>NW_027472629.1:0-600000 GCF_030347505.1 Rhynchophorus ferrugineus
TCTAACTTGGGCCCAAATTGTAAAATGGTCTTATCTATTGGCGATTTCGTTCCAATTCACATTCCAAGTAATATTCGGCATGCTAATTACATTGCCGGTTGCCAAATTGCATTATCTCTTATAGTTTCCGAGATATGGACTATCGATAATTTACACCTTAGGCTCTGCTTCTAACTTGGGCCCAAATTGTAAAATGGCCTTATCTATTGGCGATTTCGTCCCAATTCACATTCCAAGTAATATTCGGCATGCTAATTACATTGCCGGTTGCGAAATTGCATTATCTCTTATAGTTTCAGAGATATGGACTATCGATAACTTACACCTTAGGCTCTGCTTCTAACTTGGGCCCAAATTGTAAAATGGTCTTATCTATTAGCAATTTCGTTCCAATTCACATTCCAAGTAATATTCGGCATGCTAATTACATTGCCGGTTGCCAAATTGCATTATCTCTTATAGTTTCCGAGATATGGACTATCGATAATTTACACCTTAGGCTCTGCTTCTAACTTGGGCCCAAATTGTAAAATGGTCTTATCTATTGGCGATTTCGTTCCAATTCACACTCCAAGTAATATTCGGCATGCTAATTACATTGCCGGTTGCGAAATTGCATTATCTCTTATAGTTTCCGAGATATGGACTATCGATAATTTACACCTTAGGCTCTGCTTCTAACTTGGGCCCAAATTGTAAAATGGTCTTATCTATTGGCGATTTCGTTCCAATTCACATTCCAAGTAATATTCGGCATGCTAATTACATTGCCGGTTGCCAAATTGCATTATCTCTTATAGTTTCCGAGATATGGACTATCGATAATTTGCACCTTAGGCTCTGCTTCTAACTTGGGCCCAAATTGTAAAATGGTCTTATCTATTGGCGATTTCGTTCCAATTCACATTCCAAGTAATATTTGGCATGCTAATTACATTGCCGGTTGCCAAATTGCATTATCTCTTATAGTTTCCGAGATATGGACTATCGATAATTTACACCTTAGGCTCTGCTTCTAACTTGGGCCCAAATTGTAAAATGGTCTTATCTATTGGCGATTTTGTTCCAATTCACATTCCAAGTAATATTCGGCATGCTAATTACATTGCCGGTTACCAAATTGCATTATCTCTTATAGTTTCCGAGATATGGACTATCGATAATTTACACCTTAGGCTCTGCTCCTAACTTGGGCCCAAATTGTAAAATGGTCTTATCTATTGGCGATTTCGTTCTAATTCACACTCCAAGTAATATTCGGCATGCTAATTACATTGCCGGTTGCGAAATTGCATTATCTCTTATAGTTTCCGAGATATGGACTATCAATAATTTACACCTTAGGCTCTGCTTCTAACTTGGGCCCAAATTGTAAAATGGTCTTATCTATTGGCGATTTCGTTCCAATTCACATTCCAAGTAATATTCGGCATGCTAATTACATTGCCGGTTGCCAAATTGCATTATCTCTTATAGTTTCCGAGATATAGACTATCGATAATTTACACCTTAGGCTCTGCTTCTAACTTGGGCCCAAATTGTAAAATGGTCTTATCAATTGGCGATTTCGTTCCAATTCACATTCCAAGTAATATTCGGCATGCTAATTACATTGCCGGTTGCCAAATTGCATTATCTCTTATAGTTTCCGAGATATGGACTATCGATAATTTACACCTTAGGCTCTGCTTCTAACTTGGGCCCAAATTGTAAAATGGCCTTATCTATTGGCGATTTCGTCCCAATTCACATTCCAAGTAATATTCGGCATGCTAATTACATTGCCGGTTGCGAAATTGCATTATCTCTTATAGTTTCAGAGATATGGACTATCGATAATTTACACCTTAGGCTCTGCTTCTAACTTGGGCCCAAATTGTAAAATGGTCTTATCAATTGGCAATTTCGTTCCAATTCACATTCCAAGTAATATTCGGCATGCTAATTACATTGCTGGTTGCCAAATTGCATTATCTCTTATAGTTTCAGAGATATGGACTATCGATAATTTACACCTTAGGCTCTGCTTCTAACTTGGGCCCAAATTGTAAAATGGTCTTATCTATTGGCGATTTCGTTCCAATTCACATTCCAAGTAATATTCGGCATGCTAATTACATTGCCGGTTGCCAAATTGCATTAACTCTTATAGTTTCCGAGATATGGACTATCGATAATTTACACCTTAGGCTCTGCTTCTAACTTGGGCCCAAATTGTAAAATGGTCTTATCTATTGGCGATTTCGTTCCAATTCACATTCCAAGTAATATTCGGCATGCTAATTACATTGCCGGTTGCCAAATTGCATTATCTCTTATAGTTTCCGAGATATGGACTATCGATAATTTACACCATAGGCTCTGCTTCTAACTTGGGCCCAAATTGTAAAATGGTCTTATCTATTGGCGATTTCGTTCCAATTCACATTCCAAGTAATATTCGGCATGCTAATTACATTGCCGGTTGCCAAATTGCATTATCTCTTATAGTTTCCGAGATATGGACTATCGATAATTTACACCTTAGGCTCTGCTTCTAACTTGGGCCCAAATTGTAAAATGGTCTTATCTATTGGCGATTTCGTTCCAATTCACATTCCAAGTAATATTCGGCATGCTAATTACATTGCCGGTTGCCAAATTGCATTATCTCTTATAGTTTCCGAGATATGGACTATCGATAATTTACACCTTAGGCTCTGCTTCTAACTTGGGCCCAAATTGTAAAATGGTCTTATCTATTGGCGATTTCGTTCCAATTCACATTCCAAGTAATATTCGGCATGCTAATTACATTGCCGGTTGCCAAATTGAATTATCTCTTATAGTTTCCGAGATATGGACTATCGATAATTTACACCTTAGGCTCTGCTTCTAACTTGGGCCCAAATTGTAAAATGGTCTTACCTATTGGCGATTTCGTTCCAATTCACATTCCAAGTAATATTCGGCATGCTAATTACATTGCCGGTTGCCAAATTGCATTATCTCTTATAGTTTCCGAGATATGGACTATCGATAATTTACACCTTAGGCTCTGCTTCTAACTTGGGCCCAAATTGTAAAATGGTCTTATCTATTGGCGATTTCGTTCCAATTCACACTCCAAGTAATATTCGGCATGCTAATTACATTGCCGGTTGCGAAATTGCATTATCTCTTATAGTTTCCGAGATATGGACTATCGATTATTTACACCTTAGGCTCTGCTTCTAACTTGGGCCCAAATTGTAAAATGGTCTTATCTATTGGCGATTTCGTTCCAATTCACATTCCAAGTAATATTCGGCATGCTAATTACATTGCCGGTTGCCAAATTGCATTATCTCTTATAGATTCCGAGATATGGACTATCGATAATTTACACCTTAGGCTCTGCTTCTAACTTGGGCCCAAATTGTAAAATGGTCTTATCTATTGGCGATTTTGTTCCAATTCACATTCCAAGTAATATTCGGCATGCTAATTACATTGCCGGTTGCCAAATTGCATTATCTCTTATAGTTTCCGAGATATAGACTATCGATAATTTACACCTTAGGCTCTGCTTCTAACTTGGGCCCAAATTGTAAAATGGTCTTATCTATTGGCGATTTCGTTCCAATTCACATTCCAAGTAATATTCGGCATGCTAATTACATTGCCGGCTGCCAAATTGCATTATCTCTTATAGTTTCCGAGATATGGACTATCGATAATTTACACCTTAGGCTCTGCTTCTAACTTGGGCCCAAATTGTAAAATGGCCTTATCTATTGGCGATTTCGTCCCAATTCACATTCCAAGTAATATTCGCCATGCTAATTACATTGCCGGTTGCGAAATTGCATTATCTCTTATAGTTTCAGAGATATGGACAATCGATAATTTACACCTTAGGCTCTGCTTCTAACTTGGGCCCAAATTGTAAAATGGTCTTATCTATTGGCAATTTCGTTCCAATTCACATTCCAAGTAATATTCGGCATGCTAATTACATTGCCGGTTGCCAAATTGCATTATCTCTTATAGTTTCCGAGATATAGACTATCGATAATTTACACCTTAGGCTCTGCTTCTAACTTGGGCCCAAATTGTAAAATGGTCTTATCTATTGGCGATTTCGTTCCAATTCACATTCCAAGTAATATTCGGCATGCTAATTACATTGCCGGTTGCCAAATTGCATTAACTCTTATAGTTTCCGAGATATGGACTATCGATAATTTACACCTTAGGCTCTGGTTCTAACTTGGGCCCAAATTGTAAAATGGTCTTATATATTGGCGATTTCGTTCCAATTCACATTCCAAGTAATATTCGGCATGCTAATTACATTGCCGGTTGCCAAATTGCATTATCTCTTATAGTTTCCGAGATATGGACTATCGATAATTTACACCTTAGGCTCTGCTTCTAACTTGGGCCCAAATTGTAAAATGGTCTTATCTATTGGCGATTTCGTCCCAATTCACATTCCAAGTGATATTCGGCATGCTAATTACATTGCCGGTTGCCAAATTGCATTATCTCTTATAGTTTCCGAGATATGGACTATCGATAATTTACACCTTAGGCTCTGCTTCTAACTTGGGCCCAAATTGTAAAATGGTCTTATCTATTGGCGATTTCGTTCCAATTCACATTCCAAGTAATATTCGGCATGCTAATTACATTGCCGGTTGCCAAATTGCATTATCTCTTATAGTTTCCGAGATATGGACTATCGATAATTTACACCATAGGCTCTGCTTCTAACTTGGGCCCAAATTGTAAAATGGTCTTATCTATTGGCGATTTCGTTCCAATTCACATTCCAAGTAATATTCGGCATGCTAATTACATTGCCGGTTGCCAAATTGCATTATCTCTTATAGTTTCCGAGATATGGACTATCGATAATTTACACCTTAGGCTCTGCTTCTGACTTGGGCCCAAATTGTAAAATGGTCTTATCTATTGGCGATTTCGTTCCAATTCACATTCCAAGTAATATTCGGCATGCTAATTACATTGCCGGTTGCCAAATTGCATTATCTCTTATAGTTTCCGAGATATGGACTATCGATAATTTACACCTTAGGCTCTGCTTCTAACTTGGGCCCAAATTGTAAAATGGTCTTATCTATTGGCGATTTCGTTCCAATTCACATTCCAAGTAATATTCGGCATGCTAATTACATTGCCGGTTGCCAAATTGAATTATCTCTTATAGTTTCCGAGATATGGACTATCGATAATTTACACCTTAGGCTCTGCTTCTAACTTGGGCCCAAATTGTAAAATGGTCTTACCTATTGGCGATTTCGTTCCAATTCACATTCCAAGTAATATTCGGCATGCTAATTACATTGCCGGTTGCCAAATTGCATTATCTCTTATAGTTTCCGAGATATGGACTATCGATAATTTACACCTTAGGCTCTGCTTCTGACTTGGGCCCAAATTGTAAAATGGTCTTATCTATTGGCGATTTCGTTCCAATTCACACTCCAAGTAATATTCGGCATGCTAATTACATTGCCGGTTGCGAAATTGCATTATCTCTTATAGTTTCCGAGATATGGACTATCGATTATTTACACCTTAGGCTCTGCTTCTAACTTGGGCCCAAATTGTAAAATGGTCTTATCTATTGGCGATTTCGTTCCAATTCACATTCCAAGTAATATTCGGCATGCTAATTACATTGCCGGTTGCCAAATTGCATTATCTCTTATAGTTTCCGAGATATGGACTATCGATAATTTACACCTTAGGCTCTGCTTCTAACTTGGGCCCAAATTGTAAAATGGTCTTATCTATTGGCGATTTTGTTCCAATTCACATTCCAAGTAATATTCGGCATGCTAATTACATTGCCGGTTGCCAAATTGCATTATCTCTTATAGTTTCCGAGATATAGACTATCGATAATTTACACCTTAGGCTCTGCTTCTAACTTGGGCCCAAATTGTAAAATGGTCTTATCTATTGGCGATTTCGTTCCAATTCACATTCCAAGTAATATTCGGCATGCTAATTACATTGCCGGCTGCCAAATTGCATTATCTCTTATAGTTTCCGAGATATGGACTATCGATAATTTACACCTTAGGCTCTGCTTCTAACTTGGGCCCAAATTGTAAAATGGCCTTATCTATTGGCGATTTCGTCCCAATTCACATTCCAAGTAATATTCGCCATGCTAATTACATTGCCGGTTGCGAAATTGCATTATCTCTTATAGTTTCAGAGATATGGACAGGTTCGTCCATCGATCGATAATTTACACCTTAGGCTCTGCTTCTAACTTGGGCCCAAATTGTAAAATGGTCTTATCTATTGGCAATTTCGTTCCAATTCACATTCCAAGTAATATTCGGCATGCTAATTACATTGCCGGTTGCCAAATTGCATTATCTCTTATAGTTTCCGAGATATAGACTATCGATAATTTACACCTTAGGCTCTGCTTCTAACTTGGGCCCAAATTGTAAAATGGTCTTATCTATTGGCGATTTCGTTCCAATTCACATTCCAAGTAATATTCGGCATGCTAATTACATTGCCGGTTGCCAAATTGCATTAACTCTTATAGTTTCCGAGATATGGACTATCGATAATTTACACCTTAGGCTCTGGTTCTAACTTGGGCCCAAATTGTAAAATGGTCTTATATATTGGCGATTTCGTTCCAATTCACATTCCAAGTAATATTCGGCATGCTAATTACATTGCCGGTTGCCAAATTGCATTATCTCTTATAGTTTCCGAGATATGGACTATCGATAATTTACACCTTAGGCTCTGCTTCTAACTTGGGCCCAAATTGTAAAATGGTCTTATCTATTGGCGATTTCGTCCCAATTCACATTCCAAGTGATATTCGGCATGCTAATTACATTGCCGGTTGCCAAATTGCATTATCTCTTATAGTTTCCGAGATATGGACTATCGATAATTTACACCTTAGGCTCTGCTTCTAACTTGGGCCCAAATTGTAAAATGGTCTTATCTATTGGCGATTTCGTTCCAATTCACATTCCAAGTAATATTCGGCATGCTAATAACATTGCCGGTTGCCAAATTGCATTATCTCTTATAGTTTCCGAAATATGGACTATCGATAATTTACACCTTAGGCTCTGCTTCTAACTTGGGCCCAAATTGTAAAATGGTCTTATCTATTGGCGATTTCGTTCCAATTCACACTCCAAGTAATATTCGGCATGCTAATTACATTGCCGGTTGCCAAATTGCATTATCTCTTATAGTTTCCGAGATATGGACTATCAATAATTTACACCTTAGGCTCTGCTTCTAACTTGGGCCCAAATTGTGAAATGGTCTTATCTATTGGCGATTTCGTTCCAATTCACATTCCAAGTAATATTCGGCATGCTAATTACATTGCCGGTTGCCAAATTGCATTATCTCTTATAGTTTCCGAGATATGGACTATCGATAATTTACACCTTAGGCTCTGCTTCTAACTTGGGCCCAAATTGTATAATGGCCTTATCTATTGGCGATTTCGTCCCAATTCACATTCCAAGTAATATTCGGCATGCTAATTACATTGCCGGTTGCGAAATTGCATTATCTCTTATAGTTTCAGAGATATGGACTATCGATAATTTACACCTTAGGCTCTGCTTCTAACTTGGGCCCAAATTGTAAAATGGTCTTATCTATTGGCAATTTCGTTCCAATTCACATTCCAAGTAATATTCGGCATGCTAATTACATTGCCGGTTGCGAAATTGCATTATCTCTTATAGTTTCCGAGATATGGACTATCGATAATTTACACCTTAGGCTCTGCTTCTAACTTGGGCCCAAATTGTAAAATGGTCTTATCTATTTTCGATTTCGTTCCAATTCACATTCCAAGTAATATTCGGCATGCTAATTACATTGCCGGTTGCCAAATTGCATTAACTCTTATAGTTTCCGAGATATGGACTATCGATAATTTACACCTTAGGCTCTGCTTCTAACTTGGGCCCAAATTGTAAAATGGTCTTATCTATTGGCGATTTCGTTCCAATTCACATTCCAAGTAATATTCGGCATGCTAATTACATTGCCGGTTGCCAAATTGCATTATCTCTTATAGTTTCCGAGATATGGACTATCGATAATTTACACCATAGGCTCTGCTTCTAACTTGGGCCCAAATTGTAAAATGGTCTTATCTATTGGCGATTTCGTTCCAATTCACATTCCAAGTAATATTCGGCATGCTAATTACATTGCCGGTTGCCAAATTGCATTATCTCTTATAGTTTCCGAGATATGGACTATCGATAATTTACACCTTAGGCTCTGCTTCTAACTTGGGCCCAAATTGTAAAATGGTCTTATCTATTGGCGATTTCGTTCCAATTCACATTCCAAGTAATATTCGGCATGCTAATTACATTGCCGGTTGCCAAATTGCATTATCTCTTATAGTTTCTGAGATATGGACTATCGATAATTTACACCTTAGGCTCTGCTTCTAACTTGGGCCCAAATTGTAAAATGGTCTTATCTATTGGCGATTTCGTTCCAATTCACATTCCAAGTAATATTCGGCATGCTAATTACATTGCCGGTTGCCAAATTGAATTATCTCTTATAGTTTCCGAGATATGGACTATCGATAATTTACACCTTAGGCTCTGCTTCTAACTTGGGCCCAAATTGTAAAATGGTCTTACCTATTGGCGATTTCGTTCCAATTCACATTCCAAGTAATATTCGGCATGCTAATTACATTGCCGGTTGCCAAATTGCATTATCTCTTATAGTTTCCGAGATATGGACTATCGATAATTTACACCTTAGGCTCTGCTTCTAACTTGGACCCAAATTGTAAAATGGTCTTATCTATTGGCTATTTCGTTCCAATTCACATTCCAAGTAATATTCGGCATGCTAATTACATTGCCGGTTGCCAAATTGCATTATCTCTTATAGTTTCCGAGCTATGGACTATCGATAATTTACACCTTAGGCTCTGCTTCTAACTTGGGCCCAAATTGTAAAATGGTCTTATCTATTGGCGATTTCGTTCCAATTCACACTCCAAGTAATATTCGGCATGCTAATTACATTGCCGGTTGCGAAATTGCATTATCTCTTATAGTTTCCGAGATATGGACTATCGATAATTTACACCTTAGGCTCTGCTTCTAACTTGGGCCCAAATTGTAAAATGGTCTTATCTATTGGCGATTTCGTTCCAATTCACATTCCAAGTAATATTCGGCATGCTAATTACATTGCCGGTTGCCAAATTGCATTATCTCTTATAGTTTCCGAGATATGGACTATCGATAATTTACACCTTAGGCTCTGCTTCTAACTTGGGCCCAAATTGTAAAATGGTCTTATCTATTGGCGATTTCGTTCCAATTCACATTCCAAGTAATATTCGGCATGCTAATTACATTGCCGGTTGCCAAATTGCATTATCTCTTATAGTTTCCGAGATATGGACTATCGATAATTTACACCTTAGGCTCTGCTTCTAACTTGGGCCCAAATTGTAAAATGGTCTTATCTATTGGCGATTTCGTTCCAATTCACATTCCGAGTAATATTCGGCATGCTAATTACATTGCTGGTTGCCAAATTGCATTAACTCTTATAGTTTCCGAGATATGGACTATCGATAATTTACACCTTAGGCTCTGCTTCTAACTTGGGCCCAAATTGTAAAATGGTCTTATCTATTGGCGATTTCGTTCCAATTCACATTCCAAGTAATATTCGGCATGCTAATTACATTGCCGGTTGCCAAATTGCATTATCTCTTATAGTTTCCGAGATATGGACTATCGATAATTTACACCATAGGCTCTGCTTCTAACTTGGGCCCAAATTGTAAAATGGTCTTATCTATTGGCGATTTCGTTCCAATTCACATTCCAAGTAATATTCGACATGCTAATTACATTGCCGGTTGCCAAATTGCATTATCTCTTATAGTTTCCGAGATATGGACTATCGATAATTTACACCTTAGGCTCTGCTTCTAACTTGGGCCCAAATTGTAAAATGGTCTTATCTATTGGCGATTTCGTTCCAATTCACATTCCAAGTAATATTCGGCATGCTAATTACATTGCCGGTTGCCAAATTGAATTATCTCTTATAGTTTCCGAGATATGGACTATCGATAATTTACACCTTAGGCTCTGCTTCTAACTTGGGCCCAAATTGTAAAATGGTCTTACCTATTGGCGATTCCGTTCCAATTCACATTCCAAGTAATATTCGGCATGCTAATTACATTGCCGGTTGCCAAATTGCATTATCTCTTATAGTTTCCGAGATATGGACTATCGATAATTTAAACCTTAGGCTCTGCTTCTAACTTGGGCCCAAATTGTAAAATGGTCTTATCTATTGGCGATTTCGTTCCAATTCACATTCCAAGTAATATTCGGCATGCTAATTACATTGCCGGTTGCCAAATTGCATTATCTCTTATAGTTTCCGAGATATGGACTATCGATAATTTACACCTTAGGCTCTGCTTCTAACTTGGGCCCAAATTGTAAAATGGTCTTATCTATTGGCGATTTCGTTCCAATTCACATTCCAAGTAATATTCGGCATGCTAATTACATTGCCGGTTGCCAAATTGCATTATCTCTTATAGTTTCCGAGATATGGACTATCGATAATTTACACCTTAGGCTCTGCTTCTAACTTGGGCCCAAATTGTAAAATGGTCTTATCTATTGGCGATTTCGTTCCAATTCACATTCCAAGTAATATTCGGCATGCTAATTACATTGCCGGTTGCCAAATTGAATTATCTCTTATAGTTTCCGAGATATGGACTATCGATAATTTACACCTTAGGCTCTGCTTCTAACTTGGGCCCAAATTGTAAAATGGTCTTACCTATTGGCGATTTCGTTCCAATTCACATTCCAAGTAATATTCGGCATGCTAATTACATTGCCGGTTGCCAAATTGCATTATCTCTTATAGTTTCCGAGATATGGACTATCGATAATTTACACCTTAGGCTCTGCTTCTAACTTGGGCCCAAATTGTAAAATGGTCTTATCTATTGGCGATTTCGTTCCAATTCACATTCCGAGTAATATTCGGCATGCTAATTACATTGCTGGTTGCCAAATTGCATTAACTCTTATAGTTTCCGAGATATGGACTATCGATAATTTACACCTTAGGCTCTGCTTCTAACTTGGGCCCAAATTGTAAAATGGTCTTATCTATTGGCGATTTCGTTCCAATTCACATTCCAAGTAATATTCGGCATGCTAATTACATTGCCGGTTGCCAAATTGCATTATCTCTTATAGTTTCCGAGATATGGACTATCGATAATTTACACCATAGGCTCTGCTTCTAACTTGGGCCCAAATTGTAAAATGGTCTTATCTATTGGCGATTTCGTTCCAATTCACATTCCAAGTAATATTCGGCATGCTAATTACATTGCCGGTTGCCAAATTGCATTATCTCTTATAGTTTCCGAGATATGGACTATCGATAATTTACACCTTAGGCTCTGCTTCTAACTTGGGCCCAAATTGTAAAATGGACTTATCTATTGGCGATTTCGTTCCAATTCACATTCCAACTAATATTCGGCATGCTAATTATATTGCCGGTTGCCAAATTGCATTATCTCTTATAGTTTCCGAGATATGGACTATCGATAATTTACACCTTAGGCTCTGCTTCTAACTTGGGCCCAAATTGTAAAATGGTCTTATCTATTGGCGATTTCGTTCCAATTCACATTCCAAGTAATATTCGGCATGCTAATTACATTGCCGGTTGCCAAATTGAATTATCTCTTATAGTTTCCGAGATATGGACTATCGATAATTTACACCTTAGGCTCTGCTTCTAACTTGGGCCCAAATTGTAAAATGGTCTTACCTATTGGCGATTCCGTTCCAATTCACATTCCAAGTAATATTCGGCATGCTAAATACATTGCCGGTTGCCAAATTGCATTATCTCTTATAGTTTCCGAGATATGGACTATCGATAATTTAAACCTTAGGCTCTGCTTCTAACTTGGGCCCAAATTGTAAAATGGTCTTATCTATTGGCGATTTCGTCCCAATTCACATTCCAAGTGATATTCGGCATGCTAATTACATTGCCGGTTGCGAAATTGCATTATCTCTTATAGTTTCCGAGATATGGACTATCGATAATTTACACCTTAGGCTCTGCTTCTAACTTGGGCCCAAATTGTAAAATGGTCTTATCTATTGGCGATTTCGTTCCAATTCACATTCCAAGTAATATTCGGCATGCTAATTACATTGCCGGTTGCCAAATTGCATTACCTCTTATAGTTTCCGAGATATGGACTATCGATAATTTACACCTTAGGCTCTGCTTCTAACTTGGGCCCAAATTGTAAAATGGTCTTATCTATTGGCGATTTCGTTCCAATTCACATTCCAAGTAATATTCGGCATGCTAATTACATTGCCGGTTGCCAAATTGCATTATCTCTTATAGTTTCCGAGATATGGACTATCGATAATTTACACCTTAGGCTCTGCTTCTAACTTGGGCCCAAATTGTAAAATGGTCTTATCTATTGGCGATTTCGTTCCAATTCACATTCCAACTAATATTCGGCATGCTAATTACATTGCCGGTTGCCAAATTACATTATCTCTTTTAGTTTCCGAGATATGGACTATCGATAATTTACACCTTAGGCTCTGCTTCTAACTTGGGCCCAAATTGTAAAATGGTCTTATCTATTGGCGATTTCGTTCCAATTCACATTCCAAGTAATATTCGGCATGCTAATTACATTGCCGGTTGCCAAATTGAATTATCTCTTATAGTTTCCGAGATATGGACTATCGATAATTTACACCTTAGGCTCTGCTTCTAACTTGGGCCCAAATTGTAAAATGGTCTTACCTATTGGCGATTTCGTTCCAATTCACATTCCAAGTAATATTCGGCATGCTAATTACATTGCCGGTTGCCAAATTGCATTATCTCTTATAGTTTCCGAGATATGGACTATCGATAATTTACACCTTAGGCTCTGCTTCTAACTTGGGCCCAAATTGTAAAATGGTCTTATCTATTGGCGATTTCGTTCCAATTCACATTCCGAGTAATATTCGGCATGCTAATTACATTGCTGGTTGCCAAATTGCATTAACTCTTATAGTTTCCGAGATATGGACTATCGATAATTTACACCTTAGGCTCTGCTTCTAACTTGGGCCCAAATTGTAAAATGGTCTTATCTATTGGCGATTTCGTTCCAATTCACATTCCAAGTAATATTCAGCATGCTAATTACATTGCCGGTTGCCAAATTGCATTATCTCTTATAGTTTCCGAGATATGGACTATCGATAATTTACACCATAGGCTCTGCTTCTAACTTGGGCCCAAATTGTAAAATGGTCTTATCTATTGGCGATTTCGTTCCAATTCACATTCCAAGTAATATTCGGCATGCTAATTACATTGCCGGTTGCCAAATTGCATTATCTCTTATAGTTTCCGAGATATGGACTATCGATAATTTACACCTTAGGCTCTGCTTCTAACTTGGGCCCAAATTGTAAAATGGTCTCATCTATTGGCGATTTCGTTCCAATTCACATTCCAACTAATATTCGGCATGCTAATTATATTGCCGGTTGCCAAATTGCATTATCTCTTATAGTTTCCGAGATATGGACTATCGATAATTTACACCTTAGGCTCTGCTTCTAACTTGGGCCCAAATTGTAAAATGGTCTTATCTATTGGCGATTTCGTTCCAATTCACATTCCAAGTAATATTCGGCATGCTAATTACATTGCCGGTTGCCAAATTGAATTATCTCTTATAGTTTCCGAGATATGGACTATCGATAATTTACACCTTAGGCTCTGCTTCTAACTTGGGCCCAAATTGTAAAATGGTCTTACCTATTGGCGATTCCGTTCCAATTCACATTCCAAGTAATATTCGGCATGCTAATTACATTGCCGGTTGCCAAATTGCATTACCTCTTATAGTTTCCGAGATATGGACTATCGATAATTTACACCTTAGGCTCTGCTTCTAACTTGGGCCCAAATTGTAAAATGGTCTTATCTATTGGCGATTTCGTTCCAATTCACATTCCAAGTAATATTCGGCATGCTAATTACATTGCCGGTTGCCAAATTGCATTATCTCTTATAGTTTCCGAGATATGGACTATCGATAATTTACACCTTAGGCTCTGCTTCTAACTTGGGCCCAAATTGTAAAATGGTCTTATCTATTGGCGATTTCGTTCCAATTCACATTCCAACTAATATTCGGCATGCTAATTACATTGCCGGTTGCCAAATTGCATTATCTCTTTTAGTTTCCGAGATATGGACTATCGATAATTTACACCTTAGGCTCTGCTTCTAACTTGGGCCCAAATTGTAAAATGGTCTTATCTATTGGCGATTTCGTTCCAATTCACATTCCAAGTAATATTCGGCATGCTAATTACATTGCCGGTTGCCAAATTGAATTATCTCTTATAGTTTCCGAGATATGGACTATCGATAATTTACACCTTAGGCTCTGCTTCTAACTTGGGCCCAAATTGTAAAATGGTCTTACCTATTGGCGATTTCGTTCCAATTCACATTCCAAGTAATATTCGGAATGCTAATTACATTGCCGGTTGCGAAATTGCATTATCTCTTATAGTTTCCGAGATATGGACTATCGATAATTTACACCTTAGGCTCTGCTTCTAACTTGGGCCCAAATTGTAAAATGGTCTTATCTATTGGCTATTTCGTTCCAATTCACATTCCAAGTAATATTCGGCATGCTAATTACATTGCCGGTTGCCAAATTGTATTATCTCTTATAGTTTCCGAGATATGGACTATCGATAATTTACACCTTAGGCTCTGCTTCTAACTTGGGCCCAAATTGTAAAATGGTCTTATCTATTGCCGATTTCGTTCCAATTCACACTCCAAGTAATATTCGGCATGCTAATTACATTGCCGGTTGCGAAATTGCATTATCTCTTATAGTTTCCGAGATATGGACTATCGATAATTTACACCTTAGGCTCTGCTTCTAACTTGGGCCCAAATTGTAAAATGGTCTTATCTATTGGCGATTTCGTTCCAATTCACATTCCAAGTAAAATTCGGCATGCTAATTACATTGCCGGTTGCCAAATTGCATTATCTCTTATAGTTTTCGAGATATGGACTATCGATAATTTACACCTTAGGCTCTGCTTCTAACTTGGGCCCAAATTGTAAAATGGACTTATCTATTGGCGATTTCGTTCCAATTCACATTCCAAGTAATATTCGGCATGCTAATTACATTGCCGGTTGCCAAATTGCATTATCTCTTATAGTTTCCGAGATATGGACTATCGATAATTTACACCTTAGGCTCTGCTTCTAACTTGGGCCCAAATTGTAAAATGGTCTTATCTATTGGCGATTTCGTTCCAATTCACATTCCAAGTAATATTCGGCATGCTAATTACATTGCCGGTTGCCAAATTGCATTATCTCTTATAGTTTCCGAGATATGGACTATCGATAATTTACACTTTAGGCTCTGCTTCTAACTTGGGCCCAAATTGTAAAATGGTCTTATCTATTGGCGATTTCGTTCCAATTCACACTACAAGTAATATTCGGCATGCTAATTACATTGCCGGTTGCGAAATTGTATTATCTCTTATAGTTTCCGAGATATGGACTATCGATAATTTACACCTTAGGCTCTGCTTCTAACTTGGGCCCAAATTGTAAAATGGTCTTACCTATTGGCGATTTCGTTCCAATTCACATTCCAAGTAATATTCGGCATGCTAATTACATTGCCGGTTGCCAAATTGCATTATCTCTTATAGTTTCCGAGATATGGACTATCGATAATTTACACCTTAGGCTCTGCTTCTAACTTGGGCCCAAATTGTAAAATGGTCTTATCTATTGGCTATTTCGTTCCAATTCACATTCCAAGTAATATTCGGCATGCTAATTACATTGCCGGTTGCCAAATTGCATTATCTCTTATAGTGTCCGAGATATGGACTATCGATAATTTACACCTTAGGCTCTGCTTCTAACTTGGGCCCAAATTGTAAAATGGTCTTATCTATTGGCGATTTCGTTCCAATTCACACTCCAAGTAATATTCGGCATGCTAATTACATTGCCGGTTGCGAAATTGCATTATCTCTTATAGTTTCCGAGATATGGACTATCGATAATTTACACCTTAGGCTCTGTTTCTAACTTGGGCCCAAATTGTAAAATGGTCTTATCTATTGGCGATTTCGTTCCAATTCACATTCCAAGTAATATTCGGCATGCTAATTACATTGCCGGTTGCCAAATTGCATTATCTCTTATAGTTTCCGAGATATGGACTATCGATAATTTACACCTTAGGCTCTGCTTCTAACTTGGGCCCAAATTGTAAAATGGTCTTATCTATTGGCGATTTCGTTCCAATTCACATTCCAAGTAATATTCGGCATGCTAATTACATTGCCGGTTGCCAAATTGCATTATCTCTTATAGTTTCCGAGATATGGACTATCGATAATTTACACCTTAGGCTCTGCTTCTAACTTGGGCCCAAATTGTAAAATGGTCTTATCTATTGGCGATTTCGTTCCAATTCACATTCCGAGTAATATTCGGCATGCTAATTACATTGCTGGTTGCCAAATTGCATTAACTCTTATAGTTTCCGAGATATGGACTATCGATAATTTACACCATAGGCTCTGCTTCTAACTTGGGCCCAAATTGTAAAATGGTCTTATCTATTGGCGATTTCGTTCCAATTCACATTCCAAGTAATATTCGGCATGCTAATTACATTGCCGGTTGCCAAATTGCATTATCTCTTATAGTTTCCGAGATATGGACTATCGATAATTTACACCTTAGGCTCTGCTTCTAACTTGGGCCCAAATTGTAAAATGGCCTTATCTATTGGCGATTTCGTTCCAATTCACATTCCAACTAATATTCGGCATGCTAATTATATTGCCGGTTGCCAAATTGCATTATCTCTTATAGTTTCCGAGATATGGACTATCGATAATTTACACCTTAGGCTCTGCTTCTAACTTGGGCCCAAATTGTAAAATGGTCTTATCTATTGGCGATTTCGTTCCAATTCACATTCCAAGTAATATTCGGCATGCTAATTACATTGCTGGTTGCCAAATTGAATTATCTCTTATAGTTTCCGAGATATGGACTATCGATAATTTACACCTTAGGCTCTGCTTCTAACTTGGGCCCAAATTGTAAAATGGTCTTACCTATTGGCGATTTCGTTCCAATTCACATTCCAAGTAATATTCGGCATGCTAATTACATTGCCGGTTGCCAAATTGCATTATCTCTTATAGTTTCCGAGATATGGACTATCGATAATTTACACCTTAGGCTCTGCTTCTAACTTGGGCCCAAATTGTAAAATGGTCTTATCTATTGGCTATTTCGTTCCAATTCACATTCCAAGTAATATTCGGCATGCTAATTACATTGCCGGTTGCCAAATTATATTATCTCTTATAGTTTCCGAGATATGGACTATCGATAATTTACACCTTAGGCTCTGCTTCTAACTTGGGCCCAAATTGTAAAATGGTCTTATCTATTGGCGATTTCGTTCCAATTCACACTCCAAGTAATATTCGGCATGCTAATTACATTGCCGGTTGCGAAATTGCATTATCTCTTATAGTTTCCGAGATATGGACTATCGATAATTTACACCTTAGGCTCTGCTTCTAACTTGGGCCCAAATTGTAAAATGGTCTTATCTATTGGCGATTTCGTTCCAATTCACATTCCAAGTAATATTCGGCATGCTAATTACATTGCCGGTTGCCAAATTGCATTATCTCTTATAGTTTCCGAGATATGGACTATCGATAATTTACACCTTAGGCTCTGCTTCTAACTTGGGCCCAAATTGTAAAATGGTCTTATCTATTGGCGATTTCGTTCCAATTCACATTCCAAGTAATATTCGGCATGCTAATTACATTGCCGGTTGCCAAATTGCATTATCTCTTATAGTTTCCGAGATATGGACTATCGATAATTTACACCTTAGGCTCTGCTTCTAACTTGGGCCCAAATTGTAAAATGGTCTTATCTATTGGCGATTTCGTTCCAATTCACATTCCAAGTAATATTCGGCATGCTAATTACATTGCCGGTTGCCAAATTGCATTATCTCTTATAGTTTCCGAGATATGGACTATCGATAATTTACACCTTAGGCTCTGCTTCTAACTTGGGCCCAAATTGTAAAATGGTCTTATCTATTGGCGATTTCGTTCCAATTCTCATTCCAAGTAATATTCGGCATGCTAATTACATTGCCGGTTGCCAAATTGCATTATCTCTTATAGTTTCCGAGATATGGACTATCGATAATTTACACCTTAGGCTCTGCTTCTAACTTGGGCCCAAATTGTAAAATGGTCTTATCTATTGGCGATTTCGTTCCAATTCATATTCCAAGTAATATTCGGCATGCTAATTACATTGCCGGTTGCCAAATTGCATTATCTCTTATAGTTTCCGAGATATGGACTATCGATAATTTACACTTTAGGCTCTGCTTCTAACTTGGGCCCAAATTGTAAAATGGTCTTATCTATTGGCGATTTCGTTCCAATTCACACTACAAGTAATATTCGGCATGCTAATTACATTGCCGGTTGCGAAATTGCATTATCTCTTATAGTTTCCGAGATATGGACTATCGATAATTTACACCTTAGGCTCTGCTTCTAACTTGGGCCCAAATTGTAAAATGGTCTTATCTATTGGCGATTTCGTTCCAATTCACATTCCAAGTAATATTCGGCATGCTAATTACATTGCCGGTTGCCAAATTGCATTATCTCTTATAGTTTCCGAGATATGGACTATCGATAATTTACACCTTAGGCTCTGCTTCTAACTTGGGCCCAAATTGTAAAATGGTCTTACCTATTGGCGATTCCGTTCCAATTCACATTCCAAGTAATATTCGGCATGCTAATTACATTGCCGGTTGCCAAATTGCATTATCTCTTATAGTTTCCGAGATATGGACTATCGATAATTTACACCTTAGGCTCTGCTTCTAACTTGGGCCCAAATTGTAAAATGGTCTTATCTATTGGCGATTTCGTCCCAATTCATATTCCAAGTAATATTCGGCATGCTAATTACATTGCCGGTTGCCAAATTGCATTATCTCTTATAGTTTCCGAGATATGGACTATCGATAATTTACACCTTAGGCTCTGCTTCTAACTTGGGCCCAAATTGTAAAATGGTCTTATCTATTGGCGATTTCGTCCCAATTCACATTCCAAGTGATATTCGGCATGCTAATTACATTGCCGGTTGCGAAATTGCATTATCTCTTATAGTTTCCGAGATATGGACTATCGATAATTTACACCTTAGGCTCTGCTTCTAAGTTGCTCCCAAATTGTAAAATGGTCTTATCTATTGGCGATTTCGTTCCAATTCACATTCCAAGTAATATTCGGCATGCTAATTACATTGCCGGTTGCCAAATTGCATTATCTCTTATAGTTTCCGAGATATGGACTATCGATAATTTACACCTTAGGCTCTGCTTCTAACTTGGGCCCAAATTGTAAAATGGTCTTATCTATTGGCGATTTCGTTCCAATTCACACTCCAAGTAATATTCGGCATGCTAATTACATTGCCGGTTGCCAAATTGCATTATCTCTTATAGTTTCCGAGATATGGACTATCGATAATTTACACCTTAGGCTCTGCTTCTAACTTGGGCCCAAATTGTAAAATGGTAATTACATTGCCGGTTGCCAAATTGCATTATCTCTTATAGTTTCCGAGATATGGACTATCGATAATTTACACCTTAGGCTCTGCTTCTAACTTGGGCCCAAATTGTAAAATGGTCTTATCTATTGGCGATTTCGTTCCAATTCATATTCCAAGTAATATTCGGCATGCTAATTACATTGCCGGTTGCCAAATTGCATTATCTCTTATAGTTTCCGAGATATGGACTATCGATAATTTACACCTTAGGCTCTGCTTCTAACTTGGGCCCAAATTGTAAAATGGTCTTATCTATTGGCGATTTCGTCCCAATTCACATTCCAAGTGATATTCGGCATGCTAATTACATTGCCGGTTGCGAAATTGCATTATCTCTTATAGTTTCCGAGATATGGACTATCGATAATTTACACCTTAGGCTCTGCTTCTAAGTTGCTCCCAAATTGTAAAATGGTCTTATCTATTGGCGATTTCGTTCCAATTCACATTCCAAGTAATATTCGGCATGCTAATTACATTGCCGGTTGCCAAATTGCTAATTACATTGCCGATTATAGTTTCCGAGATATATGGACTATCGATAATTTACACCTTAGGCTCTGCTTCTAACTTGGGCCCAAATTGTAAAATGGTCTTATCTATTGGCGATTTCGTTCCAATTCATATTCCAAGTAATATTCGGCATGCTAATTACATTGCCGGTTGCCAAATTGCATTATCTCTTATAGTTTTCGAGATATGGACTATCGATAATTTACACCTTAGGCTCTGCTTCTAACTTGGGCCCAAATTGTAAAATGGTCTTATCTATTGGCGATTTCGTTCCAATTCACATTCTAAGTAATATTCGGCATGCTAATTACATTGCCGGTTGCCAAATTGCATTATCTCTTATAGTTTCCGAGATATGGACTATCGATAATTTACACTTTAGGCTCTGCTTCTAACTTGGGCCCAAATTGTAAAATGGTCTTATCTATTGGCGATTTCGTTCCAATTCACATTCCAAGTAATATTCGGCATGCTAATTACATTGCCGGTTGCCAAATTGCATTATCTCTTATAGTTTCCGAGATATGGACTATCGATAATTTACACTTTAGGCTCTGCTTCTAACTTGGGCCCAAATTGTAAAATGGTCTTATCTATTGGCGATTTCGTTCCAATTCACACTACAAGTAATATTCGGCATGCTAATTACATTGCCGGTTGCGAAATTGTATTATCTCTTATAGTTTCCGAGATATGGACTATCGATAATTTACACCTTAGGCTCTGCTTCTAACTTGGGCCCAAATTGTAAAATGGTCTTATCTATTGGCGATTTCGTTCCAATTCACATTCCAAGTAATATTCGGCATGCTAATTACATTGCCGGTTGCCAAATTGCATTATCTCTTATAGTTTCCGAGATATGGACTATCGATAATTTACACCTTAGGCTCTGCTTCTAACTTGGGCCCAAATTGTAAAATGGTCTTACCTATTGGCGATTCCGTTCCAATTCACATTCCAAGTAATATTCGGCATGCCAATTACATTGCCGGTTGCCAAATTGCATTATCTCTTATAGTTTCCGAGATATGGACTATCGATAATTTACACCTTAGGCTCTGCTTCTAACTTGGGCCCAAATTGTAAAATGGTCTTATCTATTGGCGATTTCGTTCCAATTCACATTCCAAGTAATATTCGGCATGCTAATTACATTGCCGGTTGCCAAATTGCATTATCTCTTATAGTTTCCGAGATATGGACTATCGATAATTTACACCTTAGGCTCTGCTTCTAACTTGGGCCCAAATTGTAAAATGGTCTTATCTATTGGCGATTTCGTCCCAATTCACATTCCAAGTAATATTCGGCATGCTAATTACATTGCCGGTTGCCAAATTGCATTATCTCTTATAGTTTCCGAGATATGGACTATCGATAATTTACATCTTAGGCTCTGCTTCTAACTTGGGCCCAAATTGTAAAATGGTCTTATCTATTGGCGATTTCGTTCCAATTCACATTCCAAGTAATATTCGGCATGCTAATTACATTGCCGGTTGCCAAATTGCATTATCTCTTATAGTTTCCGAGATATGGACTATCGATAATTTACACTTTAGGCTCTGCTTCTAACTTGGGCCCAAATTGTAAAATGGTCTTATCTATTGGCGATTTCGTTCCAATTCACACTACAAGTAATATTCGGCATGCTAATTACATTGCCGGTTGCGAAATTGCATTATCTCTTATAGTTTCCGAGATATGGACTATCGATAATTTACACCTTAGGCTCTGCTTCTAACTTGGGCCCAAATTGTAAAATGGTCTTATCTATTGGCGATTTCGTTCCAATTCACATTCCAAGTAATATTCGGCATGCTAATTACATTGCCGGTTGCCAAATTGCATTATCTCTTATAGTTTCCGAGATATGGACTATCGATAATTTACACCTTAGGCTCTGCTTCTAACTTGGGCCCAAATTGTAAAATGGTCTTACCTATTGGCGATTCCGTTCCAATTCACATTCCAAGTAATATTCGGCATGCCAATTACATTGCCGGTTGCCAAATTGCATTATCTCTTATAGTTTCCGAGATATGGACTATCGATAATTTACACCTTAGGCTCTGCTTCTAACTTGGGCCCAAATTGTAAAATGGTCTTATCTATTGGCGATTTCGTTCCAATTCACATTCCAAGTAATATTCGGCATGCTAATTACATTGCCGGTTGCCAAATTGCATTATCTCTTATAGTTTCCGAGATATGGACTATCGATAATTTACACCTTAGGCTCTGCTTCTAACTTGGGCCCAAATTGTAAAATGGTCTTATCTATTGGCGATTTCGTCCCAATTCACATTCCAAGTGATATTCGGCATGCTAATTACATTGCCGGTTGCGAAATTGCATTATCTCTTATAGTTTCCGAGATATGGACTATCGATAATTTACACCTTAGGCTCTGCTTCTAACTTGCTCCCAAATTGTAAAATGGTCTTATCTATTGGCGATTTCGTTCCAATTCACATTCCAAGTAATATTCGGCATGCTAATTACATTGCCGGTTGCCAAATTGCATTATCTCTTATAGTTTCCGAGATATGGACTATCGATAATTTACACCATAGGCTCTGCTTCTAACTTGGGCCCAAATTGTAAAATGGTCTTATCTATTGGCGATTTCGTTCCAATTCACATTCCAAGTAATATTCGGCATGCTAATTACATTGCCGGTTGCCAAATTGCATTATCTCTTATAGTTTCCGAGATATGGACTATCGATAATTTACACCTTAGGCTCTGCTTCTAACTTGGGCCCAAATTGTAAAATGGTCTTATCTATTGGCGATTTCGTTCCAATTCACATTCCAACTAATATTCGGCATGCTAATTATATTGCCGGTTGCCAAATTGCATTATCTCTTATAGTTTCCGAGATATGGACTATCGATAATTTACACCTTAGGCTCTGCTTCTAACTTGGGCCCAAATTGTAAAATGGTCTTATCTATTGGCGATTTCGTTCCAATTCACATTCCAAGTAATATTCGGCATGCTAATTACATTGCCGGTTGCCAAATTGAATTATCTCTTATAGTTTCCGAGATATGGACTATCGATAATTTACACCTTAGGCTCTGCTTCTAACTTGGGCCCAAATTGTAAAATGGTCTTACCTATTGGCGATTTCGTTCCAATTCACATTCCAAGTAATATTCGGCATGCTAATTACATTGCCGGTTGCCAAATTGCATTATCTCTTATAGTTTCCGAGATATGGACTATCGATAATTTACACCTTAGGCTCTGCTTCTAACTTGGGCCCAAATTGTAAAATGGTCTTATCTATTGGCTATTTCGTTCCAATTCACATTCCAAGTAATATTCGGCATGCTAATTACATTGCCGGTTGCCAAATTGTATTATCTCTTATAGTTTCCGAGATATGGACTATCGATAATTTACACCTTAGGCTCTGCTTCTAACTTGGGCCCAAATTGTAAAATGGTCTTATCTATTGGCGATTTCGTTCCAATTCACACTCCAAGTAATATTCGGCATGCTAATTACATTGCCGGTTGCGAAATTGCATTATCTCTTATAGTTTCCGAGATATGGACTATCGATAATTTACACCTTAGGCTCTGCTTCTAACTTGGGCCCAAATTGTAAAATGGTCTTATCTATTGGCGATTTCGTTCCAATTCACATTCCAAGTAATATTCGGCATGCTAATTACATTGCCGGTTACCAAATTGCATTATCTCTTATAGTTTCCGAGATATGGACTATCGATAATTTACACCTTAGGCTCTGCTTCTAACTTGGGCCCAAATTGTAAAATGGTCTTATCTATTGGCGATTTCGTTCCAATTCACATTCCAAGTAATATTCGGCATGCTAATTACATTGCCGGTTGCCAAATTGCATTATCTCTTATAGTTTCCGAGATATGGACTATCGATAATTTACACCTTAGGCTCTGCTTCTAACTTGGGCCCAAATTGTAAAATAGTCTTATCTATTGGCGAATTCGTTCCAATTCACATTCCAAGTAATATTCGGCATGCTAATTACATTGCCGGTTGCCAAATTGCATTATCTCTTATAGTTTCCGAGATATGGACTATCGATAATTTACACTTTAGGCTCTGCTTCTAACTTGGGCCCAAATTGTAAAATGGTCTTATCTATTGGCGATTTCGTTCCAATTCACACTACAAGTAATATTCGGCATGCTAATTACATTGCCGGTTGCGAAATTGCATTATCTCTTATAGTTTCCGAGATATGGACTATCGATAATTTACACCTTAGGCTCTGCTTCTAACTTGGGCCCAAATTGTAAAATGGTCTTATCTATTGGCGATTTCGTTCCAATTCACATTCCAAGTAATATTCGGCATGCTAATTACATTGCCGGTTGCCAAATTGCATTATCTCTTATAGTTTCCGAGATATGGACTATCGATAATTTACACCTTAGGCTCTGCTTCTAACTTGGGCCCAAATTGTAAAATGGTCTTACCTATTGGCGATTCCGTTCCAATTCACATTCCAAGTAATATTCGGCATGCTAATTACATTGCCGGTTGCCATCTCTTATAGTTTCCGAGATATGGACTATCGATAATTTACACCTTAGGCTCTGCTTCTAACTTGGGCCCAAATTGTAAAATGGTCTTATCTATTGGCGATTTCGTTCCAATTCATATTCCAAGTAATATTCGGCATGCTAATTACATTGCCGGTTGCCAAATTGCATTATCTCTTATAGTTTCCGAGATATGGACTATCGATAATTTACACCTTAGGCTCTGCTTCTAACTTGGGCCCAAATTGTAAAATGGTCTTATCTATTGGCGATTTCGACCCAATTCACATTCCAAGTGATATTCGGCATGCTAATTACATTGCCGGTTGCGAAATTGCATTATCTCTTATAGTTTCCGAGATATGGACTATCGATAATTTACACCTTAGGCTCTGCTTCTAAGTTGCTCCCAAATTGTAAAATGGTCTTATCTATTGGCGATTTCGTTCCAATTCACATTCCAAGTAATATTCGGCATGCTAATTTCATTGCCGGTTGCCAAATTGCATTACCTCTTATAGTTTCCGAGATATGGACTATCGATAATTTACACCTTAGGCTCTGCTTCTAACTTGGGCCCAAATTGTAAAATGGTCTTATCTATTGGCGATTCCGTTCCAATTCACATTCCAGGTAATATTCGGCATGCTAATTACATTGCCGGTTGCCAAATTGCATTATCTCTTATAGTTTCCGAGATATGGACTATCGATAATTTACACCTTAGGCTCTGCTTCTAACTTGGGCCCAAATTGTAAAATGGTCTTATCTATTGGCGATTTCGTTCCAATTCACATTCCAACTAATATTCGGCATGCTAATTACATTGCCGGTTGCCAAATTGCATTATCTCTTTTAGTTTCCGAGATATGGACTATCGATAATTTACACCTTAGGCTCTGCTTCTAACTTGGGCCCAAATTGTAAAATGGTCTTATCTATTGGCGATTTCGTTCCTATTCACATTCCAAGTAATATTCGGCATGCTAATTACATTGCCGGTTGCCAAATTGAATTATCTCTTATAGTTTCCGAGATATGGACTATCGATAATTTACACCTTAGGCTCTGCTTCTAACTTGGGCCCAAATTGTAAAATGGTCTTACCTATTGGCGATTTCGTTCCAATTCACATTCCAAGTAATATTCGGCATGCTAATTACATTGCCGGTTGCCAAATTGCATTATCTCTTATAGTTTCCGAGATATGGACTATCGATAATTTACACCTTAGGCTCTGCTTCTAACTTGGGCCCAAATTATAAAATGGTCTTATCTATTGGCTATTTCGTTCCAATTCACATTCCAAGTAATATTCGGCATGCTAATTACATTGCCGGTTGCCAAATTGTATTATCTCTTATAGTTTCCGAGATATGGACTATCGATAATTTACACCTTAGGCTCTGCTTCTAACTTGGGCCCAAATTGTAAAATGGTCTTATCTATTGCCGATTTCGTTCCAATTCACACTCCAAGTAATATTCGGCATGCTAATTACATTGCCGGTTGCGAAATTTCATTATCTCTTATAGTTTCCGAGATATGGACTATCGATAATTTACACCTTAGGCTCTGCTTCTAACTTGGGCCCAAATTGTAAAATGGTCTTATCTATTGGCGATTTCGTTCCAATTCACATTCCAAGTAATATTCGGCATGCTAATTACATTGCCGGTTGCCAAATTGCATTATCTCTTATAGTTTTCGAGATATGGACTATCGATAATTTACACCTTAGGCTCTGCTTCTAACTTGGGCCCAAATTGTAAAATGGTCTTATCTATTGGCGATTTCGTTCCAATTCACATTCCAAGTAATATTCGGCATGCTAATTACATTGCCGGTTGCCAAATTGCATTATCTCTTATAGTTTCCGAGATATGGACTATCGATAATTTACACCTTAGGCTCTGCTTCTAACTTGGGCCCAAATTGTAAAATGGTCTTATCTATTGGCGATTTCGTTCCAATTCACATTCCAAGTAATATTCGGCATGCTAATTACATTGCCGGTTGCCAAATTGCATTATCTCTTATAGTTTCCGAGATATGGACTATCGATAATTTACACTTTAGGCTCTGCTTCTAACTTGGGCCCAAATTGTAAAATGGTCTTATCTATTGGCGATTTCGTTCCAATTCACACTACAAGTAATATTCGGCATGCTAATTACATTGCCGGTTGCGAAATTGTATTATCTCTTATAGTTTCCGAGATATGGACTATCGATAATTTACACCTTAGGCTCTGCTTCTAACTTGGGCCCAAATTGTAAAATGGTCTTACCTATTGGCGATTTCGTTCCAATTCACATTCCAAGTAATATTCGGCATGCTAATTACATTGCCGGTTACCAAATTGCATTATCTCTTATAGTTTCCGAGATATGGACTATCGATAATTTACACCTTAGGCTCTGCTTCTAACTTGGGCCCAAATTGTAAAATGGTCTTATCTATTGGCGATTTCGTTCCAATTCACATTCCAAGTAATATTCGGCATGCTAATTACATTGCCGGTTGCCAAATTGCATTATCTCTTATAGTTTCCGAGATATGGACTATCGATAATTTACACTTTAGGCTCTGCTTCTAACTTGGGCCCAAATTGTAAAATGGTCTTATCTATTGGCGATTTCGTTCCAATTCACACTACAAGTAATATTCGGCATGCTAATTACATTGCCGGTTGCCAAATTGCATTATCTCTTATAGTTTCCGAGATATGGACTATCGATAATTTACACCTTAGGCTCTGCTTCTAACTTGGGCCCAAATTGTAAAATGGTCTTATCTATTGCCGATTTCGTTCCAATTCACACTCCAAGTAATATTCGGCATGCTAATTACATTGCCGGTTGCGAAATTTCATTATCTCTTATAGTTTCCGAGATATGGACTATCGATAATTTACACCTTAGGCTCTGCTTCTAACTTGGGCCCAAATTGTAAAATGGTCTTATCTATTGGCGATTTCGTTCCAATTCACATTCCAAGTAATATTCGGCATGCTAATTACATTGCCGGTTGCCAAATTGCATTATCTCTTATAGTTTTCGAGATATGGACTATCGATAATTTACACCTTAGGCTCTGCTTCTAACTTGGGCCCAAATTGTAAAATGGTCTTATCTATTGGCGATTTCGTTCCAATTCACATTCCAAGTAATATTCGGCATGCTAATTACATTGCCGGTTGCCAAATTGCATTATCTCTTATAGTTTCCGAGATATGGACTATCGATAATTTACACCTTAGGCTCTGCTTCTAACTTGGGCCCAAATTGTAAAATGGTCTTATCTATTGGCGATTTCGTTCCAATTCACATTCCAAGTAATATTCGGCATGCTAATTACATTGCCGGTTGCCAAATTGCATTATCTCTTATAGTTTTCGAGATATGGACTATCGATAATTTACACCTTAGGCTCTGCTTCTAACTTGGGCCCAAATTGTAAAATGGTCTTATCTATTGGCGATTTCGTTCCAATTCACATTCCAAGTAATATTCGGCATGCTAATTACATTGCCGGTTGCCAAATTGCATTATCTCTTATAGTTTCCGAGATATGGACTATCGATAATTTACACCTTAGGCTCTGCTTCTAACTTGGGCCCAAATTGTAAAATGGTCTTATCTATTGGCGATTTCGTTCCAATTCACATTCCAAGTAATATTCGGCATGCTAATTACATTGCCGGTTGCCAAATTGCATTATCTCTTATAGTTTCCGAGATATGGACTATCGATAATTTACACTTTAGGCTCTGCTTCTAACTTGGGCCCAAATTGTAAAATGGTCTTATCTATTGGCGATTTCGTTCCAATTCACACTACAAGTAATATTCGGCATGCTAATTACATTGCCGGTTGCGAAATTGTATTATCTCTTATAGTTTCCGAGATATGGACTATCGATAATTTACACCTTAGGCTCTGCTTCTAACTTGGGCCCAAATTGTAAAATGGTCTTACCTATTGGCGATTTCGTTCCAATTCACATTCCAAGTAATATTCGGCATGCTAATTACATTGCCGGTTACCAAATTGCATTATCTCTTATAGTTTCCGAGATATGGACTATCGATAATTTACACCTTAGGCTCTGCTTCTAACTTGGGCCCAAATTGTAAAATGGTCTTATCTATTGGCGATTTCGTTCCAATTCACATTCCAAGTAATATTCGGCATGCTAATTACATTGCCGGTTGCCAAATTGCATTATCTCTTATAGTTTCCGAGATATGGACTATCGATAATTTACACTTTAGGCTCTGCTTCTAACTTGGGCCCAAATTGTAAAATGGTCTTATCTATTGGCGATTTCGTTCCAATTCACACTACAAGTAATATTCGGCATGCTAATTACATTGCCGGTTGCGAAATTGCATTATCTCTTATAGTTTCCGAGATATGGACTATCGATAATTTACACCTTAGGCTCTGCTTCTAACTTGGGCCCAAATTGTAAAATGGTCTTATCTATTGGCGATTTCGTTCCAATTCACATTCCAAGTAATATTCGGCATGCTAATTACATTGCCGGTTGCCAAATTGCATTATCTCTTATAGTTTCCGAGATATGGACTATCGATAATTTACACCTTAGGCTCTGCTTCTAACTTGGGCCCAAATTGTAAAATGGTCTTACCTATTGGCGATTCCGTTCCAATTCACATTCCAAGTAATATTCGGCATGCTAATTACATTGCCGGTTGCCAAATTGCATTATCTCTTATAGTTTCCGAGATATGGACTATCGATAATTTACACCTTAGGCTCTGCTTCTAACTTGGGCCCAAATTGTAAAATGGTCTTATCTATTGGCGATTTCGTTCCAATTCATATTCCAAGTAATATTCGGCATGCTAATTACATTGCCGGTTGCCAAATTGCATTATCTCTTATAGTTTCCGAGATATGGACTATCGATAATTTACACCTTAGGCTCTGCTTCTAACTTGGGCCCAAATTGTAAAATGGTCTTATCTATTGGCGATTTCGTCCCAATTCACATTCCAAGTGATATTCGGCATGCTAATTACATTGCCGGTTGCGAAATTGCATTATCTCTTATAGTTTCCGAGATATGGACTATCGATAATTTACACCTTAGGCTCTGCTTCTAAGTTGCTCCCAAATTGTAAAATGGTCTTATCTATTGGCGATTTCGTTCCAATTCACATTCCAAGTAATATTCGGCATGCTAATTACATTGCCAGTTGCCAAATTGCATTACCTCTTATAGTTTCCGAGATATGGACTATCGATAATTTACACCTTAGGCTCTGCTTCTAACTTGGGCCCAAATTGTAAAATGGTCTTATCTATTGGCGATTCCGTTCCAATTCACATTCCAAGTAATATTCGGCATGCTAATTACATTGCCGGTTGCCAAATTGCATTATCTCTTATAGTTTCCGAGATATGGACTATCGATAATTTACACCTTAGGCTCTGCTTCTAACTTGGGCCCAAATTGTAAAATGGTCTTATCTATTGGCGATTTCGTTCCAATTCACATTCCAACTAATATTCGGCATGCTAATTACATTGCCGGTTGCCAAATTGCATTATCTCTTTTAGTTTCCGAGATATGGACTATCGATAATTTACACCTTAGGCTCTGCTTCTAACTTGGGCCCAAATTGTAAAATGGTCTTATCTATTGGCGATTTCGTTCCAATTCACATTCCAAGTAATATTCGGCATGCTAATTACATTGCCGGTTGCCAAATTGAATTATCTCTTATAGTTTCCGAGATATGGACTATCGATAATTTACACCTTAGGCTCTGCTTCTAACTTGGGCCCAAATTGTAAAATGGTCTTACCTATTGGCGATTTCGTTCCAATTCACATTCCAAGTAATATTCGGCATGCTAATTACATTGCCGGTTGCCAAATTGCATTATCTCTTATAGTTTCCGAGATATGGACTATCGATAATTTACACCTTAGGCTCTGCTTCTAACTTGGGCCCAAATTGTAAAATGGTCTTATCTATTGGCTATTTCGTTCCAATTCACATTCCAAGTAATATTCGGCATGCTAATTACATTGCCGGTTGCCAAATTGTATTATCTCTTATAGTTTCCGAGATATGGACTATCGATAATTTACACCTTAGGCTCTGCTTCTAACTTGGGCCCAAATTGTAAAATGGTCTTATCTATTGCCGATTTCGTTCCAATTCACACTCCAAGTAATATTCGGCATGCTAATTACATTGCCGGTTGCGAAATTTCATTATCTCTTATAGTTTCCGAGATATGGACTATCGATAATTTACACCTTAGGCTCTGCTTCTAACTTGGGCCCAAATTGTAAAATGGTCTTATCTATTGGCGATTTCGTTCCAATTCACATTCCAAGTAATATTCGGCATGCTAATTACATTGCCGGTTGCCAAATTGCATTATCTCTTATAGTTTTCGAGATATGGACTATCGATAATTTACACCTTAGGCTCTGCTTCTAACTTGGGCCCAAATTGTAAAATGGTCTTATCTATTGGCGATTTCGTTCCAATTCACATTCCAAGTAATATTCGGCATGCTAATTACATTGCCGGTTGCCAAATTGCATTATCTCTTATAGTTTCCGAGATATGGACTATCGATAATTTACACCTTAGGCTCTGCTTCTAACTTGGGCCCAAATTGTAAAATGGTCTTATCTATTGGCGATTTCGTTCCAATTCACATTCCAAGTAATATTCGGCATGCTAATTACATTGCCGGTTGCCAAATTGCATTATCTCTTATAGTTTCCGAGATATGGACTATCGATAATTTACACTTTAGGCTCTGCTTCTAACTTGGGCCCAAATTGTAAAATGGTCTTATCTATTGGCGATTTCGTTCCAATTCACACTACAAGTAATATTCGGCATGCTAATTACATTGCCGGTTGCGAAATTGTATTATCTCTTATAGTTTCCGAGATATGGACTATCGATAATTTACACCTTAGGCTCTGCTTCTAACTTGGGCCCAAATTGTAAAATGGTCTTACCTATTGGCGATTTCGTTCCAATTCACATTCCAAGTAATATTCGGCATGCTAATTACATTGCCGGTTGCCAAATTGCATTATCTCTTATAGTTTCCGAGATATGGACTATCGATAATTTACACCTTAGGCTCTGCTTCTAACTTGGGCCCAAATTGTAAAATGGTCTTATCTATTGGCTATTTCGTTCCAATTCACATTCCAAGTAATATTCGGCATGCTAATTACATTGCCGGTTGCCAAATTGCATTATCTCTTATAGTTTCCGAGATATGGACTATCGATAATTTACACCTTAGGCTCTGCTTCTAACTTGGGCCCAAATTGTAAAATGGTCTTATCTATTGGCGATTTCGTTCCAATTCACGTTCCGAGTAATATTCGGCATGCTAATTACATTGCTGGTTGCCAAATTGCATTAACTCTTATAGTTTCCGAGATATGGACTATCGATAATTTACACCATAGGCTCTGCTTCTAACTTGGGCCCAAATTGTAAAATGGTCTTATCTATTGGCGATTTCGTTCCAATTCACATTCCAAGTAATATTCGGCATGCTAATTACATTGCCGGTTGCCAAATTGCATTATCTCTTATAGTTTCCGAGATATGGACTATCGATAATTTACACCTTAGGCTCTGCTTCTAACTTGGGCCCAAATTGTAAAATGGTCTTATCTATTGGCGATTTCGTTCCAATTCACATTCCAACTAATATTCGGCATGCTAATTATATTGCCGGTTGCCAAATTGCATTATCTCTTATAGTTTCCGAGATATGGACTATCGATAATTTACACCTTAGGCTCTGCTTCTAACTTGGGCCCAAATTGTAAAATGGTCTTATCTATTGGCGATTTCGTTCCAATTCACATTCCAAGTAATATTCGTCCATCGATCGATGGACGAACCTAATTGAATTATCTCTTATAGTTTCCGAGATATGGACTATCGATAATTTACACCTTAGGCTCTGCTTCTAACTTGGGCCCAAATTGTAAAATGGTCTTACCTATTGGCGATTTCGTTCCAATTCACATTCCAAGTAATATTCGGCATGCTAATTACATTGCCGGTTGCCAAATTGCATTATCTCTTATAGTTTCCGAGATATGGACTATCGATAATTTACACCTTAGGCTCTGCTTCTAACTTGGGCCCAAATTGTAAAATGGTCTTATCTATTGGCTATTTCGTTCCAATTCACATTCCAAGTAATATTCGGCATGCTAATTACATTGCCGGTTGCCAAATTGTATTATCTCTTATAGTTTCCGAGATATGGACTATCGATAATTTACACCTTAGGCTCTGCTTCTAACTTGGGCCCAAATTGTAAAATGGTCTTATCTATTGGCGATTTCGTTCCAATTCACACTCCAAGTAATATTCGGCATGCTAATTACATTGCCGGTTGCGAAATTGCATTATCTCTTATAGTTTCCGAGATATGGACTATCGATAATTTACACCTTAGGCTCTGCTTCTAACTTGGGCCCAAATTGTAAAATGGTCTTATCTATTGGCGATTTCGTTCCAATTCACATTCCAAGTAATATTCGGCATGCTAATTACATTGCCGGTTGCCAAATTGCATTATCTCTTATAGTTTCCGAGATATGGACTATCGATAATTTACACCTTAGGCTCTGCTTCTAACTTGGGCCCAAATTGTAAAATGGTCTTATCTATTGGCGATTTCGTTCCAATTCACATTCCAAGTAATATTCGGCATGCTAATTACATTGCCGGTTGCCAAATTGCATTATCTCTTATAGTTTCCGAGATATGGACTATCGATAATTTACACCTTAGGCTCTGCTTCTAACTTGGGCCCAAATTGTAAAATGGTCTTATCTATTGGCGATTTCGTTCCAATTCACATTCCAAGTAATATTCGGCATGCTAATTACATTGCCGGTTGCCAAATTGCATTATCTCTTATAGTTTCCGAGATATGGACTATCGATAATTTACACCTTAGGCTCTGCTTCTAACTTGGGCCCAAATTGTAAAATGGTCTTATCTATTGGCGATTTCGTTCCAATTCACATTCCAAGTAATATTCGGCATGCTAATTACATTGCCGGTTGCCAAATTGCATTATCTCTTATAGTTTCCGAGATATGGACTATCGATAATTTACACCTTAGGCTCTGCTTCTAACTTGGGCCCAAATTGTAAAATGGTCTTATCTATTGGCGATTTCGTTCCAATTCACATTCCAAGTAATATTCGGCATGCTAATTACATTGCCGGTTGCCAAATTGCATTATCTCTTATAGTTTCCGAGATATGGACTATCGATAATTTACACTTTAGGCTCTGCTTCTAACTTGGGCCCAAATTGTAAAATGGTCTTATCTATTGGCGATTTCGTTCCAATTCACACTACAAGTAATATTCGGCATGCTAATTACATTGCCGGTTGCGAAATTGCATTATCTCTTATAGTTTCCGAGATATGGACTATCGATAATTTACACCTTAGGCTCTGCTTCTAACTTGGGCCCAAATTGTAAAATGGTCTTATCTATTGGCGATTTCGTTCCAATTCACATTCCAAGTAATATTCGGCATGCTAATTACATTGCCGGTTGCCAAATTGCATTATCTCTTATACTTTACGAGATATGGACTATCGATAATTTACACCTTAGGCTCTGCCTCTAACTTGGGCCCAAATTGTAAAATGGTCTTACCTATTGGCGATTCCGTTCCAATTCACATTCCAAGTAATATTCGGCATGCTAATTACATTGCCGGTTGCCAAATTGCATTATCTCTTATAGTTTCCGAGATATGGACTATCGATAATTTACACCTTAGGCTCTGCTTCTAACTTGGGCCCAAATTGTAAAATGGTCTTATCTATTGGCGATTTCGTCCCAATTCATATTCCAAGTAATATTCGGCATGCTAATTACATTGCCGGTTGCCAAATTGCATTATCTCTTATAGTTTCCGAGATATGGACTATCGATAATTTACACCTTAGGCTCTGCTTCTAACTTGGGCCCAAATTGTAAAATGGTCTTATCTATTGGCGATTTCGTCCCAATTCACATTCCAAGTGATATTCGGCATGCTAATTACATTGCCGGTTGCGAAATTGCATTATCTCTTATAGTTTCCGAGATATGGACTATCGATAATTTACACCTTAGGCTCTGCTTCTAAGTTGCTCCCAAATTGTAAAATGGTCTTATCTATTGGCGATTTCGTTCCAATTCACATTCCAAGTAATATTCGGCATGCTAATTACATTGCCGGTTGCCAAATTGCATTATCTCTTATAGTTTCTGAGATATGGACTATCGATAATTTACACCTTAGGCTCTGCTTCTAACTTGGGCCCAAATTGTAAAATGGTCTTATCTATTGGCGATTTCGTTCCAATTCACACTCCAAGTAATATTCGGCATGCTAATTACATTGCCGGTTGCGAAATTGCATTATCTCTTATAGTTTCCGAGATATGGACTATCGATAATTTACACCTTAGGCTCTGCTTCTAACTTGGGCCCAAATTGTAAAATGGTAATTACATTGCCGGTTGCCAAATTGCATTATCTCTTATAGTTTCCGAGATATGGACTATCGATAATTTACACCTTAGGCTCTGCTTCTAACTTGGGCCCAAATTGTAAAATGGTCTTATCTATTGGCGATTTCGTTCCAATTCATATTCCAAGTAATATTCGGCATGCTAATTACATTGCCGGTTGCCAAATTGCATTATCTCTTATAGTTTCCGAGATATGGACTATCGATAATTTACACCTTAGGCTCTGCTTCTAACTTGGGCCCAAATTGTAAAATGGTCTTATCTATTGGCGATTTCGTCCCAATTCACATTCCAAGTGATATTCGGCATGCTAATTACATTGCCGGTTGCGAAATTGCATTATCTCTTATAGTTTCCGAGATATGGACTATCGATAATTTACACCTTAGGCTCTGCTTCTAAGTTGCTCCCAAATTGTAAAATGGTCTTATCTATTGGCGATTTCGTTCCAATTCACATTCCAAGTAATATTCGGCATGCTAATTACATTGCCGGTTGCCAAATTGCTAATTACATTGCCGATTATAGTTTCCGAGATATATGGACTATCGATAATTTACACCTTAGGCTCTGCTTCTAACTTGGGCCCAAATTGTAAAATGGTCTTATCTATTGGCGATTTCGTTCCAATTCATATTCCAAGTAATATTCGGCATGCTAATTACATTGCCGGTTGCCAAATTGCATTATCTCTTATAGTTTTCGAGATATGGACTATCGATAATTTACACCTTAGGCTCTGCTTCTAACTTGGGCCCAAATTGTAAAATGGTCTTATCTATTGGCGATTTCGTTCCAATTCACATTCTAAGTAATATTCGGCATGCTAATTACATTGCCGGTTGCCAAATTGCATTATCTCTTATAGTTTCCGAGATATGGACTATCGATAATTTACACCTTAGGCTCTGCTTCTAACTTGGGCCCAAATTGTAAAATGGTCTTATCTATTGGCGATTTCGTTCCAATTCACATTCCAAGTAATATTCGGCATGCTAATTACATTGCCGGTTGCCAAATTGCATTATCTCTTATAGTTTCCGAGATATGGACTATCGATAATTTACACTTTAGGCTCTGCTTCTAACTTGGGCCCAAATTGTAAAATGGTCTTATCTATTGGCGATTTCGTTCCAATTCACACTACAAGTAATATTCGGCATGCTAATTACATTGCCGGTTGCGAAATTGTATTATCTCTTATAGTTTCCGAGATTTGGACTATCGATAATTTACACCTTAGGCTCTGCTTCTAACTTGGGCCCAAATTGTAAAATGGTCTTATCTATTGGCGATTTCGTTCCAATTCACATTCCAAGTAATATTCGGCATGCTAATTACATTGCCGGTTGCCAAATTGCATTATCTCTTATAGTTTCCGAGATATGGACTATCGATAATTTACACCTTAGGCTCTGCTTCTAACTTGGGCCCAAATTGTAAAATGGTCTTACCTATTGGCGATTCCGTTCCAATTCACATTCCAAGTAATATTCGGCATGCCAATTACATTGCCGGTTGCCAAATTGCATTATCTCTTATAGTTTCCGAGATATGGACTATCGATAATTTACACCTTAGGCTCTGCTTCTAACTTGGGCCCAAATTGTAAAATGGTCTTATCTATTGGCGATTTCGTTCCAATTCACATTCCAAGTAATATTCGGCATGCTAATTACATTGCCGGTTGCCAAATTGCATTATCTCTTATAGTTTCCGAGATATGGACTATCGATAATTTACACCTTAGGCTCTGCTTCTAACTTGGGCCCAAATTGTAAAATGGTCTTATCTATTGGCGATTTCGTCCCAATTCACATTCCAAGTGATATTCGGCATGCTAATTACATTGCCGGTTGCGAAATTGCATTATCTCTTATAGTTTCCGAGATATGGACTATCGATAATTTACACCTTAGGCTCTGCTTCTAACTTGCTCCCAAATTGTAAAATGGTCTTATCTATTGGCGATTTCGTTCCAATTCACATTCCAAGTAATATTCGGCATGCTAATTACATTGCCGGTTGCCAAATTGCATTATCTCTTATAGTTTCCGAGATATGGACTATCGATAATTTACATCTTAGGCTCTGCTTCTAACTTGGGCCCAAATTGTAAAATGGTCTTATCTATTGGCGATTTCGTTCCAATTCACATTCCAAGTAATATTCGGCATGCTAATTACATTGCCGGTTGCCAAATTGCATTATCTCTTATAGTTTCCGAGATATGGACTATCGATAATTTACACTTTAGGCTCTGCTTCTAACTTGGGCCCAAATTGTAAAATGGTCTTATCTATTGGCGATTTCGTTCCAATTCACACTACAAGTAATATTCGGCATGCTAATTACATTGCCGGTTGCGAAATTGCATTATCTCTTATAGTTTCCGAGATATGGACTATCGATAATTTACACCTTAGGCTCTGCTTCTAACTTGGGCCCAAATTGTAAAATGGTCTTATCTATTGGCGATTTCGTTCCAATTCACATTCCAAGTAATATTCGGCATGCTAATTACATTGCCGGTTGCCAAATTGCATTATCTCTTATAGTTTCCGAGATATGGACTATCGATAATTTACACCTTAGGCTCTGCTTCTAACTTGGGCCCAAATTGTAAAATGGTCTTACCTATTGGCGATTCCGTTCCAATTCACATTCCAAGTAATATTCGGCATGCCAATTACATTGCCGGTTGCCAAATTGCATTATCTCTTATAGTTTCCGAGATATGGACTATCGATAATTTACACCTTAGGCTCTGCTTCTAACTTGGGCCCAAATTGTAAAATGGTCTTATCTATTGGCGATTTCGTTCCAATTCACATTCCAAGTAATATTCGGCATGCTAATTACATTGCCGGTTGCCAAATTGCATTATCTCTTATAGTTTCCGAGATATGGACTATCGATAATTTACACCTTAGGCTCTGCTTCTAACTTGGGCCCAAATTGTAAAATGGTCTTATCTATTGGCGATTTCGTCCCAATTCACATTCCAAGTGATATTCGGCATGCTAATTACATTGCCGGTTGCGAAATTGCATTATCTCTTATAGTTTCCGAGATATGGACTATCGATAATTTACACCTTAGGCTCTGCTTCTAACTTGCTCCCAAATTGTAAAATGGTCTTATCTATTGGCGATTTCGTTCCAATTCACATTCCAAGTAATATTCGGCATGCTAATTACATTGCCGGTTGCCAAATTGCATTATCTCTTATAGTTTCCGAGATATGGACTATCGATAATTTACACCTTAGGCTCTGCTTCTAACTTGGGCCCAAATTGTAAAATGGTCTTATCTATTGGCGATTTCGTTCCAATTCACATTCCAAGTAATATTCGGCATGCTAATTACATTGCCGGTTGCCAAATTGCATTAACTCTTATAGTTTCCGAGATATGGACTATCGATAATTTACACCTTAGGCTCTGCTTCTAACTTGGGCCCAAATTGTAAAATGGTCTTATCTATTGGCGATTTCGTTCCAATTCACATTCCAAGTAATATTCGGCATGCTAATTACATTGCCGGTTGCCAAATTGCATTATCTCTTATAGTTTCCGAGATATGGACTATCGATAATTTACACCATAGGCTCTGCTTCTAACTTGGGCCCAAATTGTAAAATGGTCTTATCTATTGGCGATTTCGTTCCAATTCACATTCCAAGTAATATTCGGCATGCTAATTACATTGCCGGTTGCCAAATTGCATTATCTCTTATAGTTTCCGAGATATGGACTATCGATAATTTACACCTTAGGCTCTGCTTCTAACTTGGGCCCAAATTGTAAAATGGTCTTATCTATTGGCGATTTCGTTCCAATTCACATTCCAAGTAATATTCGGCATGCTAATTACATTGCCGGTTGCCAAATTGAATTATCTCTTATAGTTTCCGAGATATGGACTATCGATAATTTACACCTTAGGCTCTGCTTCTAACTTGGGCCCAAATTGTAAAATGGTCTTACCTATTGGCGATTTCGTTCCAATTCACATTCCATGTAATATTCGGCATGCTAATTACATTGCCGGTTGACAAATTGCATTATCTCTTATAGTTTCCGAGATATGGACTATCGATAATTTACACCTTAGGCTCTGCTTCTAACTTGCTCCCAAATTGTAAAATGGTCTTATCTATTGGCGATTTCGTTCCAATTCACATTCCAAGTAATATTCGGCATGCTAATTAGATTGCCGGTTGCCAAATTGCATTATCTCTTATAGTTTCCGAGATATGGACTATCGATAATTTACACCTTAGGCTCTGCTTCTAACTTGGGCCCAAATTGTAAAATGGTCTTATCTATTGGCGATTTCGTTCCAATTCACACTCCTAGTAATATTCGGCATGCTAATTACATTGCCGGTTGCGAAATTGCATTATCTCTTATAGTTTCCGAGTTATGGACTATCAATAATTTACACCTTAGGCTCTGCTTCTAACTTGGACCCAAATTGTAAAATGGTCTTATCTATTGGCGATTTCGTTCCAATTCACATTCCAAGTAATATTCGGCATGCTAATTAGATTGCCGGTTGCCAAATTGCATTATCTCTTATAGTTTCCGAGATATGGACTATCGATAATTTACACCTTAGGCTCTGCTTCTAACTTGGGCCCAAATTGTAAAATGGTCTTATCTATTGGCGATTTCGTTCCAATTCACATTCCAAGTAATATTCGGCATGCTAATTACATTGCCGGTTGCCAAATTGCATTATCTCTTATAGTTTCCGAGATATGGACTATCGATAATTTACACCTTAGGCTCTGCTTCTAACTTGGGCCCAAATTGTAAAATGGTCTTATCTATTGGCGATTTCGTTCCAATTCACACTCCTAGTAATATTCGGCATGCTAATTACATTGCCGGTTGCGAAATTGCATTATCTCTTATAGTTTCCGAGATATGGACTATCAATAATTTACACTTTAGGCTCTGCTTCTAACTTGGACCCAAATTGTAAAATGGTCTTATCTATTGGCGATTTCGTTCCAATTCACATTCCAAGTAATATTCGGCATGCTAATTACATTGCCGGTTGCCAAATTGCATTATCTCTTATAGTTTCCGAGATATGGACTATCGATAATTTACACCTTAGGCTCTGCTTCTAACTTGGGCCCAAATTGTAAAATGGTCTTATCTATTGGCAATTTCGTTCCAATTCACATTCCAAGTAATATTCGGCATGCTAATTACATTGCCGGTTGCCAAATTGCATTATCTCTTATAGTTTCCGAGATATGGACTATCGATAATTTACACCTTAGGCTCTGCTTCTAACTTGGGCCCAAATTGTAAAATGGTCTTATCTATTGGCAATTTCGTTCCAATTCACATTCCAAGTAATATTCGGCATGCTAATTACATTGCCGGTTGCCAAATTGCATTATCTCTTATAGTTTCCGAGATATGGACTATCGATAATTTACACCTTAGGCTCTGCTTCTAACTTGGGCCCAAATTGTAAAATGGTCTTATCTATTGGCGATTTCGTTCCAATTCACATTCCAAGTAATATTCGGCATGCTAATTAAATTGCCGGTTGCCAAATTGCATTAACTCTTATAGTTTCCGAGATATGGACTATCGATAATTTACACCTTAGGCTCTGCTTCTAACTTGGGCCCAAATTGTAAAATGGTCTTATCTATTGGCGATTTCGTTCCAATTCACATTCCAAGTAATATTCGGCATGCTAATTACATTGCCGGTTGCCAAATTGCATTATCTCTTATAGTTTCCGAGATATGGGCTATCGATAATTTACACCATAGGCTCTGCTTCTAACTTGGGCCCAAATTGTAAAATGGCCTTATCTATTGGCGATTTCGTTCCAATTCACATTCCAAGTAATATTCGGCATGCTAATTACATTGCCGGTTGCCAAATTGCATTATCTCTTATAGTTTCCGAGTTATGGACTATCGATAATTTACACCTTAGGCTCTGCTTCTAACTTGGGCCCAAATTGTAAAATGGTCTTATCTATTGGCGATTTCGTTCCAATTCACATTCCAAGTAATATTCGGCATGCTAATTACATTGCCGGTTGCCAAATTGCATTATCTCTTATAGTTTCCGAGATATAGACTATCGATAATTTACACCTTAGGCTCTGCTTCTAACTTGGGCCCAAATTGTAAAATGGTCTTATCTATTGGCGATTTCGTTCCAATTCACATTCCAAGTAATATTCGGCATGCTAATTACATTGCCGGTTGCCAAATTGAATTATCTCTTATAGTTTCCGAGATATGGACTATCGATAATTTACACCTTAGGCTCTGTTTCTAACTTGGGCCCAAATTGTAAAATGGTCTTACCTATTGGCGATTTCGTTCCAATTCACATTCCAAGTAATATTCGGCATGCTAATTACATTGCCGGTTGCCAAATTGCATTATCTCTTATAGTTTCCGAGATATGGACTATCGATAATTTACACCTTAGGCTCTGCTTCTAACTTGGGCCCAAATTGTAAAATGGTCTTATCTATTGGCGATTTCGTCCCAATTCACATTCCAAGTGATATTCGGCATGCTAATTACATTGCCGGTTGCGAAATTGCATTATCTCTTATAGTTTCCGAGATATGGACTATCGATAATTTACACCTTAGGCTCTGCTTCTAACTTGCTCCCAAATTGTAAAATGGTCTTATCTATTGGCGATTTCGTTCCAATTCACATTCCAAGTAATATTCGGCATGCTAATTAGATTGCCGGTTGCCAAATTGCATTATCTCTTATAGTTTCCGAGATATGGACTATCGATAATTTACACCTTAGGCACTGCTTCTAACTTGGGCCCAAATTGTAAAATGGTCTTATCTATTGGCGATTTCGTTCCAATTCACATTCCAAGTAATATTCGGCATGCTAATTACATTGCCGGTTGCCAAATTGCATTATCTCTTATAGTTTCCGAGATATGGACTATCGATAATTTACACCTTAGGCTCTGCTTCTAACTTGGGCCCAAATTGTAAAATGGTCTTATCTATTGGCGATTTCGTTCCAATTCACACTCCTAGTAATATTCGGCATGCTAATTACATTGCCGGTTGCGAAATTGCATTATCTCTTATAGTTTCCGAGATATGGACTATCAATAATTTACACTTTAGGCTCTGCTTCTAACTTGGACCCAAATTGTAAAATGGTCTTATCTATTGGCGATTTCGTTCCAATTCACATTCCAAGTAATATTCGGCATGCTAATTACATTGCCGGTTGCCAAATTGCATTATCTCTTATAGTTTCCGAGATATGGACTATCGATAATTTACACCTTAGGCTCTGCTTCTAACTTGGGCCCAAATTGTAAAATGGCCTTATCTATTGGCGATTTCGTCCCAATTCACATTCCAAGTAATATTCGGCATGCTAATTACATTGCCGGTTGCGAAATTGCATTATCTCTTATAGTTTCAGAGATATGGACTATCGATAATTTACACCTTAGGCTCTGCTTCTAACTTGGGCCCAAATTGTAAAATGGTCTTATCTATTGGCAATTTCGTTCCAATTCACATTCCAAGTAATATTCGGCATGCTAATTACATTGCCGGTTGCCAAATTGCATTATCTCTTATAGTTTCCGAGATATGGACTATCGATAATTTACACCTTAGGCTCTGCTTCTAACTTGGGCCCAAATTGTAAAATGGTCTTATCTATTGGCGATTTCGTTCCAATTCACATTCCAAGTAATATTCGGCATGCTAATTAAATTGCCGGTTGCCAAATTGCATTAACTCTTATAGTTTCCGAGATATGGACTATCGATAATTTACACCTTAGGCTCTGCTTCTAACTTGGGCCCAAATTGTAAAATGGTCTTATCTATTGGCGATTTCGTTCCAATTCACATTCCAAGTAATATTCGGCATGCTAATTACATTGCCGGTTGCCAAATTGCATTATCTCTTATAGTTTCCGAGATATGGGCTATCGATAATTTACACCATAGGCTCTGCTTCTAACTTGGGCCCAAATTGTAAAATGGCCTTATCTATTGGCGATTTCGTTCCTATTCACATTCCAAGTAATATTCGGCATGCTAATTACATTGCCGGTTGCCAAATTGCATTATCTCTTATAGTTTCCGAGTTATGGACTATCGATAATTTACACCTTAGGCTCTGCTTCTAACTTGGGCCCAAATTGTAAAATGGTCTTATCTATTGGCGATTTCGTTCCAATTCACATTCCAAGTAATATTGGGCATGCTAATTACATTGCCGGTTGCCAAATTGCATTATCTCTTATAGTTTCCGAGATATAGACTATCGATAATTTACACCTTAGGCTCTGCTTCTAACTTGGGCCCAAATTGTAAAATGGTCTTATCTATTGGCGATTTCGTTCCAATTCACATTCCAAGTAATATTCGGCATGCTAATTACATTGCCGGTTGCCAAATTGAATTATCTCTTATAGTTTCCGAGATATGGACTATCGATAATTTACACCTTAGGCTCTGCTTCTAACTTGGGCCCAAATTGTAAAATGGTCTTACCTATTGGCGATTTCGTTCCAATTCACATTCCAAGTAATATTCGGCATGCTAATTACATTGCCGGTTGCCAAATTGCATTATCTCTTATAGTTTCCGAGATATGGACTATCGATAATTTACACCTTAGGCTCTGCTTCTAACTTGGGCCCAAATTGTAAAATGGTCTTATCTATTGGCGATTTCGTTCCAATTCACATTCCATGTAATATTCGGCATGCTAATTACATTGCCGGTTGCCAAATTGCATTATCTCTTATAGTTTCCGAGATATGGACTATCGATAATTTACACCTTAGGCTCTGCTTCTAACTTGGGCCCAAATTGTAAAATGGTCTTATCTATTGGCGATTTAGTTGCAATTCACATTCCAAGTAATATTCGGCATGCTAATTACATTGCCGGTTGCCAAATTGCATTATCTCTTATAGTTTCCGAGATATGGACTATCGATAATTTACACCTTAGGCTCTGCTTCTAACTTGGGCCCAAATTGTAAAATGGTCTTATCTATTGGCGATTTCGTTCCAATTCACATTCCAAGTAATATTCGGCATGCTAATTACATTGCCGGTTGCCAAATTGCATTATCTCTTATAGTTTCCGAGATATGGACTATCGATAATTTACACCTTAGGCTCTGCTTCTAACTTGGGCCCAAATTGTAAAATGGTCTTATTTATTGGCGATTTCGTTCCAATTCACACTCCTAGTAATATTCGGCATGCTAATTACATTGCCGGTTGCGAAATTGCATTATCTCTTATAGTTTCCGAGATATGGACTATCAATAATTTACACCTTAGGCTCTGCTTCTAACTTGGACCCAAATTGTAAAATGGTCTTATCTATTGGCGATTTCGTTCCAATTCACATTCCAAGTAATATTCGGCATGCTAATTACATTGCCGGTTGCCAAATTGCATTATCTCTTATAGTTTCCGAGATATGGACTATCGATAATTTACACCTTAGGCTCTGCTTCTAACTTGGGCCCAAATTGTAAAATGGTCTTATCTATTGGCAATTTCGTTCCAATTCACATTCCAAGTAATATTCGGCATGCTAATTACATTGCCGGTTGCCAAATTGCATTATCTCTTATAGTTTCCGAGATATGGACTATCGATAATTTACACCTTAGGCTCTGCTTCTAACTTGGGCCCAAATTGTAAAATGGTCTTATCTATTGGCAATTTCGTTCCAATTCACATTCCAAGTAATATTCGGCATGCTAATTACATTGCCGGTTGCCAAATTGCATTATCTCTTATAGTTTCCGAGATATGGACTATCGATAATTTACACCTTAGGCTCTGCTTCTAACTTGGGCCCAAATTGTAAAATGGTCTTATCTATTGGCGATTTCGTTCCAATTCACATTCCAAGTAATATTCGGCATGCTAATTAAATTGCCGGTTGCCAAATTGCATTAACTCTTATAGTTTCCGAGATATGGACTATCGATAATTTACACCTTAGGCTCTGCTTCTAACTTGGGCCCAAATTGTAAAATGGTCTTATCTATTGGCGATTTCGTTCCAATTCACATTCCAAGTAATATTCGGCATGCTAATTACATTGCCGGTTGCCAAATTGCATTATCTCTTATAGTTTCCGAGATATGGGCTATCGATAATTTACACCATAGGCTCTGCTTCTAACTTGGGCCCAAATTGTAAAATGGCCTTATCTATTGGCGATTTCGTTCCAATTCACATTCCAAGTAATATTCGGCATGCTAATTACATTGCCGGTTGCCAAATTGCATTATCTCTTATAGTTTCCGAGTTATGGACTATCGATAATTTACACCTTAGGCTCTGCTTCTAACTTGGGCCCAAATTGTAAAATGGTCTTATCTATTGGCGATTTCGTTCCAATTCACATTCCAAGTAATATTCGGCATGCTAATTACATTGCCGGTTGCCAAATTGCATTATCTCTTATAGTTTCCGAGATATAGACTATCGATAATTTACACCTTAGGCTCTGCTTCTAACTTGGGCCCAAATTGTAAAATGGTTTTATCTATTGGCGATTTCGTTCCAATTCACATTCCAAGTAATATTCGGCATGCTAATTACATTGCCGGTTGCCAAATTGAATTATCTCTTATAGTTTTCGAGATATGGACTATCGATAATTTACACCTTAGGCTCTGCTTCTAACTTGGGCCCAAATTGTAAAATGGTCTTACCTATTGGCGATTTCGTTCCAATTCACATTCCAAGTAATATTCGGCATGCTAATTACATTGCCGGTTGCCAAATTGCATTATCTCTTATAGTTTCCGAGATATGGACTATCGATAATTTACACCTTAGGCTCTGCTTCTAACTTGGGCCCAAATTGTAAAATGGTCTTATATATTGGCGATTTCGTCCCAATTCACATTCCAAGTGATATTCGGCATGCTAATTACATTGCCGGTTGCGAAATTGCATTATCTCTTATAGTTTCCGAGATATGGACTATCGATAATTTACACCTTAGGCTCTGCTTCTAACTTGCTCCCAAATTGTAAAATGGTCTTATCTATTGGCGATTTCGTTCCAATTCACATTCCAAGTAATATTCGGCATGCTAATTAGATTGCCGGTTGCCAAATTGCATTATCTCTTATAGTTTCCGAGATATGGACTATCGATAATTTACACCTTAGGCTCTGCTTCTAACTTGGGACCAAATTGTAAAATGGTCTTATCTATTGGCGATTTCGTTCCAATTCACATTCCAAGTAATATTCGGCATGCTAATTACATTGCCGGTTGCCAAATTGCATTATCTCTTATAGTTTCCGAGATATGGACTATCGATAATTTACACCTTAGGCTCTGCTTCTAACTTGGGCCCAAATTGTAAAATGGTCTTATCTGTTGGCGATTTCGTTCCAATTCACACTCCTAGTAATATTCGGCATGCTAATTACATTGCCGGTTGCGAAATTGCATTATCTCTTATAGTTTCCGAGATATGGACTATCAATAATTTACACCTTAGGCTCTGCTTCTAACTTGGACCCAAATTGTAAAATGGTCTTATCTATTGGCGATTTCGTTCCAATTCACATTCCAAGTAATATTCGGCATGCTAATTACATTGCCGGTTGCCAAATTGCATTATCTCTTATAGTTTCCGAGATATGGACTATCGATAATTTACACCTTAGGCTCTGCTTCTAACTTGGGCCCAAATTGTAAAATGGCCTTATCTATTTGCGATTTCGTCCCAATTCACATTCCAAGTAATATTCGGCATGCTAATTACATTGCCGGTTGCGAAATTGCATTATCTCTTATAGTTTCAGAGATATGGACTATCGATAATTTACACCTTAGGCTCTGCTTCTAACTTGGGCCCAAATTGTAAAATGGTCTTATCTATTGGCAATTTCGTTCCAATTCACATTCCAAGTAATATTCGGCATGCTAATTACATTGCCGGTTGCCAAATTGCATTATCTCTTATAGTTTCCGAGATATGGACTATCGATAATTTACACCTTAGGCTCTGCTTCTAACTTGGGCCCAAATTGTAAAATGGTCTTATCTATTGGCGATTTCGTTCCAATTCACATTCCAAGTAATATTCGGCATGCTAATTAAATTGCCGGTTGCCAAATTGCATTAACTCTTATAGTTTCCGAGATATGGACTATCGATAATTTACACCTTAGGCTCTGCTTCTAACTTGGGCCCAAATTGTAAAATGGTCTTATCTATTGGCGATTTCGTTCCAATTCACATTCCAAGTAATATTCGGCATGCTAATTACATTGCCGGTTGCCAAATTGCATTATCTCTTATAGTTTCCAAGATATGGGCTATCAATAATTTACACCATAGGCTCTGCTTCTAACTTGGGCCCAAATTGTAAAATGGCCTTATCTATTGGCGATTTCGTTCCAATTCACATTCCAAGTAATATTGGGCATGCTAATTACATTGCCGGTTGCCAAATTGCATTATCTCTTATAGTTTCCGAGTTATGGACTATCGATAATTTACACCTTAGGCTCTGCTTCTAACTTGGGCCCAAATTGTAAAATGGTCTTATCTATTGGCGATTTCGTTCCAATTCACATTCCAAGTAATATTGGGCATGCTAATTACATTGCCGGTTGCCAAATTGCATTATCTCTTATAGTTTCCGAGATATGGACTATCGATAATTTACACCTTAGGCTCTGCTTCTAACTTGCTCCCAAATTGTAAAATGGTCTTATCTATTGGCGATTTCGTTCCAATTCACATTCCAAGTAATATTCGGCATGCTAATTACATTGCCGGTTGCCAAATTGCATTATCTCTTATAGTTTCCGAGTTATGGACTATCGATAATTTACACCTTAGGCTCTGCTTCTAACTTGGGCCCAAATTGTAAAATGGTCTTATCTATTGGCGATTTCGTTCCAATTCACATTCCAAGTAATATTGGGCATGCTAATTACATTGCCGGTTGCGAAATTGCATTATCTCTTATAGTTTCAGAGATATGGACTATCGATAATTTACACCTTAGGCTCTGCTTCTAACTTGGGCCCAAATTGTAAAATGGTCTTACCTATTGGCGATTTCGTTCCAATTCACATTCCAAGTAATATTCGGCATGCTAATTACATTGCCGGTTGCCAAATTGCATTATCTCTTATAGTTTCCGAGATATTGACTATCGATAATTTACACCTTAGGCTCTGCTTCTAACTTGGGCCCAAATTGTAAAATGGTCTTATCTATTGGCGATTTCGTTCCAATTCACATTCCAAGTAATATTCGGCATGCTAATTACATTGCCGGTTGCCAAATTGCATTATCTCTTATAGTTTCCGAGATATGGACTATCGATAATTTACATCTTAGGCTCTGCTTCTAACTTGGGCCCAAATTGTAAAATCGTCTTATCTATTGGCGATTTCGTTCCATTTCACATTCCAAGTAATATTCGGCATGCTAATTACATTGCCGGTTGCCAAATTGCATTATCTCTTATAGTTTCCGAGATATGGACTATCGATAATTTACACCTTAGGCTCTGCTTCTAACTTGGGCCCAAATTGTAAAATGGTCTTATCTATTGGCGATTTCGTTCCAATTCACATTCCAAGTAATATCCGGCATGCTAATTACATTGCCGGTTGCCAAATTGAATTATCTCTTATAGTTTCCGAGATATGGACTATCGATAATTTACACCTTAGGCTCTGCTTCTAACTTGGGCCCAAATTGTAAAATGGTCTTATCTATTGGCGATTTCGTTCCAATTCACATTCCAAGTAATATTCGGCATGCTAATTACATTGCCGGTTGCCAAATTGCATTATCTCTTATAGTTTCCCAGATATGGACTATCGATAATTTACATCTTAGGCTCTGCTTCTAACTTGGGCCCAAATTGTAAAATGGTCTTATCTAATGGCGATTTCGTTCCAATTCACATTCCAAGTAATATTCGGCATGCTAATTACATTGCCGGTTGCCAAATTGCATTATCTCTTATAGTTTCCGAGATATGGACTATCGATAATTTACACCTTAGGCTCTGCTTCTAACTTGGGCCCAAATTGTAAAATGGTCTTATCTATTGGCGATTTCGTCCCAATTCACATTCCAAGTGATATTCGGCATGCTAATTACATTGCCGGTTGCGAAATTGCATTATCTCTTATAGTTTCCGAGATATGGACTATCAATAATTTACACCTTAGGCTCTGTTTCTAACTTTTGCCCAAATTGTAAAATGGTCTTATCTATTGGCGATTTCGTTCCAATTCACATTCCAAGTAATATTCGGCATGCTAATTACATTGCCGGTTGCCAAATTGCATTATCTCTTATAGTTTCCGAGATATGGACTATCGATAATTTACACCTTAGTCTCTGCTTCTAACTTGGGCCCAAATTGTAAAATGGTCTTATCTATTGGCGATTTCGTTCCAATTCACATTCCAAGTAATATTCAGGTTCGTCCATCGATATGCTAATTACGTTGCCAATTGCCAATTTGCATTATCTCTTATAGTTTCCGAGATATGGACTATCGATAATTTACACCTTAGGCTCTGCTTCTAACTTGGGCCCAAATTGTAAAATGGTCTTATCTATTGGCGATTTCGTTCCAATTCACATACCAAGTAATATTCGGCATGCTAATTACATTGCCGGTTGCCAAATTGCATTATCTCTTATAGTTTCCGAGATATGGACTATCGATAATTTACACCTTAGGCTCTGCTTCTAACTTGGGCCCAAATTGTAAAATGGTCTTATCTATTGGCGATTTCGTTCCAATTCACATTCCAAGTAATATTCGGCATGCTAATTACATTGCCGGTTGCCAAATTGCATTATCTCTTATAGTTTCCGAGATATGGACTATCGATAATTTACACCTTAGGCTCTGCTTCTAACTTGGGCCCAAATTGTAAAATGGTCTTATTTATTGGCGATTTCGTTCCAATTCACATTCCAAGTAATATTCGGCATGCTAATTACATTGCCGGTTGCCAAATTGCATTATCTCTTATAGTTTCCGAGATATGGACTATCGATAATTTACACCTTAGGCTCTGCTTCTAACTTGGGCCCAAATTGTAAAATGGTCTTCTCTATTGGCGATTTCGTTCCAATTCACATTCCAAGTAATATTCGGCATGCTAATTACATTGCCGGTTGCCAAATTGCATTACCTCTTATAGTTTCCGAGATATGGACTATCGATAATTTACACCTTAGGCTCTGCTTCTAACTTGGGCCCAAATTGTAAAATGGTCTTATCTATTGGCGATTTCGTTCCAATTCACATTCCAAGTAATATTCGGCATGTTAATTACATTGCCGGTTGCCAAATTGCATTATCTCTTATAGTTTCCGAGATATGGACTATCGATAATTTACACCTTAGGCTCTGCTTCTAACTTGGGCCCAAATTGTAAAATGGTCTTCACTATTGGCGATTTCGTTCCAATTCACATTCCAAGTAATATTCGGCATGCTAATTACATTGCCGGTTGCCAAATTGCATTATCTCTTATAGTTTCCGAGATATGGACTATCAATAATTTACACCTTAGGCTCTGCTTCTAACTTGGGCCCAAATTGTAAAATGGTCTTATCTATTGGCGATTTCGTTCCAATTCACATTCCAAGTAATATTCGGCATGCTAATTACATTGCCGGTTGCCAAATTGAATTATCTCTTATAGTTTCCGAGATATGGACTATCGATAATTTACACCTTAGGCTCTGCTTCTAACTTGGGCCCAAATTGTAAAATGGTCTTACCTATTGGCGATTTCGTTCCAATTCACATTCCAAGTAATATTCGGCATGCTAATTACATTGCCGGTTGCCAAATTGCATTATCTCTTATAGTTTCCGAGATATGGACTATCGATAATTTACACCTTAGGCTCTGCTTCTAACTTGGGCCCAAATTGTAAAATGGTCTTATCTATTGGCGATTTCGTTCCAATTCACATTCCAATTAATATTCGGCATGCTAATTACATTGACGGTTGCCAAATTGCATTATCTCTTATAGTTTCCGAGATATGGGCTATCGATAATTTACACCTTAGGCTCTGCTTCTAACTTGGGCCCAAATTGTAAAATGGTCTTATCTATTGGCGATTTCGTCCCAATTCACATTCCAAGTGATATTCGGCATGCTAATTACATTGCCGGTTGCGAAATTGCATTATCTCTTATAGTTTCCGAGATATGGACTATCAATAATTTACACCTTAGGCTCTGCTTCTAACTTTTGCCCAAATTGTAAAATGGTCTTATCTATTGGCGATTTCGTTCCAATTCACATTCCAACTAATATTCGGCATGCTAATTACATTGCCGGTTGCCAAATTGCATTATCTCTTATAGTTTCCGAGATATGGACTATCGATAATTTACACCTTAGGCTCTGCTTCTAACTTGGGCCCAAATTGTAAAATGGTCTTATCTATTGGCGATTTCGTTCCAATTCACATTCCAAGTAATATTGGGCATGCTAATTACATTGCCGGTTGCCAAATTGCATTATCTCTTATAGTTTCCGAGATATGGACTATCGATAATTTACACCATAGGCTCTGCTTCTAACTTGGGCCCAAATTGTAAAATGGTCTTATCTATTGGCGATTTTGTTCCAATTCACATTCCAAGTAATATTCGGCATGCTAATTACATTGCCGGTTGCCAAATTGCATTATCTCTTATATTTCCGAGATATGGACTATCGATAATTTACACCTTAGGCTCTGCTTCTAACTTGCTCCCAAATTGTAAAATGGTCTTATCTATTGGCGATTTCGTTCCAATTCACATTCCAAGTAATATTCGGCATGCAAATTACATTGCCGGTTGCCAAATTGCATTATCTCTTATAGTTTCCGAGATATGGACTATCGATAATTTACACCTTAGGCTCTGCTTCTAACTTGGGCCCAAATTGTAAAATGGTCTTATCTATTGGCGATTTCGTCCCAATTCACATTCCAAGTGATATTCGGCATGCTAATTACATTGCCGGTTGCGAAATTGCATTATCTCTTATAGTTTCCGAGATATGGACTATCAATAATTTACACCTTAGGCTCTGCTTCTAACTTGGGTCCAAATTGTAAAATGGTCTTATCTATTGGCGATTTCGTTCCAATTCACATTCCAAGTAATATTCGGCATGCTAATTACATTGCCGGTTGCCAAATTGCATTATCTCTTATAGTTTCCGAGATATGGACTATCGATTATTTACACCTTAGGCTCTGCTTCTAACTTGGGCCCAAATTGTAAAATGGTCTTATCTATTGGCGATTTCGTTCCAATTCACATTCCAAGTAATATTCGGCATGCTAATTACATTGCCGGTTGCCAAATTGCATTATCTCTTATAGTTTCCGAGATATGGACTATCGATAATTTACACCTTAGGCTCTGCTTCTAACTTGGGCCCAAATTGTAAAATGGTCTTATCTATTGGCGATTTCGTTCCAATTCACATTCCAAGTAATATTCGGCATGCTAATTACATTGCCGGTTGCCAAATTGCATTATCTCTTATAGTTTCCGAGATATGGACTATCGATAATTTACACCTTAGGCTCTGCTTCTAACTTGGGCCCAAATTGTAAAATGGTCTTATCTATTGGCGATTTCGTCCCAATTCACATTCCAAGTGATATTCGGCATGCTAATTACATTGCCGGTTGCGAAATTGCATTATCTCTTATAGTTTCCGAGATATGGACTATCAATAATTTACACCTTAGGCTCTGCTTCTAACTTGGGTCAAAATTGTAAAATGGTCTTATCTATTGGCGATTTCGTTCCAATTCACATTCCAAGAAATATTCGGCATGCTAATTACATTGCCGGTTGCCAAATTGCATTATCTCTTATAGTTTCCGAGATATGGACTATCGATAATTTACACCTTAGGCTCTGCTTCTAACTTGGGCCCAAATTGTAAAATGGTCTTATCTATTGGCGATTTCGTTTCAATTCACATTCCAAGTAATATTCGGCATGCTAATTACATTGCCGGTTGCCAAATTGCATTATCTCTTATAGTTTCCGAGATATGGACTATCGATAATTTACACCTTAGGCTCTGCTTCTAACTTAGGCCCAAATTGTAAAATGGCCTTATCTATTGGCGATTTCGTCCCAATTCACATTCCAAGTAATATTCGGCATGCTAATTACATTGCCGGTTGCCAAATTGCATTATCTCTTATAGTTTCCGAGATATGGACTATCGATAATTTACACCCTAGGCTCTGCTTCTAACTTGGGCCCAAATTGTAAAATGGTCTTATCTATTGGCGATTTCGTTCCAATTCACATTCCAAGTAATATTCGGCATGCTAATTACATTGCCGGTTGCCAAATTGCATTATTTCTTATAGTTTCCGAGATATGGACTATCGATAATTTACACCTTAGGCTCTGCTTCTAACTTGGGCCCAAATTGTAAAATGGTCTTATCTATTGGCGATTTCGTTCCAATTCACACTCCAAGTAATATTCGGCATGCTAATTACATTGCCGGTTGCGAAATTGCATTATCTCTTATAGTTTCCGAGATATGGACTATCGATAATTTACACCTTAGGCTCTGCTTCTAACTTGGGCCCAAATTGTAAAATGGTCTTATCTATTGGCGATTTCGTTCCAATTCACACTCCAAGTAATATTCGGCATGCTAATTACATTGCCGGTTGCGAAATTGCATTATCTCTTATAGTTTCCGAGATATGGACTATCAATAATTTACACCTTAGGCTCTGCTTCTAACTTGGGCCCAAATTGTAAAATGGTCTTATCTATTGGCGATTTCGTTCCAATTCACATACCAAGTAATATTCGGCATGCTAATTACATTGCCGGTTGCCAAATTGCATTATTTCTTATAGTTTCCGAGATATGGACTATCGATAATTTACACCTTTGGCTCTGCTTCTAACTTGGGCCCAAATTGTAAAATGGTCTTATCTATTGGCGATTTCGTTCCAATTCACATTCCAAGTAATATTCGGCATGCTAATTACATTGCCGGTTGCCAAATTGCATTATTTCTTATAGTTTCCGAGATATGGACTATCGATAATTTACACCTTAGGCTCTGCTTCTAACTTGGGCCCAAATTGTAAAATGGTCTTATCTATTGGCGATTTCGTTCCAATTCACATTCCAAGTAATATTCGGCATGCTAATTACATTGCCGGTTGCCAAATTGCATTATTTCTTATAGTTTCCGAGATATGGACTATCGATAATTTACACCTTAGGCTCTGCTTCTAACTTGGGCCCAAATTGTAAAATGGTCTTATCTATTGGCGATTTCGTTCCAATTCACACTCCAAGTAATATTCGGCATGCTAATTACATTGCCGGTTGCGAAATTGCATTATCTCTTATAGTTTCCGAGATATGGACTATCAATAATTTACACCTTAGGCTCTGCTTCTAACTTGGGCCCAAATTGTAAAATGGTCTTATCTATTGGCGATTTCGTTCCAATTCACATACCAAGTAATATTCGGCATGCTAATTACATTGCCGGTTGCCAAATTGCATTATCTCTTATAGTTTCCGAGATATGGACTATCAATAATTTATACCTTAGGCTCTGCTTCTAACTTGGGCCCAAATTGTAAAATGGTCTTATCTATTGGCGATTTCGTTCCAATTCACACTCCAAGTAATATTCGGCATGCTAATTACATTGCCGGTTGCGAAATTGCATTATCTCTTATAGTTTCCGAGATATGGACTATCGATAATTTACACCTTAGGCTCTGCTTCTAACTTGGGCCCAAATTGTTAAATGGTCTTATCTATTGGCGATTTCGTTCCAATTCACATTCCAAGTAATATTCGGCATGCTAATTACATTGCCGGTTGCCAAATTGCATTATTTCTTATAGTTTCCGAGATATGGACTATCGATAATTTACACCTTAGGCTCTGCTTCTAACTAGGGCCCAAATTGTAAAATGGTCTTATCTATTGGCGATTTCGTTCCAATTCACACTCCAAGTAATATTCGGCATGCTAATTACATTGCCGGTTGCGAAATTGCATTATCTCTTATAGTTTCCGAGATATGGACTATCAATAATTTACACCTTAGGCTCTGCTTCTAACTTGGGCCCAAATTGTAAAATGGTCTTATCTATTGGCGATTTCGTTCCAATTCACATACCAAGTAATATTCGGCATGCTAATTACATTGCCGGTTGCCAAATTGCATTATCTCTTATAGTTTCCGAGATATGGACTATCAATAATTTATACCTTAGGCTCTGCTTCTAACTTGGGCCCAAATTGTAAAATGGTCTTATCTATTGGCGATTTCGTTCCAATTCACATTCCAAGTAATATTCGGCATGCTAATTACATTGCCGGTTGCCAAATTGCATTATCTCTTATAGTTACCGAGATATGGACTATCGATAATTTACACCTTAGGCTCTGCTTCTAACTTGGGCCCAAATTGTAAAATGGCCTTATCTATTGGCGATTTCGTCCCAATTCACATTCCAAGTAATATTCGGCATGCTAATTACATTGCCGGTTGCGAAATTGCATTATCTCTTATAGTTTCAGAGATATGGACTATCGATAATTTACACCTTAGGCTCTGCTTCTAACTTGGGCCCAAATTGTAAAATGGTCTTATCTATTGGCAATTTCGTTCCAATTCACATTCCAAGTAATATTCGGCATGCTAATTACATTGCCGGTTGCCAAATTGCATTATCTCTTATAGTTTCCGAGATATGGACTATCGATAATTTACACCTTAGGCTCTGCTTCTAACTTGGGCCCAAATTGTAAAATGGTCTTATCTATTGGCGATTTCGTTCCAATTCACATTCCAAGTAATATTCGGCATGCTAATTACATTGCCGGTTGCCAAATTGCATTAACTCTTATAGTTTCCGAGATATGGACTATCGATAATTTACACCTTAGGCTCTGCTTCTAACTTGGGCCCAAATTGTAAAATGGTCTTATCTATTGGCGATTTCGTTCCAATTCACATTCCAAGTAATATTCGGCATGCTAATTACATTGCCGGTTGCCAAATTGCATTATCTCTTATAGTTTCCGAGATATGGACTATCGATAATTTACACCATAGGCTCTGCTTATAACTTGGGCCCAAATTGTAAAATGGTCTTATCTATTGGCGATTTCGTTCCAATTCACATTCCAAGTAATATTCGGCATGCTAATTACATTGCCGGTTGCCAAATTGCATTATCTCTTATAGTTTCCGAGATATGGACAGGTTCGTCCATCGATAATTTACACCTTAGGCTCTGCTTCTTACTTGGGCCCAAATTGTAAAATGGTCTTATCTATTGGCGATTTCGTTCCAATTCACATTCCAAGTAATATTCGGCATGCTAATTACATTGCCGGTTGCCAAATTGCATTTTCTCTTATAGTTTCCGAGATATGGACTATCGATAATTTACACCTTAGGCTCTGCTTCTAACTTGATCCCAAATTGTAAAATGGTCTTATCTATTGACGATTTCGTTCCAATTCACATTCCAAGTAATATTCGGCATGCTAATTACATTGCCGGTTGCCAAGTTGCATTATCTCTTATAGTTTCCGAGATATGGACTATCGATAATTTACACCTTAGGCTCTGCTTCTAACTTGGGCCCAAATTGTAAAATGGTCTTATCTATTGGCGATTTCGTTCCAATTCACATTCCAAGTAATATTCGGCATGCTAATTACATTGCCGGCTGCCAAATTGAATTATCTCTTATAGTTTCCGAGATATGGACTATCGATAATTTACACCTTAGGCTCTGCTTCTAACTTGGGCCCAAATTGTAAAATGGTCTTACCTATTGGCGATTTCGTTCCAATTCACATTCCAAGTAATATTCGGCATGCTAATTACATTGCCGGTTGCCAAATTGCATTATCTCTTATAGTTTCCGAGATATGGACTATCGATAATTTACACCTTAGGCTCTGCTTCTAACTTGGGCCCAAATTGTTAAATGGTCTTATCTATTGGCGATTTCGTTCCAATTCACATTCCAAGTAATATTCGGCATGCTAATTACATTGCCGGTTGCCAAATTGAATTATCTCTTATAGTTTCCGAGATATGGACTATCGATAATTTACACCTTAGGCTCTGCTTCTAACTTGGGCCCAAATTGTAAAATGGTCTTACCTATTGGCGATTTCGTTCCAATTCACATTCCAAGTAATATTCGGCATGCTAATTACATTGCCGGTTGCCAAATTGCATTATCTCTTATAGTTTCCGAGATATGGACTATCGATAATTTACACCTTAGGCTCTGCTTCTAACTTGGGCCCAAATTGTAAAATGGTCTTATCTATTGGCGATTTCGTTCCAATTCACATTCCAATTAATATTCGGCATGCTAATTACATTGCCGGTTGCCAAATTGCATTATCTCTTATTGTTTCCGAGATATGGACTATCGATAATTTACACCTTAGGCTCTGCTTCTAACTTGGGCCCAAATTGTAAAATGGTCTTATCTATTGGCGATTCCGTTCCAATTCACATTCCAAGTAATATTCGGCATGCTAATTACATTGCCGGTTTCCAAATTGCATTATCTCTTATAGTTTCCGAGATATGGACTATCGATAATTTACACCTTAGGCTCTGCTTCTAACTTGGGCCCAAATTGTAAAATGGTTTTATCTATTGGCGATTTCGTTCCAATTCACATTCCAATTAATATTCGGCATGCTAATTACATTGACGGTTGCCAAATTGCATTATCTCTTATAGTTTCCGAGATATGGGCTATCGATAATTTACACCTTAGGCTCTGCTTCTAACTTGGGCCCAAATTGTAAAATGGTCTTATCTATTGGCGATTTCGTCCCAATTCACATTCCAAGTGATATTCGGCATGCTAATTACATTGCCGGTTGCGAAATTGCATTATCTCTTATAGTTTCCGAGATATGGACTATCAATAATTTACACCTTAGGCTCTGCTTCTAACTTTTGCCCAAATTGTAAAATGGTCTTATCTATTGGCGATTTCGTTCCAATTCACATTCCAAGTAATATTCGGCACGCTAATTACATTGCCGGTTGCCAAATTGCATTATCTCTTATAGTTTCCGAGATATGGACTATCGATAATTTACACCTTAGGCTCTGCTTCTAACTTGGGCCCAAATTGTAAAATGGTCTTATCTATTGGCGATTTCGTTCCAATTCACATTCCAAGTAATATTGGGCATGCTAATTACATTGCCGGTTGCCAAATTGCATTATCTCTTATAGTTTCCGAGATATGGACTATCGATAATTTACACCATAGGCTCTGCTTCTAACTTGGGCCCAAATTGTAAAATGGTCTTATCTATTGGCGATTTCGTTCCAATTCACATTCCAAGTAATATTCGGCATGCTAATTACATTGCCGGTTGCCAAATTGCATTATCTCTTATATTTCCGAGATATGGACTATCGATAATTTACACCTTAGGCTCTGCTTCTAACTTGCTCCCAAATTGTAAAATGGTCTTATCTATTGGCGATTTCGTTCCAATTCACATTCCAAGTAATATTCGGCATGCAAATTACATTGCCGGTTGCCAAATTGCATTATCTCTTATAGTTTCCGAGATATGGACTATCGATAATTTACACCTTAGGCTCTGCTTCTAACTTGGGCCCAAATTGTAAAATGGTCTTATCTATTGGCGATTTCGTCCCAATTCACATTCCAAGTGATATTCGGCATGCTAATTACATTGCCGGTTGCGAAATTGCATTATCTCTTATAGTTTCCGAGATATGGACTATCAATAATTTACACCTTAGGCTCTGCTTCTAACTTGGGTCCAAATTGTAAAATGGTCTTATCTATTGGCGATTTCGTTCCAATTCACATTCCAAGTAATATTCGGCATGCTAATTACATTGCCGGTTGCCAAATTGCATTATCTCTTATAGTTTCCGAGATATGGACTATCGATTATTTACACCTTAGGCTCTGCTTCTAACTTGGGCCCAAATTGTAAAATGGTCTTATCTATTGGCGATTTCGTTCCAATTCACATTCCAAGTAATATTCGGCATGCTAATTACATTGCCGGTTGCCAAATTGCATTATCTCTTATAGTTTCCGAGATATGGACTATCGATAATTTACACCTTAGGCTCTGCTTCTAACTTGGGCCCAAATTGTAAAATGGTCTTATCTATTGGCGATTTCGTTCCAATTCACATTCCAAGTAATATTCGGCATGCTAATTACATTGCCGGTTGCCAAATTGCATTATCTCTTATAGTTTCCGAGATATGGACTATCGATAATTTACACCTTAGGCTCTGCTTCTAACTTGGGCCCAAATTGTAAAATGGTCTTATCTATTGGCGATTTCGTCCCAATTCACATTCCAAGTGATATTCGGCATGCTAATTACATTGCCGGTTGCGAAATTGCATTATCTCTTATAGTTTCCGAGATATGGACTATCAATAATTTACACCTTAGGCTCTGCTTCTAACTTGGGTCAAAATTGTAAAATGGTCTTATCTATTGGCGATTTCGTTCCAATTCACATTCCAAGAAATATTCGGCATGCTAATTACATTGCCGGTTGCCAAATTGCATTATCTCTTATAGTTTCCGAGATATGGACTATCGATAATTTACACCTTAGGCTCTGCTTCTAACTTGGGCCCAAATTGTAAAATGGTCTTATCTATTGGCGATTTCGTTTCAATTCACATTCCAAGTAATATTCGGCATGCTAATTACATTGCCGGTTGCCAAATTGCATTATCTCTTATAGTTTCCGAGATATGGACTATCGATAATTTACACCTTAGGCTCTGCTTCTAACTTAGGCCCAAATTGTAAAATGGCCTTATCTATTGGCGATTTCGTCCCAATTCACATTCCAAGTAATATTCGGCATGCTAATTACATTGCCGGTTGCCAAATTGCATTATCTCTTATAGTTTCCGAGATATGGACTATCGATAATTTACAGGTTCGTCCATCGATCGATGGACGAACCTAGGCTCTGCTTCTAACTTGGGCCCAAATTGTAAAATGGTCTTATCTATTGGCGATTTCGTTCCAATTCACATTCCAAGTAATATTCGGCATGCTAATTACATTGCCGGTTGCCAAATTGCATTATTTCTTATAGTTTCCGAGATATGGACTATCGATAATTTACACCTTAGGCTCTGCTTCTAACTTGGGCCCAAATTGTAAAATGGTCTTATCTATTGGCGATTTCGTTCCAATTCACACTCCAAGTAATATTCGGCATGCTAATTACATTGCCGGTTGCGAAATTGCATTATCTCTTATAGTTTCCGAGATATGGACTATCGATAATTTACACCTTAGGCTCTGCTTCTAACTTGGGCCCAAATTGTAAAATGGTCTTATCTATTGGCGATTTCGTTCCAATTCACACTCCAAGTAATATTCGGCATGCTAATTACATTGCCGGTTGCGAAATTGCATTATCTCTTATAGTTTCCGAGATATGGACTATCAATAATTTACACCTTAGGCTCTGCTTCTAACTTGGGCCCAAATTGTAAAATGGTCTTATCTATTGGCGATTTCGTTCCAATTCACATACCAAGTAATATTCGGCATGCTAATTACATTGCCGGTTGCCAAATTGCATTATTTCTTATAGTTTCCGAGATATGGACTATCGATAATTTACACCTTTGGCTCTGCTTCTAACTTGGGCCCAAATTGTAAAATGGTCTTATCTATTGGCGATTTCGTTCCAATTCACATTCCAAGTAATATTCGGCATGCTAATTACATTGCCGGTTGCCAAATTGCATTATTTCTTATAGTTTCCGAGATATGGACTATCGATAATTTACACCTTAGGCTCTGCTTCTAACTTGGGCCCAAATTGTAAAATGGTCTTATCTATTGGCGATTTCGTTCCAATTCACATTCCAAGTAATATTCGGCATGCTAATTACATTGCCGGTTGCCAAATTGCATTATTTCTTATAGTTTCCGAGATATGGACTATCGATAATTTACACCTTAGGCTCTGCTTCTAACTTGGGCCCAAATTGTAAAATGGTCTTATCTATTGGCGATTTCGTTCCAATTCACACTCCAAGTAATATTCGGCATGCTAATTACATTGCCGGTTGCGAAATTGCATTATCTCTTATAGTTTCCGAGATATGGACTATCAATAATTTACACCTTAGGCTCTGCTTCTAACTTGGGCCCAAATTGTAAAATGGTCTTATCTATTGGCGATTTCGTTCCAATTCACATACCAAGTAATATTCGGCATGCTAATTACATTGCCGGTTGCCAAATTGCATTATCTCTTATAGTTTCCGAGATATGGACTATCAATAATTTATACCTTAGGCTCTGCTTCTAACTTGGGCCCAAATTGTAAAATGGTCTTATCTATTGGCGATTTCGTTCCAATTCACACTCCAAGTAATATTCGGCATGCTAATTACATTGCCGGTTGCGAAATTGCATTATCTCTTATAGTTTCCGAGATATGGACTATCGATAATTTACACCTTAGGCTCTGCTTCTAACTTGGGCCCAAATTGTTAAATGGTCTTATCTATTGGCGATTTCGTTCCAATTCACATTCCAAGTAATATTCGGCATGCTAATTACATTGCCGGTTGCCAAATTGCATTATTTCTTATAGTTTCCGAGATATGGACTATCGATAATTTACACCTTAGGCTCTGCTTCTAACTAGGGCCCAAATTGTAAAATGGTCTTATCTATTGGCGATTTCGTTCCAATTCACACTCCAAGTAATATTCGGCATGCTAATTACATTGCCGGTTGCCAAATTGCATTATCTCTTATAGTTTCCGAGATATGGACTATCGATAATTTACACCATAGGCTCTGCTTCTAACTTGGGCCCAAATTGTAAAATGGTCTTATCTATTGGCGATTTCGTTCCAAGTCACATTCCAAGTAATATTCGGCATGCTAATTACATTGCCGGTTGCCAAATTGAATTATCTCTTATAGTTTCCGAGATATGGACTATCGATAATTTACACCTTAGGCTCTGCTTCTAACTTGGGCCCAAATTGTAAAATGGTCTTACCTATTGGCGATTTCGTTCCAATTCACATTCCAAGTAATATTCGGCATGCTAATTACATTGCCGGTTGCCAAATTGCATTATCTCTTATAGTTTCCGAGATATGGACTATCGATAATTTACACCTTAGGCTCTGCTTCTAACTTGGGCCCAAATTGTAAAATGGTCTTATCTATTGGCGATTTCGTTCCAATTCACATTCCAAGTAATATTCGGCATGCTAATTACATTGCCGGTTGCCAAATTGCATTATCTCTTATAGTTTCCGAGATATGGACTATCGATAATTTACACCTTAGGCTCTGCTTCTAACTTGGGCCCAAATTGTAAAATGGTCTTATCTATTGGCGATTTCGTCCCAATTCACATTCCAAGTGATATTCGGCATGCTAATTACATTGCCGGTTGCGAAATTGCATTATCTCTTATAGTTTCCGAGATATGGACTATCAATAATTTACACCTTAGGCTCTGCTTCTAACTTGGGCCCAAATTGTAAAATGGTCTTATCTATTGGCGATTTCGTTCCAATTCACATTCCAAGTAATATTCGGCATGCTAATTACATTGCCGGTTGCCAAATTGCATTATCTCTTATAGTTTCCGAGATATGGACTATCGATAATTTACACCTTAGGCTCTGCTTCTAACTTGGGCCCAAATTGTAAAATGGTCTTATCTATTGGCGATTTCGTTCCAATTCACATTCCAAGTAATATTCGGCATGCTAATTACATTGCCGGTTGCCAAATTGCATTATCTCTTATAGTTTCCGAGATATGGACTATCGATAATTTACACCTTAGGCTCTGCTTCTAACTTGGGCCCAAATTGTAAAATGGTCTTATCTATTGACGATTTCGTTCCAATTCACATTCCAAGTAATATTCGGCATGCTAATTACATTGCCGGTTGCCAAATTGCATTATCTCTTATAGTTTCCGAGATATGGACTATCGATAATTTACACCTTAGGCTCTGCTTCTAACTTGGGCCCAAATTGTAAAATGGTCTTATCTATTGGCGATTTCGTTCCAATTCACATTCCAAGTAATATTCGGCATGCTAATTACATTGCCGGTTGCCAAATTGCATTATCTCTTATAGTTTCCGAGATATGGACTATCGATAATTTACACCTTAGGCTCTGCTTCTAACTTGGGCCCAAATTGTAAAATGGTCTTATCTATTGGCGATTTCGTTCCAATTCACACTCCAAGTAATATTCGGCATGCTAATTACATTGCCGGTTGCGAAATTGCATTATCTCTTATAGTTTCCGAGATATGGACTATCAATAATTTACACCTTAGGCTCTGCTTCTAACTTGGGCCCAAATTGTAAAATGGTCTTATCTATTGGCGATTTCGTTCCAATTCACATTCCAAGTAATATTCGGCATGCTAATTACATTGCCGGTTGCCAAATTGCATTATCTCTTATAGTTTCCGAGATATGGACTATCGATAATTTACACCTTAGGCTCTGCTTCTAACTTGGGCCCAAATTGTAAAATGGCCTTATCTATTGGCGATTTCGTCCCAATTCACATTCCAAGTAATATTCGGCATGCTAATTACATTGCCGGTTGCGAAATTGCATTATCTCTTATAGTTTCAGAGATATGGACTATCGATAATTTACACCTTAGGCTCTGCTTCTAACTTGGGCCCAAATTGTAAAATGGTCTTACCTATTGGCGATTTCGTTCCAATTCACATTCCAAGTAATATTCGGCATGCTAATTACATTGCCGGTTGCCAAATTGCATTATCTCTTATAGTTTCCGAGATATTGACTATCGATAATTTACACCTTAGGCTCTGCTTCTAACTTGGGCCCAAATTGTAAAATGGTCTTATCTATTGGCGATTTCGTTCCAATTCACATTCCAAGTAATATTCGGCATGCTAATTACATTGCCGGTTGCCAAATTGCATTATCTCTTATAGTTTCCGAGATATGGACTATCGATAATTTACATCTTAGGCTCTGCTTCTAACTTGGGCCCAAATTGTAAAATCGTCTTATCTATTGGCGATTTCGTTCCATTTCACATTCCAAGTAATATTCGGCATGCTAATTACATTGCCGGTTGCCAAATTGCATTATCTCTTATAGTTTCCGAGATATGGACTATCGATAATTTACACCTTAGGCTCTGCTTCTAACTTGGGCCCAAATTGTAAAATGGTCTTATCTATTGGCGATTTCGTTCCAATTCACATTCCAAGTAATATCCGGCATGCTAATTACATTGCCGGTTGCCAAATTGAATTATCTCTTATAGTTTCCGAGATATGGACTATCGATAATTTACACCTTAGGCTCTGCTTCTAACTTGGGCCCAAATTGTAAAATGGTCTTATCTATTGGCGATTTCGTTCCAATTCACATTCCAAGTAATATTCGGCATGCTAATTACATTGCCGGTTGCCAAATTGCATTATCTCTTATAGTTTCCGAGATATGGACTATCGATAATTTACACCTTAGGCTCTGCTTCTAACTTGGGCCCAAATTGTAAAATGGTCTTATCTATTGGCGATTTCGTTCCAATTCACACTCCAAGTAATATTCGGCATGCTAATTACATTGCCGGTTGCGAAATTGCATTATCTCTTATAGTTTCCGAGATATGGACTATCAATAATTTACACCTTAGGCTCTGCTTCTAACTTGGGCCCAAATTGTAAAATGGTCTTATCTATTGGCGATTTCGTTCCAATTCACATACCAAGTAATATTCGGCATGCTAATTACATTGCCGGTTGCCAAATTGCATTATCTCTTATAGTTTCCGAGATATGGACTATCGATAATTTACACCTTAGGCTCTGCTTCTAACTTGGGCCCAAATTGTAAAATGGTCTTATCTATTGGCGATTTCGTTCCAATTCACATTCCAAGTAATATTCGGCATGCTAATTACATTGCCGGTTGCCAAATTGCATTATCTCTTATAGTTTCCGAGATATGGACTATCGATAATTTACACCTTAGGCTCTGCTTCTAACTTGGGCCCAAATTGTAAAATGGTCTTATTTATTGGCGATTTCGTTCCAATTCACATTCCAAGTAATATTCGGCATGCTAATTACATTGCCGGTTGCCAAATTGCATTATCTCTTATAGTTTCCGAGATATGGACTATCGATAATTTACACCTTAGGCTCTGCTTCTAACTTGGGCCCAAATTGTAAAATGGTCTTCTCTATTGGCGATTTCGTTCCAATTCACATTCCAAGTAATATTCGGCATGCTAATTACATTGCCGGTTGCCAAATTGCATTACCTCTTATAGTTTCCGAGATATGGACTATCGATAATTTACACCTTAGGCTCTGCTTCTAACTTGGGCCCAAATTGTAAAATGGTCTTATCTATTGGCGATTTCGTTCCAATTCACATTCCAAGTAATATTCGGCATGTTAATTACATTGCCGGTTGCCAAATTGCATTATCTCTTATAGTTTCCGAGATATGGACTATCGATAATTTACACCTTAGGCTCTGCTTCTAACTTGGGCCCAAATTGTAAAATGGTCTTCACTATTGGCGATTTCGTTCCAATTCACATTCCAAGTAATATTCGGCATGCTAATTACATTGCCGGTTGCCAAATTGCATTATCTCTTATAGTTTCCGAGATATAGACTATCAATAATTTACACCTTAGGCTCTGTTTCTAACTTGGGCCCAAATTGTAAAATGGTCTTATCTATTGGCGATTTCGTTCCAATTCACATTCCAAGTAATATTCGGCATGCTAATTACATTGCCGGTTGCCAAATTGAATTATCTCTTATAGTTTCCGAGATATGGACTATCGATAATTTACACCTTAGGCTCTGCTTCTAACTTGGGCCCAAATTGTAAAATGGTCTTACCTATTGGCGATTTCGTTCCAATTCACATTCCAAGTAATATTCGGCATGCTAATTACATTGCCGGTTGCCAAATTGCATTATCTCTTATAGTTTCCGAGATATGGACTATCGATAATTTACACCTTAGGCTCTGCTTCTAACTTGGGCCCAAATTGTAAAATGGTCTTATCTATTGGCGATTTCGTTCCAATTCACATTCCAATTAATATTCGGCATGCTAATTACATTGACGGTTGCCAAATTGCATTATCTCTTATAGTTTCCGAGATATGGACTATCGATAATTTACACCTTAGGCTCTGCTTCTAACTTGGGCCCAAATTGTAAAATGGTCTTATCTATTGGCGATTTCGTCCCAATTCACATTCCAAGTGATATTCGGCATGCTAATTACATTGCCGGTTGCGAAATTGCATTATCTCTTATAGTTTCCGAGATATGGACTATCAATAATTTACACCTTAGGCTCTGCTTCTAACTTTTGCCCAAATTGTAAAATTGCCTTATCTATTGGCGATTTCGTTCCAATTCACATTCCAAGTAATATTCGGCATGCTAATTACATTGCCGGTTGCCAAATTGCATTATCTCTTATAGTTTCCGAGATATGGACTATCGATAATTTACACCTTAGGCTCTGCTTATAACTTGGGCCCAAATTGTAAAATGGTCTTATCTATTGGCGATTTCGTTCCAATTCACATTCCAAGTAATATTCGGCATGCTAATTACTTTGCCAGTTGCCAAATTGCATTATCTCTTATAGTTTCCGAGATATGGACTATCGATAATTTACACCTTAGGCTCTGCTTCTAACTTGGGCCCAAATTGTAAAATGGTCTTATCTATTGGCGATTTCGTTCCAATTCACATTCCAAGTAATATTCGACATACTAATTACATTGCCATTTGCCAAATTGCATTATCTCTTATAGTTTCCGAGATATGGACTATCGATAATTTACACCTTAGGCTCTGCTTCTAACTTGGGCCCAAATTGTAAAATGGTCTTATCTATTGGCGATTTCGTTCCAATTCACATTCCAAGTAATATTCGGCATGCTAATTACATTGCCGGTTGCCAAATTGCATTATCTCTTATAGTTTCCGAGATATGGACTATCGATAATTTACACCTTAGGCTCTGCTTCTAACTTGGGCCCAAATTGTAAAATGGTCTTATCTATTGGCGATTTCGTTCCAATTCACACTCCAAGTAATATTCGGCATGCTAATTACATTGCCGGTTGCGAAATTGCATTATCTCTTATAGTTTCCGAGATATGGACTATCAATAATTTACACCTTAGGCTCTGCTTCTAACTTGGGCCCAAATTGTAAAATGGTCTTATCTATTGGCGATTTCGTTCCAATTCACATACCAAGTAATATTCGGCATGCTAATTACATTGCCGGTTGCCAAATTGCATTATCTCTTATAGTTTCCGAGATATGGACTATCGATAATTTACACCTTAGGCTCTGCTTCTAACTTGGGCCCAAATTGTAAAATGGTCTTATCTATTGGCGATTTCGTTCCAATTCACATTCCAAGTAATATTCGGCATGCTAATTACATTGCCGGTTGCCAAATTGCATTATCTCTTATAGTTTCCGAGATATGGACTATCGATAATTTACACCTTAGGCTCTGCTTCTAACTTGGGCCCAAATTGTAAAATGGTCTTATCTATTGGCGATTTCGTTCCAATTCACATTCCAAGTAATATTCGGCATGCTAATTACATTGCCGGTTGCCTAATTGCATTATCTCTTATAGTTTCCGAGATATGGACTATCGATAATTTACACCTTAGGCTCTGCTTCTAACTTGGGCCCAAATTGTAAAATGGTCTTCTCTATTGGCGATTTCGTTCCAATTCACATTCCAAGTAATATTCGGCATGCTAATTACATTGCCGGTTGCCAAATTGCATTACCTCTTATAGTTTCCGAGATATGGACTATCGATAATTTACACCTTAGGCTCTGCTTCTAACTTGGGCCCAAATTGTAAAATGGCCTTATCTATTGGCGATTTCGTTCCAATTCACATTCCAAGTAATATTCGGCATGTTAATTACATTGCCGGTTGCCAAATTGCATTATCTCTTATAGTTTCCGAGATATGGACTATCGATAATTTACACCTTAGGCTCTGCTTCTAACTTGGGCCCAAATTGTAAAATGGTCTTCACTATTGGCGATTTCGTTCCTATTCACATTCCAAGTAATATTCGGCATGCTAATTACATTGCCGGTTGCCAAATTGCATTATCTCTTATAGTTTCCGAGATATGGACTATCAATAATTTACACCTTAGGCTCTGCTTCTAACTTGGGCCCAAATTGTAAAATGGCCTTATCTATTGGCGATTTCGTTCCAATTCACATTCCAAGTAATATTCGGCATGCTAATTACATTGCCGGTTGCCAAATTGAATTATCTCTTATAGTTTCCGAGATATGGACTATCGATAATTTACACCTTAGGCTCTGCTTCTAACTTGGGCCCAAATTGTAAAATGGTCTTACCTATTGGCGATTTCGTTCCAATTCACATTCCAAGTAATATTCGGCATGCTAATTACATTGCCGGTTGCCAAATTGCATTATCTCTTATAGTTTCCGAGATATGGACTATCGATAATTTACACCTTAGGCTCTGCTTCTAACTTGGGCCCAAATTGTAAAATGGTCTTATCTATTGGCGATTTCGTTCCAATTCACATTCCAATTAATATTCGGCATGCTAATTACATTGCCGGTTGCCAAATTGCATTATCTCTTATAGTTTCCGAGATATGGACTATCGATAATTTACACCTTAGGCTCTGCTTCTAACTTGGGCCCAAATTGTAAAATGGTCTTATCTATTGGCGATTTCGTTCCAATTCACATTCCAAGTAATATTCGGCATGCTAATTACATTGCCGGTTGCCAAATTGCATTATCTCTTATAGTTTCCGAGATAGGGACTATCGATAATTTACACCTTAGGCTCTGCTTCTAACTTGGGCCCAAATTGTAAAATGGTCTTATCTATTGGCGATTTCGTTCCAATTCACATTCCAAGTAATATTCGGCATGCTAATTACATTGCCGGTTGCCAAATTGCATTATCTCTTATAGTTTCCGAGATATGGACTATCGATAATTTACACCTTAGGCTCTTCTTCTAACTAGGGCCCAAATTGTAAAATGGTCTTATCTATTGGCGATTTCGTTCCAATTCACATTCCAAGTAATATTCGGCATGCTAATTACATTGCCGGTTGCCAAATTGAATTATCTCTTATAGTTTCCGAGATATGGACTATCGATAATTTACACCTTAGGCTCTGCTTCTAACTTGGGCCCAAATTGTAAAATGGTCTTACCTATTGGCGATTTCGTTCCAATTCACATTCCAAGTAATATTCGGCATGCTAATTACATTGCCGGTTGCCAAATTGCATTATCTCTTATAGTTTCCGAGATATGGACTATCGATAATTTATACCTTAGGCTCTGCTTCTAACTTGGGCCCAAATTGTAAAATGGTCTTATCTATTGGCGATTTCGTTCCAATTCACATTCCAAGTAATATTCGGCATGCTAATTACATTGCCGGTTGCCAAATTGCATTATCTCTTATAGTTTCCGAGATATGGACTATCGATAATTTACACCTTAGGCTCTGCTTCTAACTAGGGCCCAAATTGTAAAATGGTCTTATCTATTGGCGATTTCGTTCCAATTCACATTCCAAGTAATATTCGGCATGCTAATTACACTGCCGGTTGCCAAATTGCATTATCTCTTATAGTTTCCGAGATATGGACTATCGATAATTTACACCTTAGGCTCTGCTTCTAACTTGGGCCCAAATTGTAAAATGGTCTTATCTATTGGCGATTTCGTTCCAATTCACATTCCAAGTAATATTCGGCATGCTAATTACATTGCCGGTTGCCAAATTGCATTTTCTCTTATAGTTTCCGAGATATGGACTATCGATAATTTACACCTTAGGCTCTGCTTCTAACTTGGGCCCAAATTGTAAAATGGTCTTATCTATTGACGATTTCGTTCCAATTCACATTCCAAGTAATATTCGGCATGCTAATTACATTGCCGGTTGCCAAATTGCATTATCTCTTATAGTTTCCGAGATATGGACTATCGATAATTTACACCTTAGGCTCTGCTTCTAACTTGGGCCCAAATTGTAAAATGGTCTTATCTATTGGCGATTTCGTTCCAATTCACATTCCAAGTAATATTCGGCATGCTAATTACATTGCCGGTTGCCAAATTGAATTATCTCTTATAGTTTCCGAAATATGGACTATCGATAATTTACACCTTAGGCTCTGCTTCTAACTTGGGCCCAAATTGTAAAATGGTCTTACCTATTGGCGATTTCGTTCCAATTCACATTCCAAGTAATATTCGGCATGCTAATTACATTGCCGGTTGCCAAATTGCATTATCTCTTATAGTTTCCGAGATATGGACTATCGATAATTTACACCTTAGGCTCTGCTTCTAACTTGGGCCCAAATTGTAAAATGGTCTTATCTATTGGCGATTTCGTTCCAACTCACATTCCAAGTAATATTCGGCATGCTAATTACATTGCCGGTTGCCAAATTGCATTATCTCTTATAGTTTCCGAGATATGGACTATCGATAATTTACACCTTAGGCTCTGCTTCTAACTTGGGCCCAAATTGTAAAATGGTCTTATCTATTGGCGATTTCGTCCCAATTCACATTCCAAGTGATATTCGGCATGCTAATTACATTGCCGGTTGCGAAATTGCATTATCTCTTATAGTTTCCGAGATATGGACTATCAATAATTTACACCTTAGGCTCTGCTTCTAACTTGGGCCCAAATTGTAAAATGGTCTTATCTATTGGCGATTTCGTTCCAATTCACATTCCAAGTAATATTCGGCATGCTAATTACATTGCCGGTTGCCAAATTGCATTATCTCTTATAGTTTCCGAGATATGGACTATCGACAATTTACACCTTAGGCTCTGCTTCTAACTTGGGCCCAAATTGTAAAATGGTCTTATCTATTGGCGATTTTGTTCCAATTCACATTCCAAGTAATATTCGGCATGCTAATTACATTGCCGGTTGCCAAATTGCCTTATCTCTTATAGTTTCCGAGATATGGACTATCGATAATTTACACCTTAGGCTCTGCTTCTAACTTGGGCCCAAATTGTAAAATGGTCTTATCTATTGGCGATTTCGTTCCAATTCACACTCCAAGTAATATTCGGGATGCTAATTACATTGCCGGTTGCGAAATTGCATTATCTCTTATAGTTTCCGAGATATGGACCATCAATAATTTACACCTTAGGCTCTGCTTCTAACTTGGGCCCAAATTGTAAAATGGTCTTATCTATTGGCGATTTCGTTCCAATTCACATTCCAAGTAATATTCGGCATGCTAATTACATTGCCGGTTGCCAAATTGCATTATCTCTTATAGTTTCCGAGATATGGACTATCGATAATTTACACCTTAGGCTCTGCTTCTAACTTGGGCCCAAATTGTAAAATGGCCTTATCTATTTACGATTTCGTCCCAATTCACATTCCAAGTAATATTCGGCATGCTAATTACATTGCCGGTTGCGAAATTGCATTATCTCTTATAGTTTCAGAGATATGGACTATCGATAATTTACACCTTAGGCTCTGCTTCTAACTTGGGCCCAAATTGTAAAATGGTCTTATCTATTGGCAATTTCGTTCCAATTCACATTCCAAGTAATATTCGGCATGCTAATTACATTGCCGGTTGCCAAATTGCATTATCTCTTATAGTTTCCGAGATATGGACTATCGATAATTTACACCTTAGGCTCTGCTTCTAACTTGGGCCCAAATTGTAAAATGGTCTTATCTATTGGCGATTTCGTTCCAATTCACACTCCAAGTAATATTCGGCATGCTAATTACATTGCCGGTTGCGAAATTGCATTATCTCTTATAGTTTCAGAGATATGGACTATCGATAATTTACACCTTAGGCTCTGCTTCTAACTTGGGCCCAAATTGTAAAATGGTCTTATCTATTGGCAATTTCGTTCCAATTCACATTCCAAGTAATATTCGGCATGCTAATTACATTGCCGGTTGCCAAATTGCATTATCTCTTATAGTTTCCGAGATATGGACTATCGATAATTTACACCTTAGGCTCTGCTTCTAACTTGGGCCCAAATTGTAAAATGGCCTTATCTATTTACGATTTCGTCCCAATTCACATTCCAAGTAATATTCGGCATGCTAATTACATTGCCGGTTGCCAAATTGCATTATCTCTTATAGTTTCCGAGATATGGACTATCGATAATTTACACCTTAGGCTCTGCTTCTAACTTGGGCCCAAATTGTAAAATGGTCTTATCTATTGGCGATTTCGTTCCAATTCACACTCCAAGTAATATTCGGCATGCTAATTACATTGCCGGTTGCGAAATTGCATTATCTCTTATAGTTTCCGAGATATGGACTATCAATAATTTACACCTTAGGCTCTGCTTCTAACTTGGGCCCAAATTGTAAAATGGTCTTATCTATTGGCGATTTCGTTCCAATTCACATTCCAAGTAATATTCGGCATGCTAATTACATTGCCGGTTGCCAAATTGCATTATCTCTTATAGTTTCCGAGATATGGACTATCGATAATTTACACCTTAGGCTCTGCTTCTAACTTGGGCCCAAATTGTAAAATGGCCTTATCTATTTACGATTTCGTCCCAATTCACATTCCAAGTAATATTCGGCATGCTAATTACATTGCCGGTTGCGAAATTGCATTATCTCTTATAGTTTCAGAGATATGGACTATCGATAATTTACACCTTAGGCTCTGCTTCTAACTTGGGCCCAAATTGTAAAATGGTCTTATCTATTGGCAATTTCGTTCCAATTCACATTCCAAGTAATATTCGGCATGCTAATTACATTGCCGGTTGCCAAATTGCATTATCTCTTATAGTTTCCGAGATATGGACTATCGATAATTTACACCTTAGGCTCTGCTTCTAACTTGGGCCCAAATTGTAAAATGGTCTTATCTATTGGCGATTTCGTTCCAATTCACATTCCAAGTAATATTCGGCATGCTAATTACATTGCCGGTTGCCAAATTGCATTAACTCTTATAGTTTCCGAGATATGGACTATCGATAATTTACACCTTAGGCTCTGCTTCTAACTTGGGCCCAAATTGTAAAATGGTCTTATCTATTGGCGATTTCGTTCCAATTCACATTCCAAGTAATATTCGGCATGCTAATGACATTGCCGGTTGCCAAATTGCATTATCTCTTATAGTTTCCGAGATATGGACTATCGATAATTTACACCATAGGCTCTGCTTATAACTTGGGCCCAAATTGTAAAATGGTCTTATCTATTGGCGATTTCGTTCCAATTCACACTCCAAGTAATATTCGGCATGCTAATTACATTGCCGGTTGCGAAATTGCATTATCTCTTATAGTTTCCGAGATATGGACTATCAATAATTTACACCTTAGGCTCTGCTTCTAACTTGGGCCCAAATTGTAAAATGGTCTTATCTATTGGCGATTTCGTTCCAATTCACATTCCAAGTAATATTCGGCATGCTAATTACATTGCCGGTTGCCAAATTGCATTATCTCTTATAGTTTCCGAGATATGGACTATCGATAATTTACACCTTAGGCTCTGCTTCTAACTTGGGCCCAAATTGTAAAATGGCCTTATCTATTGGCGATTTCGTCCCAATTCACATTCCAAGTAATATTCGGCATGCTAATTACATTGCCGGTAGCGAAATTGCATTATCTCTTATAGTTTCAGAGATATGAGGTTCGACCATCGATCGATGGACGAATTTACACCTTAGGCTCTGCTTCTAACTTGGGCCCAAATTGTAAAATGGTCTTATCTATTGGCAATTTCGTTCCAATTCACATTCCAAGTAATATTCGGCATGCTAATTACATTGCCGGTTGCCAAATTGCATTATCTCTTATAGTTTCCGAGATATGGACTATCGATAATTTACACCTTAGGCTCTGCTTCTAACTTGGGCCCAAATTGTAAAATGGTCTTATCTATTGGCGATTTCGTTCCAATTCACATTCCAAGTAATATTCGGCATGCTAATTACATTGCCGGTTGCCAAATTGCATTAACTCTTATAGTTTCCGAGATATGGACTATCGATAATTTACACCTTAGGCTCTGCTTCTAACTTGGGCCCAAATTGTAAAATGGTCTTATCTATTGGCGATTTCGTTCCAATTCACATTCCAAGTAATATTCGGCATGCTAATTACATTGCCGGTTGCCAAATTGCATTATCTCTTATAGTTTCCGAGATATGGACTATCGATAATTTACACCATAGGCTCTGCTTATAACTTGGGCCCAAATTGTAAAATGGTCTTATCTATTGGCGATTTCGTTCCAATTCACATTCCAAGTAATATTCGGCATGCTAATTACATTGCCGGTTGCCAAATTGCATTATCTCTTATAGTTTCCGAGATATGGACTATCGATAATTTACACCTTAGGCTCTGCTTCTAACTTGGGCCCAAATTGTAAAATGGTCTTATCTATTGGCGATTTCGTCCCAATTCACATTCCAAGTGATATTCGGCATGCTAATTACATTGCCGGTTGCGAAATTGCATTATCTCTTATAGTTTCCGAGATATGGACTATCGATAATTTACACCTTAGGCTCTGCTTCTAACTTGGGCCCAAATTGTAAAATGGTCTTATCTATTGGCGATTTCGTTCCAATTCACATTCCAAGTAATATTCGGCATGCTAATTACATTGCCGGTTGCCAAATTGCATTATCTCTTATAGTTTCCGAGATATGGACAATCGATAATTTACACCTTAGGCTCTGCTTCTAACTTGGGCCCAAATTGTAAAATGGTCTTATCTATTGGCGATTTCGTTCCAATTCACATTCCAAGTAATATTCGGCATGCTAATTACATTGCCGGTTGCCAAATTGCATTATCTCTTATAGTTTCCGAGATATGGACTATCGATAATTTACACCTTAGGCTCTGCTTCTAACTTGGGCCCAAATTGTAAAATGGTCTTATCTATTGGCGATTTCGTCCCAATTCACATTCCAAGTGATATTCGGCATGCTAATTACATTGCCGGTTGCGAAATTGCATTATCTCTTATAGTTTCCGAGATATGGACTATCAATAATTTACACCTTAGGCTCTGCTTCTAACTTTTGCCCAAATTGTAAAATGGTCTTATCTATTGGCGATTTCGTTCCAATTCACATTCCAAGTAATATTCGGCATGCTAATTACATTGCCGGTTGCCAAATTGCATTATCTCTTATAGTTTCCGAGATATGGACTATCGATAATTTACACCTTAGGCTCTGCTTCTAACTTGGGCCCAAATTGTAAAATGGTCTTATCTATTGGCGATTTCGTTCCAATTCACATTCCAAGTAATATTCGGCATGCTAATTACTTTGCCAGTTGCCAAATTGCATTATCTCTTATAGTTTCCGAGATATGGACTATCGATAATTTACACCTTAGGCTCTGCTTCTAACTTGGGCCCAAATTGTAAAATGGTCTTATCTATTGGCGATTTCGTTCCAATTCACATTCCAAGTAATATTCGACATACTAATTACATTGCCATTTGCCAAATTGCATTATCTCTTATAGTTTCCGAGATATGGACTATCGATAATTTACACCTTAGGCTCTGCTTCTAACTTGGGCCCAAATTGTAAAATGGTCTTATCTATTGGCGATTTCGTTCCAATTCACATTCCAAGTAATATTCGGCATGCTAATTACATTGCCGGTTGCCTAATTGCATTATCTCTTATAGTTTCCGAGATATGGACTATCGATAATTTACACCTTAGGCTCTGCTTCTAACTTGGGCCCAAATTGTAAAATGGTCTTATCTATTGGCGATTTCGTTCCAATTCACACTCCAAGTAATATTCGGCATGCTAATTACATTGCCGGTTGCGAAATTGCATTATCTCTTATAGTTTCCGAGATATGGACTATCAATAATTTACACCTTAGGCTCTGCTTCTAACTTGGGCCCAAATTGTAAAATGGTCTTATCTATTGGCGATTTCGTTCCAATTCACATACCAAGTAATATTCGGCATGCTAATTACATTGCCGGTTGCCAAATTGCATTATCTCTTATAGTTTCCGAGATATGGACTATCGATAATTTACACCTTAGGCTCTGCTTCTAACTTGGGCCCAAATTGTAAAATGGTCTTATCTATTGGCGATTTCGTTCCAATTCACATTCCAAGTAATATTCGGCATGCTAATTACATTGCCGGTTGCCAAATTGCATTATCTCTTATAGTTTCCGAGATATGGACTATCGATAATTTACACCTTAGGCTCTGCTTCTAACTTGGGCCCAAATTGTAAAATGGTCTTATCTATTGGCGATTTCGTTCCAATTCACATTCCAAGTAATATTCGGCATGCTAATTACATTGCCGGTTGCCTAATTGCATTATCTCTTATAGTTTCCGAGATATGGACTATCGATAATTTACACCTTAGGCTCTGCTTCTAACTTGGGCCCAAATTGTAAAATGGTCTTATCTATTGGCGATTTCGTTCCAATTCACACTCCAAGTAATATTCGGCATGCTAATTACATTGCCGGTTGCGAAATTGCATTATCTCTTATAGTTTCCGAGATATGGACTATCAATAATTTACACCTTAGGCTCTGCTTCTAACTTGGGCCCAAATTGTAAAATGGTCTTATCTATTGGCGATTTCGTTCCAATTCACATACCAAGTAATATTCGGCATGCTAATTACATTGCCGGTTGCCAAATTGCATTATCTCTTATAGTTTCCGAGATATGGACTATCGATAATTTACACCTTAGGCTCTGCTTCTAACTTGGGCCCAAATTGTAAAATGGTCTTATCTATTGGCGATTTCGTTCCAATTCACATTCCAAGTAATATTCGGCATGCTAATTACATTGCCGGTTGCCAAATTGCATTATCTCTTATAGTTTCCGAGATATGGACTATCGATAATTTACACCTTAGGCTCTGCTTCTAACTTGGGCCCAAATTGTAAAATGGTCTTATCTATTGGCGATTTCGTTCCAATTCACATTCCAAGTAATATTCGGCATGCTAATTACATTGCCGGTTGCCTAATTGCATTATCTCTTATAGTTTCCGAGATATGGACTATCGATAATTTACACCTTAGGCTCTGCTTCTAACTTGATCCCAAATTGTAAAATGGTCTACTCTATTGGCGATTTCGTTCCAATTCACATTCCAAGTAATATTCGGCATGCTAATTACATTGCCGGTTGCCAAATTGCATTACCTCTTATAGTTTCCGAGATATGGACTATCGATAATTTACACCTTAGGCTCTGCTTCTAACTTGGGCCCAAATTGTAAAATGGCCTTATCTATTGGCGATTTCGTTCCAATTCACATTCCAAGTAATATTCGGCATGTTAATTACATTGCCGGTTGCCAAATTGCATTATCTCTTATAGTTTCCGAGATATGGACTATCGATAATTTACACCTTAGGCTCTGCTTCTAACTTGGGCCCAAATTGTAAAATGGTCTTCACTATTGGCGATTTCGTTCCAATTCACATTCCAAGTAATATTCGGCATGCTAATTACATTGCCGGTTGCCAAATTGCATTATCTCTTATAGTTTCCGAGATATGGACTATCAATAATTTACACCTTAGGCTCTGCTTCTAACTTGGGCCCAAATTGTAAAATGGTCTTATCTATTGGCGATTTCGTTCAAATTCACATTCCAAGTAATATTCGGCATGCTAATTACATTGCCGGTTGCCAAATTGAATTATCTCTTATAGTTTCCGAGATATGGACTATCGATAATTTACACCTTAGGCTCTGCTTCTAACTTGGGCCCAAATTGTAAAATGGTCTTACCTATTGGCGATTTCGTTCCAATTCACATTCCAAGTAATATTCGGCATGCTAATTAGATTGCCGGTTGCCAAATTGCATTATCTCTTATAGTTTCCGAGATATGGACTATCGATAATTTACACCTTAGGCTCTGCTTCTAACTTGGGCCCAAATTGTAAAATGGTCTTATCTATTGGCGATTTCGTTCCAATTCACATTCCAATTAATATTCGGCATGCTAATTACATTGCCGGTTGCCAAATTGCATTATCTCTTATAGTTTCCGAGATATGGACTATCGATAATTTACACCTTAGGCTCTTCTTCTAACTAGGGCCCAAATTGTAAAATGGTCTTATCTATTGGCGATTTCGTTCCAATTCACATTCCAAGTAATATTCGGCATGCTAATTACATTGCCGGTTGCCAAATTGAATTATCTCTTATAGTTTCCGAGATATGGACTATCGATAATTTACACCTTAGGCTCTGCTTCTAACTTGGGCCAAAATTGTAAAATGGTCTTACCTATTGGCGATTTCGTTCCAATTCACATTCCAAGTAATATTCGGCATGCTAATTACATTGCCGGTTGCCAAATTGCATTATCTCTTATAGTTTCCGAGATATGGACTATCGATAATTTACACCTTAGGCTCTGCTTCTAACTTGGGCCCAAATTGTAAAATGGTCTTATCTATTGGCGATTTCGTTCCAACTCACATTCCAAGTAATATTCGGCATGCTAATTACATTGCCGGTTGCCAAATTGCATTATCTCTTATAGTTTCCGAGATATGGACTATCGATAATTTACACCTTAGGCTCTGCTTCTAACTTGGGCCCAAATTGTAAAATGGTCTTATCTATTGGCGATTTCGTCCCAATTCACATTCCAAGTGATATTCGGCATGCTAATTACATTGCCGGTTGCGAAATTGCATTATCTCTTATAGTTTCCGAGATATGGACTATCAATAATTTACACCTTAGGCTCTGCTTCTAACTTGGGCCCAAATTGTAAAATGGTCTTATCTATTGGCGATTTCGTTCCAATTCACATTCCAAGTAATATTCGGCATGCTAATTACATTGCCGGTTGCCAAATTGCATTATCTCTTATAGTTTCCGAGATATGGACTATCGACAATTTACACCTTAGGCTCTGCTTCTAACTTGGGCCCAAATTGTAAAATGGTCTTATCTATTGGCGATTTCGTTCCAATTCACATTCCAAGTAATATTCGGCATGCTAATTACATTGCCGGTTGCCAAATTGCCTTATCTCTTATAGTTTCCGAGATATGGACTATCGATAATTTACACCTTAGGCTCTGCTTCTAACTTGGGCCCAAATTGTAAAATGGTCTTATCTATTGGCGATTTCGTTCCAATTCACATTCCAAGTAATATTCGGCATGCTAATTACATTGCCGGTTGCCAAATTGCATTATCGCTTATAGTTTCCGAGATATGGACTATCGATAATTTACACCTTAGGCTCTGCTTCTAACTTGGGCCCAAATTGTAAAATGGTCTTATCTATTGGCGATTTCGTTCCAATTCACACTCCAAGTAATATTCGGCATGCTAATTACATTGCCGGTTGCGAAATTGCATTATCTCTTATAGTTTCCGAGATATGGACTATCAATAATTTACACCTTAGGCTCTGCTTCTAACTTGGGCCCAAATTGTAAAATGGTCTTATCTATTGGCGATTTCGTTCCAATTCACATTCCAAGTAATATTCGGCATGCTAATTACATTGCCGGTTGCCAAATTGCATTATCTCTTATAGTTTCCGAGATATGGACTATCGATAATTTACACCTTAGGCTCTGCTTCTAACTTGGGCCCAAATTGTAAAATGGCCTTATCTATTTACGATTTCGTCCCAATTCACATTCCAAGTAATATTCGGCATGCTAATTACATTGCCGGTTGCGAAATTGCATTATCTCTTATAGTTTCAGAGATATGGACTATCGATAATTTACACCTTAGGCTCTGCTTCTAACTTGGGCCCAAATTGTAAAATGGTCTTATCTATTGGCAATTTCGTTCCAATTCACATTCCAAGTAATATTCGGCATGCTAATTACATTGCCGGTTGCCAAATTGCATTATCTCTTATAGTTTCCGAGATATGGACTATCGATAATTTACACCTTAGGCTCTGCTTCTAACTTGGGCCCAAATTGTAAAATGGTCTTATCTATTGGCGATTTCGTTCCAATTCACATTCCAAGTAATATTCGGCATGCTAATTACATTGCCGGTTGCCAAATTGCATTAACTCTTATAGTTTCCGAGATATGGACTATCGATAATTTACACCTTAGGCTCTGCTTCTAACTTGGGCCCAAATTGTAAAATGGTCTTATCTATTGGCGATTTCGTTCCAATTCACATTCCAAGTAATATTCGGCATGCTAATGACATTGCCGGTTGCCAAATTGCATTATCTCTTATAGTTTCCGAGATATGGACTATCGATAATTTACACCATAGGCTCTGCTTCTAACTTGGGCCCAAATTGTAAAATGGTCTTATCTATTGGCAATTTCGTTCCAATTCACATTCCAAGTAATATTCGGCATGCTAATTACATTGCCGGTTGCCAAATTGCATTATCTCTTATAGTTTCCGAGATATGGACTATCGATAATTTACACCTTAGGCTCTGCTTCTAACTTGGGCCCAAATTGTAAAATTGTCTTATCTATTGGCGATTTCGTTCCAATTCACATTCCAAGTAATATTCGGCATGCTAATTACATTGCCGGTTGCCAAATTGCATTAACTCTTATAGTTTCCGAGATATGGACTATCGATAATTTACACCTTAGGCTCTGCTTCTAACTTGGGCCCAAATTGTAAAATGGTCTTATCTATTGGCGATTTCGTTCCAATTCACATTCCAAGTAATATTCGGCATGCTAATTACATTGCCGGTTGCCAAATTGCATTATCTCTTATAGTTTCCGAGATATGGACTATCGATAATTTACACCATAGGCTCTGCTTATAACTTGGGCCCAAATTGTAAAATGGTCTTATCTATTGGCGATTTCGTTCCAATTCACATTCCAAGTAATATTCGGCATGCTAATTACATTGCCGGTTGCCAAATTGCATTATCTCTTATAGTTTCCGAGATATGGACAATCGATAATTTACACCTTAGGCTCTGCTTCTAACTTGGGCCCAAATTGTAAAATGGTCTTATCTATTGGCGATTTCGTTCCAATTCACATTCCAAGTAATATTCGGCATGCTAATTACATTGCCGGTTGCCAAATTGCATTATCTCTTATAGTTTCCGAGATATGGACTATCGATAATTTACACCTTAGGCTCTGCTTCTAACTTGGGCCCAAATTGTAAAATGGTCTTATCTATTGGCGATTTCGTTCCAATTCACATTCCAAGTAATATTCGGCATGCTAATTACATTGCCGGTCGCCAAATTGCATTATCTCTTATAGTTTCCGAGATATGGACTATCGATAATTTACACCTTAGGCTCTGCTTATAACTTGGGCCCAAATTGTAAAATGGTCTTATCTATTGGCGATTTAGTTGCAATTCACATTTCAAGTAATATTCGGCATGCTAATTACATTGCCGGTTGCCAAATTGCATTATCTCTTATAGTTTCCGAGGTATGGACTATCGATAATTTACACCTTAGGCTCTGCTTCTAACTTGGGCCCAAATTGTAAAATGGTCTTATCTATTGGCGATTTCGTTCCAATTCACATTCCAAGTAATATTCGGCATGCTAATTACTTTGCCGGTTGCCAAATTGCATTATCTCTTATAGTTTCCGAGATATGGAGTATCGATAATTTACACCTTAGGCTCTGCTTCTAACTTGGGCCCAAATTGTAAAATGGTCTTATCTATTGGCGATTTCGTTCCAATTCACATTCCAAGTAATATTCGGCATGCTAATTACATTGCCGGTTGCCAAATTGCATTATCTCTTATAGTTTCCGAGATATGGACTATCGATAATTTACACCTTAGGCTCTGCTTCTAACTTGGGCCCAAATTGTAAAATGGTCTTATCTATTGGCGATTTCGTTCCAATTCACATTCCAAGTAATATTCGGCATGCTAATTACATTGCCGGTTGCCAAATTGCATTATCTCTTATAGTTTCCGAGATATGGACTATCGATAATTTACACCTTAGGCTCTGCTTCTAACTTGGGCCCAAATTGTAAAATGGTCTTATCTATTGGCGATTTCGTTCCAATTTACACTCCAAGTAATATTCGGCATGCTAATTACATTGCCGGTTGCGAAATTGCATTATCTCTTATAGTTTCCGAGATATGGACTATCAATAATTTACACCTTAGGCTCTGCTTCTAACTTGGGCCCAAATTGTAAAATGGTCTTATCTATTGGCGATTTCGTTCCAATTCACATACCAAGTAATATTCGGCATGCTAATTACATTGCCGGTTGCCAAATTGCATTATCTCTTATAGTTTCCGAGATATGGACTATCAATAATTTACACCTTAGGCTCTGCTTCTAACTTGGGCCCAAATTGTAAAATGGTCTTATCTATTGGCGATTTCGTTCCAATTCACATTCCAAGTAATATTCGGCATGCTAATTACATTGCCGGTTGCCAAATTGCATTATCTCTTATAGTTTCCGAGATATCGACTATCGATAATTTACACCTTAGGCTCTGCTTCTAACTTGGGCCCAAATTGTAAAATGGCCTTATCTATTGGCGATTTCGTCCCAATTCACATTCCAAGTAATATTCGGCATGCTAATTACATTGCCGGTTGTGAAATTGCATTATCTCTTATAGTTTCAGAGATATGGACTATCGATAATTTACACCTTAGGCTCTGCTTCTAACTTGGGCCCAAATTGTAAAATGGTCATATCTATTGGCAATTTCGTTCCAATTCACACTCCAAGTAATATTCGGCATGCTAATTACATTGCCGGTTGCCAAATTGCATTATCTCTTGTAGTTTCCGAGATATGGACTATCGATAATTTACACCTTAGGCTCTGCTTCTAACTTGGGCCCAAATTGTAAAATGGTCTTATCTATTGGCGATTTCGTTCCAATTCACATTCCATGTAATATTCGGCATGCTAATTACATTGCCGGTTGCCAAATTGCATTAACTCTTATAGTTTCCGAGATATGGACTATCGATAATTTACACCTTAGGCTCTGCTTCTAACTTGGGCCCAAATTGTAAAATGGTCTTATCTATTGGCGATTTCGTTCCAATTCACATTCCAAGTAATATTCGGCATGCTAATTACATTGCCGGTTGCCAAATTGCATTATCTCTTATAGTTTCCGAGATATGGACTATCGATAATTTACACCATAGGCTCTGCTTATAACTTGGGCCCAAATTGTAAAATGGTCTTATCTATTGGCGATTTCGTTCCAATTCACATTCCAAGTAATATTCGGCATGCTAATTACATTGCCGGTTGCCAAATTGCATTATCTCTTATAGTTTCCGAGATATGGACTATCTATAATTTACACCTTAGGCTCTGCTTCTAACTTGGGCCCAAATTGTAAAATGGTCTTATCTATTGGCGATTTCTTTCCAATTCACATTCCAAGTAATATTCGGCATGCTAATTACATTGCCGGTTGCCAAATTGCATTATCTCTTATAGTTTCCGAGATATGGACTATCGATAATTTACACCTTAGGCTCTGCTTCTAACTTGGGCCCAAATTGTAAAATGGTCTTATCTATTGGCGATTTCGTCCCAATTCACATTCCAAGTGATATTCGGCATGCTAATTACATTGCCGGTTGCGAAATTGCATTATCTCTTATAGTTTCCGAGATATGGACTATCGATTATTTACACCTTAGGCTCTGCTTCTAACTTGGGCCCAAATTGTAAAATGGTCTTATCTATTGGCGATTTCGTTCCAATTCACATTCCAAGTAATATTCGGCATGCTAATTACATTGCCGGTTGCCAAATTGCATTATCTCTTATAGTTTCCGAGATATGGACTATCGATAATTTACACCTTAGGCTCTGCTTCTAACTTGGGCCCAAATTGTAAAATGGTCTTATCTATTGGCGATTTAGTTGCAATTCACATTCCAAGTAATATTCGGCATGCTAATTACATTGCCGGTTGCCAAATTGCATTATCTCTTATAGTTTCCGAGATATGGACTATCGATAATTTACACCTTAGGCTCTGCTTCTAACTTGGGCCCAAATTGTAAAATGGTCTTCTCTATTGGCGATTTCGTTCCAATTCACATTCCAAGTAATATTCGGCATGCTAATTACATTGCCGGTTGCCAAATTGCATTATCTCTTATAGTTTCCGAGATATGGACTATCAATAATTTACACCTTAGGCTCTGCTTCTAACTTGGGCCCAAATTGTAAAATGGTCTTATCTATTGGCGATTTCGTTCCAATTCACATTCCAAGTAATATTCGGCATGCTAATTACATTGCCAGTTGCCAAATTGAATTATCTCTTATAGTTTCCGAGATATGGACTATCGATAATTTACACCTTAGGCTCTGCTTCTAACTTGGGCCCAAATTGTAAAATGGTCTTACCTATTGGCGATTTCGTTCCAATTCACATTCCAAGTAATATTCGGCATGCTAATTACATTGCCGGTTGCCAAATTGCATTATCTGTTATAGTTTCCGAGATATGGACTATCGATAATTTACACCTTAGGCTCTGCTTCTAACTTGGGCCCAAATTGTAAAATGGTCTTATCTATTGGCGATTTCGTTCCAATTCACATTCCAATTAATATTCGGCATGCTAATTACATTGCCGGTTGCCAAATTGCATTATCTCTTATAGTTTCCGAGATATGGACTATCGATAATTTACACCTTAGGCTCTGCTTCTAACTTGGGCCCAAATTGTAAAATGGTCTTATCTATTGGCGATTTCGTTCCAATTCACATTCCAAGTAATATTCGGCATGCTAATTACATTGCCGGTTGCCAAATTGCATTATCTCTTATAGTTTCCGAGATATGGACTATCGATAATTTACACCTTAGGCTCTGCTTCTAACTTGGGCCCAAATTGTAAAATGGTCTTATCTATTGGCGATTTCGTTCCAATTCACATTCCAAGTAATATTCGGCATGCTAATTTATAGTTTCCGAGATATGGACTATCGATAATTTACACCTTAGGCTCTTCTTCTAACTTGGGCCCAAATTGTAAAATGGTCTTATCTATTGGCGATTTCGTTCCAATTCACATTCCAAGTAATATTCGGCATGCTAATTACATTGCCGGTTGCCAAATTGAATTATCTCTTATAGTTTCCGAGATATGGACTATCGATAATTTACACCTTAGGCTCTGCTTCTAACTTGAGCCCAAATTGTAAAATGGTCTTACCTATTGGCGATTTCGTTCCAATTCACATTCCAAGTAATATTCGGCATGCTAATTACATTGCCGGTTGCCAAATTGCATTATCTCTTATAGTTTCCGAGATATTTACTATCGATAATTTACACCTTAGGCTCTGCTTCTAACTTGGGCCCAAATTGTAAAATGGTCTTATCTATTGGCGATTTCGTTCCAATTCACATTCCAAGTAATATTCGGCATGCTAATTACATTGCCGGTTGCCAAATTGCATTATCTCTTATAGTTTCCGAGATATGGACTATCGATAATTTACACCTTAGGCTCTGCTTCTAACTTGGGCCCAAATTGTAAAATGGTCTTATCTATTGGCGATTTCGTTCCAATTCACATTCCAAGTAATATTCGGCATGCTAATTACACTGCCGGTTGCCAAATTGCATTATCTCTTATAGTTTCCGAGATATGGACTATCGATAATTTACACCTTAGGCTCTGCTTCTAACTTGGGCCCAAATTGTAAAATGGTCTTATCTATTGGCGATTTCGTTCCAATTCACATTCCAAGTAATATTCGGCATGCTAATTACATTGCCGGTTGCCAAATTGCATTTTCTCTTATAGTTTCCGAGATATGGACTATCGATAATTTACACCTTAGGCTCTGCTTCTAACTTGGGCCCAAATTGTAAAATGGTCTTATCTATTGACGATTTCGTTCCAATTCACATTCCAAGTAATATTCGGCATGCTAATTACATTGCCGGTTGCCAAATTGCATTATCTCTTATAGTTTCCGAGATATGGACTATCGATAATTTACACCTTAGGCTCTGCTTCTAACTTGGGCCCAAATTGTAAAATGGTCTTATCTATTGGCGATTTCGTTCCAATTCACATTCCAAGTAATATTCGGCATGCTAATTACATTGCCGGTTGCCAAATTGAATTATCTCTTATAGTTTCCGAGATATGGACTATCGATAATTTACACCTTAGGCTCTGCTTCTAACTTGGGCCCAAATTGTAAAATGGTCTTACCTATTGGCGATTTCGTTCCAATTCACATTCCAAGTAATATTCGGCATGCTAATTACATTGCCGGTTGCCAAATTGCATTATCTCTTATAGTTTCCGAGATATGGACTATCGATAATTTACACCTTAGGCTCTGCTTCTAACTTGGGCCCAAATTGTAAAATGGTCTTATCTATTGGCGATTTCGTTCCAGTTCACATTCCAAGTAATATTCGGCATGCTAATTACATTGCCGGTTGCCAAATTGCATTATCTCTTATAGTTTCCGAGATATGGACTATCGATAATTTACACCTTAGGCTCTGCTTCTAACTTGGGCCCAAATTGTAAAATGGTCTTATCTATTGGCGATTTCGTCCCAATTCACATTCCAAGTGATATTCGGCATGCTAATTACATTGCCGGTTGCGAAATTGCATTATCTCTTATAGTTTCCGAGATATGGACTATCAATAATTTACACCTTAGGCTCTGCTTCTAACTTGGGCCCAAATTGTAAAATGGTCTTATCTATTGGCGATTTCGTTCCAATTCACATTCCAAGTAATATTCGGCATGCTAATTACATTGCCGGTTGCCAAATTGCATTATCTCTTATAGTTTCCGAGATATGGACTATCGATAATTTACACCTTAGGCTCTGCTTCTAACTTGGGCCCAAATTGTAAAATGGTCTTATCTATTGGCGATTTCGTTCCAATTCACATTCCAAGTAATATTCGGCATGCTAATTAATTTGCCGGTTGCCAAATTGCATTATCTCTTATAGTTTCCGAGATATGGACTATCGATAATTTACACCTTAGGCTCTGCTTCTAACTTGGGCCCAAATTGTAAAATGGTCTTATCTATTGGCGATTTCGTTCCAATTCACATTCCAAGTAATATTCGGCATGCTAATTACATTGCCGGTTGCCAAATTGCATTATCTCTTATAGTTTCCGAGATATGGACTATCGATAATTTACACCTTAGGCTCTGCTTCTAACTTGGGCCCAAATTGTAAAATGGTCTTATCTATTGGCGATTTCGTTCCAATTCACACTCCAAGTAATATTCGGCATGCTAATTACATTGCCGGTTGCGAAATTGCATTATCTCTTATAGTTTCCGAGATATGGACTATCAATAATTTACACCTTAGGCTCTGCTTCTAACTTGGGCCCAAATTGTAAAATGGTCTTATCTATTGGCGATTTCGTTCCAATTCACATTCCAAGTAATATTCGGCATGCTAATTACATTGCCGGTTGCCAAATTGCATTATCTCTTATAGTTTCCGAGATATGGACTATCGATAATTTACACCTTAGGCTCTGCTTCTAACTTGGGCCCAAATTGTAAAATGGCCTTATCTATTGGCGATTTCGTCCCAATTCACATTCCAAGTAATATTCGGCATGCTAATTACATTGCCGGTTGCCAAATTGCATTATCTCTTATAGTTTCCGAGATATGGACTATCGATAATTTACACCTTAGGCTCTGCTTCTAACTTGGGCCCAAATTGTAAAATGGTCTTATCTATTGGCAATTTCGTTCCAATTCACATTCCAAGTAATATTCGGCATGCTAATTACATTGCCGGTTGCCAAATTGCATTATCTCTTATAGTTTCCGAGATATGGACTATCAATAATTTACACCTTAGGCTCTGCTTCTAACTTGGGCCCAAATTGTAAAATGGTCTTATCTATTGGCGATTTCGTTCCAATTCACATTCCAAGTAATATTCGGCATGCTAATTACATTGCCGGTTGCCAAATTGCATTAACTCTTATAGTTTCCGAGATATGGACTATCGATAATTTACACCTTAGGCTCTGCTTCTAACTTGGGCCCAAATTGTAAAATGGTCTTATCTATTGGCGATTTCGTTCCAATTCACATTCCAAGTAATATTCGGCATGCTAATTACATTGCCGGTTGCCAAATTGCATTATCTCTTATAGTTTCCGAGATATGGACTATCGATAATTTACACCATAGGCTCTGCTTATAACTTGGGCCCAAATTGTAAAATGGTCTTATCTATTGGCGATTTTGTTCCAATTCACATTCCAAGTAATATTCGGCATGCTAATTACATTGCCGGTTGCCAAATTGCATTATCTCTTATAGTTTCCGAGATATGGACTATCGATAATTTACACCTTAGGCTCTGCTTCTAACTTGGGCCCAAATTGTAAAATGGTCTTATCTATTGGCGATTTCGTTCCAATTCACATTCCAAGTAATATTCGGCATGCTAATTACATTGCCGGTTGCCAAATTGCATTATCTCTTATAGTTTCCGAGATATGGACTATCGATAATTTACACCTTAGGCTCTGCTTCTAACTTGGGCCCAAATTGTAAAATGGTCTTATCTATTGGCGATTTCGTCCCAATTCACATTCCAAGTGATATTCGGCATGCTAATTACATTGCCGGTTGCGAAATTGCATTATCTCTTATAGTTTCCGAGATATGGACTATCGATAATTTACACCTTAGGCTCTGCTTCTAACTTGGGCCCAAATTGTAAAATGGTCTTATCTATTGGCGATTTCGTTCCAATTCACATTCCAAGTAATATTCGGCATGCTAATTACATTGCCGGTTACCAAATTGCATTATCTCTTATAGTTTCCGAGATATGGACTATCGATAATTTACACCTTAGGCTCTGCTTCTAACTTGGGCCCAAATTGTAAAATGGTCTTATCTATTGGCGATTTAGTTGCAATTCACATTCCAAGTAATATTCGGCATGCTAATTACATTGCCGGTTGCCAAATTGCATTATCTCTTATAGTTTCCGAGATATGGACTATCGATAATTTACACCTTAGGCTCTGCTTCTAACTTGGGCCCAAATTGTAAAATGGTCTTATCTATTGGCGATTTCGTTCCAATTCACATTCCAAGTAATATTAGGCATGCTAATTACATTGCCGGTTGCCAAATTGCATTATCTCTTATAGTTTCCGAGATATGGACTATCGATAATTTACACCTTAGGCTCTGCTTCTAACTTGGGCCCAAATTGTAAAATGGTCTTATCTATTGGCGATTTCGTTCCAATTCACATTCCAAGTAATATTCGGCATGCTAATTACATTGCCGGTTGCCAAATTGCATTATCTCTTATAGTTTCCGAGATATGGACTATCGATAATTTACACCTTAGGCTCTGCTTCTAACTTGGGCCCAAATAGGTTCGTCCATCGATCGATGGACGATTTCGTTCCATTTCACATTCCAAGTAATATTCGGCATGCTAATTACATTGCCGGTTGCCAAATTGCATTATCTCTTATAGTTTCCGAGATATGGACTATCGATAATTTACACCTTAGGCTCTGCTTCTAACTTGGGAACAAATTGTAAAATGGTCTTATCTATTGGCGATTTCGTTCCAATTCACATTCCAAGTAATATTCGGCATGCTAATTGCATTGCCGGTTGCCAAATTGCATTATCTCTTATAGTTTCCGAGATATGGACTATCGATAATTTACACCTTAGGCTCTGCTTCTAACTTGGGCCCAAATTGTAAAATGGTCTTATCTATTGGCGATTTCGTTCCAATTCACATTCCAAGTAATATTCGGCATGCTAATTACATTGCCGGTTGCCAAATTGCATTATCTCTTATAGTTTCCGAGATATGGACTATCGATAATTTACACCTTAGGCTCTGCTTCTAACTTGGGCCCAAATTGTAAAATGGTCTTATCTATTGGCGATTTCGTTCCAATTCACATTCCAAGTAATATTTGGCATACTAATTACATTGCCGGTTGCCAAATTGCATTATCTCTTATAGTTTCCGAGATATGGACTATCGATAATTTACACCTTAGGCTCTGCTTCTAACTTGGGCCCAAATTGTAAAATGGTCTTATCTATTGGCGATTTCGTTCCAATTCACATTCCAAGTAATATTCAGCATGCTAATTACATTGCCGGTTGCCAAATTGCATTATCTCTTATAGTTTCCGAGATATGGACTATCGATAATTTACACCTTAGGCTCTGCTTCTAACTTGGGCCCAAATTGTAAAATGGTCTTATCTATTGGCGATTTCGTTCCAATTCACACTCCAAGTAATATTCGGCATGCTAATTACATTGCCGGTTGCGAAATTGCATTATCTCTTATAGTTTCCGAGATATGGACTATCGATAATTTACACCTTAGGCTCTGCTTCTAACTTGGGCCCAAATTGTAAAATGGTCTTATCTATTGGCGATTTCGTTCCAATTCACATTCCAAGTAATATTCGGCATGCTAATTACATTGCCGGTTGCCAAATTGCATTATCTCTTATAGTTTCCGAGATATAGACTATCGATAATTTACACCTTAGGCTCTGCTTCTAACTTGGGCCCAAATTGTAAAATGGTCTTATCTATTGGCGATTTCGTTCCAATTCACATTCCAAGTAATATTCGGCATGCTAATTACATTGCCGGTTGCCAAATTGCATTATCTCTTATAGTTTCCGAGATATGGACTATCGATAATTTACACCTTAGGCTCTGCTTCTAACTTGGGCCCAAATTGTAAAATGGTCTTATCTATTGGCGATTTCGTCCCAATTCACATTCCAAGTAATATTCGGCATGCTAATTACATTGCCGGTTGCCAAATTGCATTATCTCTTATAGTTTCCGAGATATGGACTATCGATAATTTACACCTTAGGCTCTGCTTCTAACTTGGGCCCAAATTGTAAAATGGTCTTATCTATTGGCGATTTCGTTCCAATTCACATTCCAAGTAATATTCGGCATGCTAATTACATTGCCGGTTGCCAAATTGTATTATCTCTTATAGTTTCCGAGATAAGGACTATCGATAATTTACACCTTAGGCTCTGCTTCTAACTTGGGCCCAAATTGTAAAATGGTCTTATCTATTGGCGATTTCGTCCCAATTCACATTCCAAGTGATATTCGGCATGCTAATTACATTGCCGGTTGCGAAATTGCATTATCTCTTATAGTTTCCGAGATATGGACTATCGATAATTTACACCTTAGGCTCTGCTTCTAACTTGGGCCCAAATTGTAAAATGGTCTTATCTATTGGCGATTTCGTTCCAATTCACATTCCAAGTAATATTCGGCATGCTAATTACATTGCCGGTTGCCAAATTGCATTATCTCTTATAGTTTCCGAGATATGGACTATCGATAATTTACACCTTAGGCTCTGCTTCTAACTTGGGCCCAAATTGTAAAATGGTCTTATCTATTGGCGATTTCGTTCCAATTCACACTCCAAGTAATATTCGGCATGCTAATTACATTGCCGGTTGCGAAATTGCATTATCTCTTATAGTTTCCGAGATATGGACTATCGATAATTTACACCTTAGGCTCTGCTTCTAACTTGGGCCCAAATTGTAAAATGGTCTTATCTATTGGCGATTTCGTTCCAATTCACATTCCAAGTAATATTCGGCATGCTAATTACATTGCCGGTTGCCAAATTGCATTATCTCTTATAGTTTCCGAGATATAGACTATCGATAATTTACACCTTAGGCTCTGCTTTTAACTTGGGCCCAAATTGTAAAATGGTCTTATCTATTGGCGATTTCGTTCCAATTCACATTCCAAGTAATATTCGGCATGCTAATTACATTGCCGGTTGCCAAATTGCATTATCTCTTATAGTTTCCGAGTTATGGACTATCGATAATTTACACCTTAGGCTCTGCTTCTAACTTGGGCCCAAATTGTAAAATGGTCTTATCTATTGGCGATTTCGTCCCAATTCACATTCCAAGTGATATTCGGCATGCTAATTACATTGCCGGTTGCGAAATTGCATTATCTCTTATAGTTTCCGAGATATGGACTATCAATAATTTACACCTTATGCTCTGCTTCTAACTTGGGCCCAAATTGTAAAATGGTCTTATCTATTGGCGATTTCGTTCCAATTCACATTCCAAGTAATATTCGGCATGCTAATTACATTGCCGGTTGCCAAATTGCATTATCTCTTATAGTTTCCGTGATATGGACTATCGATAATTTACACCTTAGGCTCTGCTTCTAACTTGGGCCCAAATTGTAAAATGGTCTTATCTATTGGCGAATTCGTTACAATTCACATTCCAAGTAATATTCGGCATGCTAATTACATTGCCGGTTGCCAAATTGCATTATCTCTTATAGTTTCCGAGATATGGACTATCGATAATTTACACCTTAGGCTCTGCTTCTAACTTGGGCCCAAATTGTAAAATGGTCTTATCTATTGGCGATTTCGTTCCAATTCACATTCCAAGTAATATTCGGCATGCTAATTACATTGCCGGGTGCCAAATTGCATTATCTCTTATAGTTTCCGAGATATGGACTATCGATAATTTACACCTTAGGCTCTGCTTCTAACTTGGGCCCAAATTGTAAAATGGTCTTATCTATTGGCGATTTCGTTCCAATTCACATTCTAAGTAATATTCGGCATGCTAATTACATTGCCGGTTGCCAAATTGCATTATCTCTTATAGTTTCCGAGATATGGACTATCGATAATTTACACCTTAGGCTCTGCTTCTAACTTGGGCCCAAATTGTAAAATGGTCTTATCTATTGGCGATTTCGTTCCAATTCACATTCCAAGTAATATTCGGCATGCTAATTACATTGCCGGTTGCCAAATTGTATTATCTCTTATAGTTTCCGAGATAAGGACTATCGATAATTTACACCTTAGGCTCTGCTTCTAACTTGGGCCCAAATTGTAAAATGGTCTTATCTATTGGCGATTTCGTCCCAATTCACATTCCAAGTGATATTCGGCATGCTAATTACATTGCCGGTTGCGAAATTGCATTATCTCTTATAGTTTCCGAGATATGGACTATCGATAATTTACACCTTAGGCTCTGCTTCTAACTTGGGCCCAAATTGTAAAATGGTCTTATCTATTGGCGATTTCGTTCCAATTCACATTCCAAGTAATATTCGGCATGCTAATTACATTGCCGGTTGCCAAATTGCATTATCTCTTATAGTTTCCGAGATATGGACTATCGATAATTTACACCTTAGGCTCTGCTTCTAACTTGGGCCCAAATTGTAAAATGGTCTTATCTATTGGCGATTTCGTTCCAATTCACACTCCAAGTAATATTCGGCATGCTAATTACATTGCCGGTTGCGAAATTGCATTATCTCTTATAGTTTCCGAGATATGGACTATCGATAATTTACACCTTAGGCTCTGCTTCTAACTTGGGCCCAAATTGTAAAATGGTCTTATCTATTGGCGATTTCGTTCCAATTCACATTCCAAGTAATATTCGGCATGCTAATTACATTGCCGGTTGCCAAATTGCATTATCTCTTATAGTTTCCGAGATATAGACTATCGATAATTTACACCTTAGGCTCTGCTTTTAACTTGGGCCCAAATTGTAAAATGGTCTTATCTATTGGCGATTTCGTTCCAATTCACATTCCAAGTAATATTCGGCATGCTAATTACATTGCCGGTTGCCAAATTGCATTATCTCTTATAGTTTCCGAGATATGGACTATCGATAATTTACACCTTAGGCTCTGCTTCTAACTTGGGCCCAAATTGCAAAATGGTCTTATCTATTGGCGATTTCGTCCCAATTCACATTCCAAGTGATATTCGGCATGCTAATTACATTGCCGGTTGCGAAATTGCATTATCTCTTATAGTTTCCGAGATATGGACTATCAATAATTTACACCTTATGCTCTGCTTCTAACTTGGGCCCAAATTGTAAAATGGTCTTATCTATTGGCGATTTCGTTCCAATTCACATTCCAAGTAATATTCGGCATGCTAATTACATTGCCGGTTGCCAAATTGCATTATCTCTTATAGTTTCCGTGATATGGACTATCGATAATTTACACCTTAGGCTCTGCTTCTAACTTGGGCCCAAATTGTAAAATGGTCTTATCTATTGGCGAATTCGTTACAATTCACATTCCAAGTAATATTCGGCATGCTAATTACATTGCCGGTTGCCAAATTGCATTATCTCTTATAGTTTCCGAGATATGGACTATCGATAATTTACACCTTAGGCTCTGCTTCTAACTTGGGCCCAAATTGTAAAATGGTCTTATCTATTGGCGATTTCGTTCCAATTCACATTCCAAGTAATATTCGGCATGCTAATTACATTGCCGGGTGCCAAATTGCATTATCTCTTATAGTTTCCGAGATATGGACTATCGATAATTTACACCTTAGGCTCTGCTTCTAACTTGGGCCCAAATTGTAAAATGGTCTTATCTATTGGCGATTTCGTTCCAATTCACATTCTAAGTAATATTCGGCATGCTAATTACATTGCCGGTTGCCAAATTGCATTATCTCTTATAGTTTCCGAGATATGGACTATCGATAATTTACACCTTAGGCTCTGCTTCTAACTTGGGCCCAAATTGTAAAATGGTCTTATCTATTGGCGATTTCGTCCCAATTCACATTCCAAGTGATATTCGGCATGCTAATTACATTGCCGGTTGCCAAATTGCATTATCTCTTATAGTTTCCGGGATATGGACTATCGATAATTTACACCTTAGGCTCTGCTTCTAACTTGGGCCCAAATTGTAAAATGGTCTTATCTATTGGCGATTTAGTTGCAATTCACATTCCAAGTAATATTCGGCATGCTAATTACATTGCCGGTTGCCAAATTGCATTATCTCTTATAGTTTCCGAGATATGGACTATCGATAATTTACACCTTAGGCTCTGCTTCTAACTTGGGCCCAAATTGTAAAATGGTCTTATCTATTGGCGATTTCGTTCCAATTCACATTCCAAGTAATATTCGGCATGCTAATTACATTGCCGGTTGCCAAATTGCATTATCTCTTATAGTTTCCGAGATATGGACTATCGATAATTTACACCTTAGGCTCTGCTTCTAACTTGGGCCCAAATTGTAAAATGGTCTTATCAATTGGCGATTTCGTTCCAATTCACATTCCAAGTAATATTCGGCATGCTAATTACATTGCCGGTTGCCAAATTGCATTATCTCTCATAGTTTCCGAGATATGGACTATCGATAATTTACACCTTAGGCTCTGCTTCTAACTTGGGCCCAAATTGTAAAATGGTCTTATCTATTGGCGATTTAGTTGCAATTCACATTCCAAGTAATATTCGGCATGCTAATTACATTGCCGGTTGCCAAATTGCATTATCTCTTATAGTTTCCGAGATATGGACTATCGATAATTTACACCTTAGGCTCTGCTTCTAACTTGGGCCCAAATTGTAAAATGGTCTTATCTATTGGCGATTTCTTTCCAATTCACATTCCAAGTAATATTCGGCATGCTAATTACATTGCCGGTTGCCAAATTGCATTATCTCTTATAGTTTCCGAGATATGGACTATCGATAATTTACACCTTAGGCTCTGCTTCTAACTTGGGCCCAAATTGTAAAATGGTCTTATCTATTGGCGATTTCGTTCCAATTCACATTCCAAGTAATATTCGGCATGCTAATTACATTGCCGGTTGCCAAATTGCATTATCTCTTATAGTTTCCGAGATATGGACTATCGATAATTTACACCTTAGGCTCTGCTTCTAACTTGGGCCCAAATTGTAAAATGGTCTTATCTATTGGCGATTTCGTTCCAATTCACAATCCAAGTAATATTCGGCATGCTAATTACATTGCCGGTTGCCAAATTGCATTATCTCTTATAGTTTCCGAGATATGGACTATCGATAATTTACACCTTAGGCTCTGCTTCTAACTTGGGCCCAAATTGTAAAATGGTCTTATCTATTGGCGATTTCGTTCCAATTCACATTCCAAGTAATATTCGGCATGCTAATTACATTGCCGGTTGCCAAATTGCATTATCTCTTATAGTTTCCGAGATATGGACTATCGATAATTTACACCTTAGGCTCTGCTTCTAACTTGGGCCCAAATTGTAAAATGGTCTTATCTATTGGCGATTTCGTCCCAATTCACATTCCAAGTGATATTCGGCATGCTAATTACATTGCCGGTTGCGAAATTGCATTATCTATTATAGTTTCCGAGATATGGACTATCAATAATTTACACCTTAGGCTCTGCTTCTAACTTGGGCCCAAATTGTAAAATGGTCTTATCTATTGGCGATTTCGTTCCAATTCACATTCCAAGTAATATTTGGCATGCTAATTACATTGCCGGTTGCCAAATTGCATTATCTCTTATAGTTTCCGAGATATGGACTATCCATAATTTACACCTTAGGCTCTGCTTCTAACTTGGGCCCAAATTGTAAAATGGTCTTATCTATTGGCGATTTCGTTCCAATTCACATTCCAAGTAATATTCGGCATGCTAATTACATTGCCGGTTGCCAAATTGCATTATCTCTTATAGTTTCCGAGATATGGACTATCGATAATTTACACCTTAGGCTCTGCTTCTAACTTGGGAACAAATTGTAAAATGGTCTTATCTATTGGCGATTTCGTTCCAATTCACATTCCAAGTAATATTCGGCATGCTAATTACATTGCCGGTTGCCAAATTGCATTATCTCTTATAGTTTCCGAGATATGGACTATCGATAATTTACACCTTAGGCTCTGCTTCTAACTTGGGCCCAAATTGTAAAATGGTCTTATCTATTGGCGATTTCGTTCCAATTCACATTCCAAGTAATATTCGGCATGCTAATTACATTGCCGGTTGCCAAATTGCATTATCTCTTATAGTTTCCGAGATATGGACTATCGATAATTTACACCTTAGGCTCTGCTTCTAACTTGGGCCCAAATTGTAAAATGGTCTTATCTATTGGCGATTTCGTTCCAATTCACATTCCAAGTAATATTTGGCATACTAATTACATTGCCGGTTGCCAAATTGCATTATCTCTTATAGTTTCCGAGATATGGACTATCGATAATTTACACCTTAGGCTCTGCTTCTAACTTGGGCCCAAATTGTAAAATGGTCTTATCTATTGGCGATTTCGTTCCAATTCACATTCCAAGTAATATTCAGCATGCTAATTACATTGCCGGTTGCCAAATTGCATTATCTCTTATAGTTTCCGAGATATGGACTATCGATAATTTACACCTTAGGCTCTGCTTCTAACTTGGGCCCAAATTGTAAAATGGTCTTATCTATTGGCGATTTCGTTCCAATTCACACTCCAAGTAATATTCGGCATGCTAATTACATTGCCGGTTGCGAAATTGCATTATCTCTTATAGTTTCCGAGATATGGACTATCGATAATTTACACCTTAGGCTCTGCTTCTAACTTGGGCCCAAATTGTAAAATGGTCTTATCTATTGGCGATTTCGTTCCAATTCACATTCCAAGTAATATTCGGCATGCTAATTACATTGCCGGTTGCCAAATTGCATTATCTCTTATAGTTTCCGAGATATAGACTATCGATAATTTACACCTTAGGCTCTGCTTCTAACTTGGGCCCAAATTGTAAAATGGTCTTATCTATTGGCGATTTCGTTCCAATTCACATTCCAAGTAATATTCGGCATGCTAATTACATTGCCGGTTGCCAAATTGCATTATCTCTTATAGTTTCCGAGATATGGACTATCGATAATTTACACCTTAGGCTCTGCTTCTAACTTGGGCCCAAATTGTAAAATGGTCTTATCTATTGGCGATTTCGTCCCAATTCACATTCCAAGTAATATTCGGCATGCTAATTACATTGCCGGTTGCCAAATTGCATTATCTCTTATAGTTTCCGAGATATGGACTATCGATAATTTACACCTTAGGCTCTGCTTCTAACTTGGGCCCAAATTGTAAAATGGTCTTATCTATTTGCGATTTCGTTCCAATTCACATTCCAAGTAATATTCGGCATGCTAATTACATTGCCGGTTGCCAAATTGCATTATCTCTTATAGTTTCCGAGATAAGGACTATCGATAATTTACACCTTAGGCTCTGCTTCTAACTTGGGCCCAAATTGTAAAATGGTCTTATCTATTGGCGATTTCGTCCCAATTCACATTCCAAGTGATATTCGGCATGCTAATTACATTGCCGGTTGCGAAATTGCATTATCTCTTATAGTTTCCGAGATATGGACTATCGATAATTTACACCTTAGGCTCTGCTTCTAACTTGGGCCCAAATTGTAAAATGGTCTTATCTATTGGCGATTTCGTTCCAATTCACATTCCAAGTAATATTCGGCATGCTAATTACATTGCCGGTTGCCAAATTGCATTATCTCTTATAGTTTCCGAGATATGGACTATCGATAATTTACACCTTAGGCTCTGCTTCTAACTTGGGCCCAAATTGTAAAATGGTCTTATCTATTGGCGATTTCGTTCCAATTCACACTCCAAGTAATATTCGGCATGCTAATTACATTGCCGGTTGCGAAATTGCATTATCTCTTATAGTTTCCGAGATATGGACTATCGATAATTTACACCTTAGGCTCTGCTTCTAACTTGGGCCCAAATTGTAAAATGGTCTTATCTATTGGCGATTTCGTTCCAATTCACATTCCAAGTAATATTCGGCATGCTAATTACATTGCCGGTTGCCAAATTGCATTATCTCTTATAGTTTCCGAGATATAGACTATCGATAATTTACACCTTAGGCTCTGCTTTTAACTTGGGCCCAAATTGTAAAATGGTCTTATCTATTGGCGATTTCGTTCCAATTCACATTCCAAGTAATATTCGGCATGCTAATTACATTGCCGGTTGCCAAATTGCATTATCTCTTATAGTTTCCGAGATATGGACTATCGATAATTTACACCTTAGGCTCTGCTTCTAACTTGGGCCCAAATTGTAAAATGGTCTTATCTATTGGCGATTTCGTCCCAATTCACATTCCAAGTGATATTCGGCATGCTAATTACATTGCCGGTTGCGAAATTGCATTATCTCTTATAGTTTCCGAGATATGGACTATCAATAATTTACACCTTATGCTCTGCTTCTAACTTGGGCCCAAATTGTAAAATGGTCTTATCTATTGGCGATTTCGTTCCAATTCACATTCCAAGTAATATTCGGCATGCTAATTACATTGCCGGTTGCCAAATTGCATTATCTCTTATAGTTTCCGAGATATGGACTATCGATAATTTACACCTTAGGCTCTGCTTCTAACTTGGGCCCAAATTGTAAAATGGTCTTATCTATTGGCGATTTCTTTCCAATTCACATTCCAAGTAATATTCGGCATGCTAATTACATTGCCGGTTGCCAAATTGCATTATCTCTTATAGTTTCCGAGATATGGACTATCGATAATTTACACCTTAGGCTCTGCTTCTAACTTGGGCCCAAATTGTAAAATGGTCTTATCTATTGGCGATTTCGTTCCAATTCACATTCCAAGTAATATTCGGCATGCTAATTACATTGCCGGTTGCCAAATTGCATTATCTCTTATAGTTTCCGAGATATGGACTATCGATAATTTACACCTTAGGCTCTGCTTCTAACTTGGGCCCAAATTGTAAAATGGTCTTATCTATTGGCGATTTCGTTCCAATTCACAATCCAAGTAATATTCGGCATGCTAATTACATTGCCGGTTGCCAAATTGCATTATCTCTTATAGTTTCCGAGATATGGACTATCGATAATTTACACCTTAGGCTCTGCTTCTAACTTGGGCCCAAATTGTAAAATGGTCTTATCTATTGGCGATTTCGTTCCAATTCACATTCCAAGTAATATTCGGCATGCTAATTACATTGCCGGTTGCCAAATTGCATTATCTCTTATAGTTTCCGAGATATGGACTATCGATAATTTACACCTTAGGCTCTGCTTCTAACTTGGGCCCAAATTGTAAAATGGTCTTATCTATTGGCGATTTCGTCCCAATTCACATTCCAAGTGATATTCGGCATGCTAATTACATTGCCGGTTGCGAAATTGCATTATCTATTATAGTTTCCGAGATATGGACTATCAATAATTTACACCTTAGGCTCTGCTTCTAACTTGGGCCCAAATTGTAAAATGGTCTTATCTATTGGCGATTTCGTTCCAATTCACATTCCAAGTAATATTTGGCATGCTAATTACATTGCCGGTTGCCAAATTGCATTATCTCTTATAGTTTCCGAGATATGGACTATCCATAATTTACACCTTAGGCTCTGCTTCTAACTTGGGCCCAAATTGTAAAATGGTCTTATCTATTGGCGATTTCGTTCCAATTCACATTCCAAGTAATATTCGGCATGCTAATTACATTGCCGGTTGCCAAATTGCATTATCTCTTATAGTTTCCGAGATATGGACTATCGATAATTTACACCTTAGGCTCTGCTTCTAACTTGGGAACAAATTGTAAAATGGTCTTATCTATTGGCGATTTCGTTCCAATTCACATTCCAAGTAATATTCGGCATGCTAATTACATTGCCGGTTGCCAAATTGCATTATCTCTTATAGTTTCCGAGATATGGACTATCGATAATTTACACCTTAGGCTCTGCTTCTAACTTGGGCCCAAATTGTAAAATGGTCTTATCTATTGGCGATTTCGTTCCAATTCACATTCCAAGTAATATTCGGCATGCTAATTACATTGCCGGTTGCCAAATTGCATTATCTCTTATAGTTTCCGAGATATGGACTATCGATAATTTACACCTTAGGCTCTGCTTCTAACTTGGGCCCAAATTGTAAAATGGTCTTATCTATTGGCGATTTCGTTCCAATTCACATTCCAAGTAATATTTGGCATACTAATTACATTGCCGGTTGCCAAATTGCATTATCTCTTATAGTTTCCGAGATATGGACTATCGATAATTTACACCTTAGGCTCTGCTTCTAACTTGGGCCCAAATTGTAAAATGGTCTTATCTATTGGCGATTTCGTTCCAATTCACATTCCAAGTAATATTCAGCATGCTAATTACATTGCCGGTTGCCAAATTGCATTATCTCTTATAGTTTCCGAGATATGGACTATCGATAATTTACACCTTAGGCTCTGCTTCTAACTTGGGCCCAAATTGTAAAATGGTCTTATCTATTGGCGATTTCGTTCCAATTCACACTCCAAGTAATATTCGGCATGCTAATTACATTGCCGGTTGCGAAATTGCATTATCTCTTATAGTTTCCGAGATATGGACTATCGATAATTTACACCTTAGGCTCTGCTTCTAACTTGGGCCCAAATTGTAAAATGGTCTTATCTATTGGCGATTTCGTTCCAATTCACATTCCAAGTAATATTCGGCATGCTAATTACATTGCCGGTTGCCAAATTGCATTATCTCTTATAGTTTCCGAGATATAGACTATCGATAATTTACACCTTAGGCTCTGCTTCTAACTTGGGCCCAAATTGTAAAATGGTCTTATCTATTGGCGATTTCGTTCCAATTCACATTCCAAGTAATATTCGGCATGCTAATTACATTGCCGGTTGCCAAATTGCATTATCTCTTATAGTTTCCGAGATATGGACTATCGATAATTTACACCTTAGGCTCTGCTTCTAACTTGGGCCCAAATTGTAAAATGGTCTTATCTATTGGCGATTTCGTCCCAATTCACATTCCAAGTAATATTCGGCATGCTAATTACATTGCCGGTTGCCAAATTGCATTATCTCTTATAGTTTCCGAGATATGGACTATCGATAATTTACACCTTAGGCTCTGCTTCTAACTTGGGCCCAAATTGTAAAATGGTCTTATCTATTTGCGATTTCGTTCCAATTCACATTCCAAGTAATATTCGGCATGCTAATTACATTGCCGGTTGCCAAATTGCATTATCTCTTATAGTTTCCGAGATAAGGACTATCGATAATTTACACCTTAGGCTCTGCTTCTAACTTGGGCCCAAATTGTAAAATGGTCTTATCTATTGGCGATTTCGTCCCAATTCACATTCCAAGTGATATTCGGCATGCTAATTACATTGCCGGTTGCGAAATTGCATTATCTCTTATAGTTTCCGAGATATGGACTATCGATAATTTACACCTTAGGCTCTGCTTCTAACTTGGGCCCAAATTGTAAAATGGTCTTATCTATTGGCGATTTCGTTCCAATTCACATTCCAAGTAATATTCGGCATGCTAATTACATTGCCGGTTGCCAAATTGCATTATCTCTTATAGTTTCCGAGATATGGACTATCGATAATTTACACCTTAGGCTCTGCTTCTAACTTGGGCCCAAATTGTAAAATGGTCTTATCTATTGGCGATTTCGTTCCAATTCACACTCCAAGTAATATTCGGCATGCTAATTACATTGCCGGTTGCGAAATTGCATTATCTCTTATAGTTTCCGAGATATGGACTATCGATAATTTACACCTTAGGCTCTGCTTCTAACTTGGGCCCAAATTGTAAAATGGTCTTATCTATTGGCGATTTCGTTCCAATTCACATTCCAAGTAATATTCGGCATGCTAATTACATTGCCGGTTGCCAAATTGCATTATCTCTTATAGTTTCCGAGATATAGACTATCGATAATTTACACCTTAGGCTCTGCTTTTAACTTGGGCCCAAATTGTAAAATGGTCTTATCTATTGGCGATTTCGTTCCAATTCACATTCCAAGTAATATTCGGCATGCTAATTACATTGCCGGTTGCCAAATTGCATTATCTCTTATAGTTTCCGAGATATGGACTATCGATAATTTACACCTTAGGCTCTGCTTCTAACTTGGGCCCAAATTGTAAAATGGTCTTATCTATTGGCGATTTCGTCCCAATTCACATTCCAAGTGATATTCGGCATGCTAATTACATTGCCGGTTGCGAAATTGCATTATCTCTTATAGTTTCCGAGATATGGACTATCAATAATTTACACCTTATGCTCTGCTTCTAACTTGGGCCCAAATTGTAAAATGGTCTTATCTATTGGCGATTTCGTTCCAATTCACATTCCAAGTAATATTCGGCATGCTAATTACATTGCCGGTTGCCAAATTGCATTATCTCTTATAGTTTCCGTGATATGGACTATCGATAATTTACACCTTAGGCTCTGCTTCTAACTTGGGCCCAAATTGTAAAATGGTCTTATCTATTGGCGAATTCGTTACAATTCACATTCCAAGTAATATTCAGCATGCTAATTACATTGCCGGTTGCCAAATTGCATTATCTCTTATAGTTTCCGAGATATGGACTATCGATAATTTACACCTTAGGCTCTGCTTCTAACTTGGGCCCAAATTGTAAAAATGGTCTTATCTATTGGCGATTTCGTTCCAATTCACACTCCAAGTAATATTCGGCATGCTAATTACATTGCCGGTTGCGAAATTGCATTATCTCTTATAGTTTCCGAGATATGGACTATCGATAATTTACACCTTAGGCTCTGCTTCTAACTTGGGCCCAAATTGTAAAATGGTCTTATCTATTGGCGATTTCGTTCCAATTCACATTCCAAGTAATATTCGGCATGCTAATTACATTGCCGGTTGCCAAATTGCATTATCTCTTATAGTTTCCGAGATATAGACTATCGATAATTTACACCTTAGGCTCTGCTTCTAACTTGGGCCCAAATTGTAAAATGGTCTTATCTATTGGCGATTTCGTTCCAATTCACATTCCAAGTAATATTCGGCATGCTAATTACATTGCCGGTTGCCAAATTGCATTATCTCTTATAGTTTCCGAGATATGGACTATCGATAATTTACACCTTAGGCTCTGCTTCTAACTTGGGCCCAAATTGTAAAATGGTCTTATCTATTGGCGATTTCGTCCCAATTCACATTCCAAGTAATATTCGGCATGCTAATTACATTGCCGGTTGCCAAATTGCATTATCTCTTATAGTTTCCGAGATATGGACTATCGATAATTTACACCTTAGGCTCTGCTTCTAACTTGGGCCCAAATTGTAAAATGGTCTTATCTATTGGCGATTTCGTTCCAATTCACATTCCAAGTAATATTCGGCATGCTAATTACATTGCCGGTTGCCAAATTGCATTATCTCTTATAGTTTCCGAGATAAGGACTATCGATAATTTACACCTTAGGCTCTGCTTCTAACTTGGGCCCAAATTGTAAAATGGTCTTATCTATTGGCGATTTCGTCCCAATTCACATTCCAAGTGATATTCGGCATGCTAATTACATTGCCGGTTGCGAAATTGCATTATCTCTTATAGTTTCCGAGATATGGACTATCGATAATTTACACCTTAGGCTCTGCTTCTAACTTGGGCCCAAATTGTAAAATGGTCTTATCTATTGGCGATTTCGTTCCAATTCACATTCCAAGTAATATTCGGCATGCTAATTACATTGCCGGTTGCCAAATTGCATTATCTCTTATAGTTTCCGAGATATGGACTATCGATAATTTACACCTTAGGCTCTGCTTCTAACTTGGGCCCAAATTGTAAAATGGTCTTATCTATTGGCGATTTCGTTCCAATTCACACTCCAAGTAATATTCGGCATGCTAATTACATTGCCGGTTGCGAAATTGCATTATCTCTTATAGTTTCCGAGATATGGACTATCGATAATTTACACCTTAGGCTCTGCTTCTAACTTGGGCCCAAATTGTAAAATGGTCTTATCTATTGGCGATTTCGTTCCAATTCACATTCCAAGTAATATTCGGCATGCTAATTACATTGCCGGTTGCCAAATTGCATTATCTCTTATAGTTTCCGAGATATAGACTATCGATAATTTACACCTTAGGCTCTGCTTTTAACTTGGGCCCAAATTGTAAAATGGTCTTATCTATTGGCGATTTCGTTCCAATTCACATTCCAAGTAATATTCGGCATGCTAATTACATTGCCGGTTGCCAAATTGCATTATCTCTTATAGTTTCCGAGATATGGACTATCGATAATTTACACCTTAGGCTCTGCTTCTAACTTGGGCCCAAATTGTAAAATGGTCTTATCTATTGGCGATTTCGTCCCAATTCACATTCCAAGTGATATTCGGCATGCTAATTACATTGCCGGTTGCGAAATTGCATTATCTCTTATAGTTTCCGAGATATGGACTATCAATAATTTACACCTTATGCTCTGCTTCTAACTTGGGCCCAAATTGTAAAATGGTCTTATCTATTGGCGATTTCGTTCCAATTCACATTCCAAGTAATATTCGGCATGCTAATTACATTGCCGGTTGCCAAATTGCATTATCTCTTATAGTTTCCGTGATATGGACTATCGATAATTTACACCTTAGGCTCTGCTTCTAACTTGGGCCCAAATTGTAAAATGGTCTTATCTATTGGCGAATTCGTTACAATTCACATTCCAAGTAATATTCGGCATGCTAATTACATTGCCGGTTGCCAAATTGCATTATCTCTTATAGTTTCCGAGATATGGACTATCGATAATTTACACCTTAGGCTCTGCTTCTAACTTGGGCCCAAATTGTAAAATGGTCTTATCTATTGGCGATTTCGTTCCAATTCACATTCCAAGTAATATTCGGCATGCTAATTACATTGCCGGGTGCCAAATTGCATTATCTCTTATAGTTTCCGAGATATGGACTATCGATAATTTACACCTTAGGCTCTGCTTCTAACTTGGGCCCAAATTGTAAAATGGTCTTATCTATTGGCGATTTCGTTCCAATTCACATTCTAAGTAATATTCGGCATGCTAATTACATTGCCGGTTGCCAAATTGCATTATCTCTTATAGTTTCCGAGATATGGACTATCGATAATTTACACCTTAGGCTCTGCTTCTAACTTGGGCCCAAATTGTAAAATGGTCTTATCTATTGGCGATTTCGTCCCAATTCACATTCCAAGTGATATTCGGCATGCTAATTACATTGCCGGTTGCGAAATTGCATTATCTCTTATAGTTTCCGAGATATGGATTATCGATAATTTACACCTTAGGCTCTGCTTCTAACTTGGGCCCAAATTGTAAAATGGTCTTATCTATTGGCGATTTCGTTCCAATTCACATTCCAAGTAATATTCGGCATGCTAATTACATTGCCGGTTGCCAAATTGCATTATCTCTTATAGTTTCCGGGATATGGACTATCGATAATTTACACCTTAGGCTCTGCTTCTAACTTGGGCCCAAATTGTAAAATGGTCTTATCTATTGGCGATTTAGTTGCAATTCACATTCCAAGTAATATTCGGCATGCTAATTACATTGCCGGTTGCCAAATTGCATTATCTCTTATAGTTTCCGAGATATGGACTATCGATAATTTACACCTTAGGCTCTGCTTCTAACTTGGGCCCAAATTGTAAAATGGTCTTATCTATTGGCGATTTCGTTCCAATTCACATTCCAAGTAATATTCGGCATGCTAATTACATTGCCGGTTGCCAAATTGCATTATCTCTTATAGTTTCCGAGATATGGACTATCGATAATTTACACCTTAGGCTCTGCTTCTAACTTGGGCCCAAATTGTAAAATGGTCTTATCAATTGGCGATTTCGTTCCAATTCACATTCCAAGTAATATTCGGCATGCTAATTACATTGCCGGTTGCCAAATTGCATTATCTCTTATAGTTTCCGAGATATGGACTATCGATAATTTACACCTTAGGCTCTGCTTCTAACTTGGGCCCAAATTGTAAAATGGTCTTATCTATTGGCGATTTAGTTGCAATTCACATTCCAAGTAATATTCGGCATGCTAATTACATTGCCGGTTGCCAAATTGCATTATCTCTTATAGTTTCCGAGATATGGACTATCGATAATTTACACCTTAGGCTCTGCTTCTAACTTGGGCCCAAATTGTAAAATGGTCTTATCTATTGGCGATTTCTTTCCAATTCACATTCCAAGTAATATTCGGCATGCTAATTACATTGCCGGTTGCCAAATTGCATTATCTCTTATAGTTTCCGAGATATGGACTATCGATAATTTACACCTTAGGCTCTGCTTCTAACTTGGGCCCAAATTGTAAAATGGTCTTATCTATTGGCGATTTCGTTCCAATTCACATTCCAAGTAATATTCGGCATGCTAATTACATTGCCGGTTGCCAAATTGCATTATCTCTTATAGTTTCCGAGATATGGACTATCGATAATTTACACCTTAGGCTCTGCTTCTAACTTGGGCCCAAATTGTAAAATGGTCTTATCTATTGGCGATTTCGTTCCAATTCACATTCCAAGTAATATTCGGCATGCTAATTACATTGCCGGTTGCCAAATTGCATTATCTCTTATAGTTTCCGAGATATGGACTATCGATAATTTACACCTTAGGCTCTGCTTCTAACTTGGGCCCAAATTGTAAAATGGTCTTATCTATTGGCGATTTCGTTCCAATTCACATTCCAAGTAATATTCGGCATGCTAATTACATTGCCGGTTGCCAAATTGCATTATCTCTTATAGTTTCCGAGATATGGACTATCGATAATTTACACCTTAGGCTCTGCTTCTAACTTGGGCCCAAATTGTAAAATGGTCTTATCTATTGGCGAATTCGTTCCAATTCACATTCCAAGTAATATTCGGCATGCTAATTACATTGCCGGTTGCCAAATTGCATTATCTCTTATAGTTTCCGAGATATGGACTATCGATAATTTACACCTTAGGCTCTGCTTCTAACTTCTGCCCAAATTGTAAAATGGTCTTATCTATTGGCGATTTCGTTCCAATTCACATTCCAAGTAATATTCGGCATGCTAATTACATTGCCGGTTGCCAAATTGCATTATCTCTTATAGTTTCCGAGATATGGACTATCGATAATTTACACCTTAGGCTCTGCTTCTAACTTGGGCCCAAATTGTAAAATGGTCTTATCAATTGGCGATTTCGTTCCAATTCACATTCCAAGTAATATTCGGCATGCTAATTACACTGCCGGTTGCCAAATTGCATTATCTCTTATAGTTTCCGAGATATGGACTATCGATAATTTACACCTTAGGCTCTGCTTCTAACTTGGGCCCAAATTGTAAAATGGTCTTATCTATTGGCGATTTCGTTCCAATTCACATTCCAAGTAATATTCGGCATGCTAATTACATTGCCGGGTGCCAAATTGCATTATCTCTTATAGTTTCCGAGATATGGACTATCGATAATTTACACCTTAGGCTCTGCTTCTAACTTGGGCCCAAATTGTAAAATGGTCTTATCTATTGGCGATTTCGTTCCAATTCACATTCTAAGTAATATTCGGCATGCTAATTACATTGCCGGTTGCCAAATTGCATTATCTCTTATAGTTTCCGAGATATGGACTATCGATAATTTACACCTTAGGCTCTGCTTCTAACTTGGGCCCAAATTGTAAAATGGTCTTATCTATTGGCGATTTCGTCCCAATTCACATTCCAAGTGATATTCGGCATGCTAATTACATTGCCGGTTGCGAAAATGCATTATCTCTTATAGTTTCCGAGATATGGATTATCGATAATTTACACCTTAGGCTCTGCTTCTAACTTGGGCCCAAATTGTAAAATGGTCTTATCTATTGGCGATTTCGTTCCAATTCACATTCCAAGTAATATTCGGCATGCTAATTACATTGCCGGTTGCCAAATTGCATTATCTCTTATAGTTTCCGGGATATGGACTATCGATAATTTACACCTTAGGCTCTGCTTCTAACTTGGGCCCAAATTGTAAAATGGTCTTATCTATTGGCGATTTAGTTGCAATTCACATTCCAAGTAATATTCGGCATGCTAATTACATTGCCGGTTGCCAAATTGCATTATCTCTTATAGTTTCCGAGATATGGACTATCGATAATTTACACCTTAGGCTCTGCTTCTAACTTGGGCCCAAATTGTAAAATGGTCTTATCTATTGGCGATTTCGTTCCAATTCACATTCCAAGTAATATTCGGCATGCTAATTACATTGCCGGTTGCCAAATTGCATTATCTCTTATAGTTTCCGAGATATGGACTATCGATAATTTACACCTTAGGCTCTGCTTCTAACTTGGGCCCAAATTGTAAAATGGTCTTATCAATTGGCGATTTCGTTCCAATTCACATTCCAAGTAATATTCGGCATGCTAATTACATTGCCGGTTGCCAAATTGCATTATCTCTTATAGTTTCCGAGATATGGACTATCGATAATTTACACCTTAGGCTCTGCTTCTAACTTGGGCCCAAATTGTAAAATGGTCTTATCTATTGGCGATTTAGTTGCAATTCACATTCCAAGTAATATTCGGCATGCTAATTACATTGCCGGTTGCCAAATTGCATTATCTCTTATAGTTTCCGAGATATGGACTATCGATAATTTACACCTTAGGCTCTGCTTCTAACTTGGGCCCAAATTGTAAAATGGTCTTATCTATTGGCGATTTCTTTCCAATTCACATTCCAAGTAATATTCGGCATGCTAATTACATTGCCGGTTGCCAAATTGCATTATCTCTTATAGTTTCCGAGATATGGACTATCGATAATTTACACCTTAGGCTCTGCTTCTAACTTGGGCCCAAATTGTAAAATGGTCTTATCTATTGGCAATTTCGTTCCAATTCACATTCCAAGTAATATTCGGCATGCTAATTACATTGCCGGTTGCCAAATTGCATTATCTCTTATAGTTTCCGAGATATGGACTATCGATAATTTACACCTTAGGCTCTGCTTCTAACTTGGGCCCAAATTGTAAAATGGTCTTATCTATTGGCGATTTCGTTCCAATTCACATTCCAAGTAATATTCGGCATGCTAATTACATTGCCGGTTGCCAAATTGCATTATCTCTTATAGTTTCCGAGATATGGACTATCGATAATTTACACCTTAGGCTCTGCTTCTAACTTGGGCCCAAATTGTAAAATGGTCTTATCTATTGGCGATTTCGTTCCAATTCACATTCCAAGTAATATTCGGCATGCTAATTACATTGCCGGTAGCCAAATTGCATTATCTCTTATAGTTTCCGAGATATGGACTATCGATAATTTACACCTTAGGCTCTGCTTCTAACTTGGGCCCAAATTGTAAAATGGTCTTATCTATTGGCGATTTCGTCCCAATTCACATTCCAAGTGATATTCGGCATGCTAATTACATTGCCGGTTGCGAAATTGCATTATCTATTATAGTTTCCGAGATATGGACTATCAATAATTTACACCTTAGGCTCTGCTTCTAACTTGGGCCCAAATTGTAAAATGGTCTTATCTATTGGCGATTTCGTTCCAATTCACATTCCAAGTAATATTTGGCATGCTAATTACATTGCCGGTTGCCAAATTGCATTATCTCTTATAGTTTCCGTGATATGGACTATCGATAATTTACATCTTAGGCTCTGCTTCTAACTTGGGCCCAAATTGTAAAATGGTCTTATCTATTGGCGAATTCGTTCCAATTCACATTCCAAGTAATATTCGGCATGCTAATTACATTGCCGGTTGCCAAATTGCATTATCTCTTATAGTTTCCGAGATATGGACTATCGATAATTTACACCTTAGGCTCTGCTTCTAACTTCTGCCCAAATTGTAAAATGGTCTTATCTATTGGCGATTTCGTTCCAATTCACATTCCAAGTAATATTCGGCATGCTAATTACATTGCCGGTTGCCAAATTGCATTATCTCTTATAGTTTCCGAGATATGGACTATCGATAATTTACACCTTAGGCTCTGCTTCTAACTTGGGCCCAAATTGTAAAATGGTCTTATCAATTGGCGATTTCGTTCCAATTCACATTCCAAGTAATATTCGGCATGCTAATTACACTGCCGGTTGCCAAATTGCATTATCTCTTATAGTTTCCGAGATATGGACTATCGATAATTTACATCTTAGGCTCTGCTTCTAAATTGGGCCCAAATTGTAAAATGGTCTTATCTATTGGCGATTTCGTCCCAATTCACACTCCAAGTGATATTCGGTATGCTAATTACATTGCCGGTTGCGAAATTGCATTATCTCTTATAGTTTCCGAGATATGGACTATCGATAATTTACACCTTAGGCTCTGCTTCTAACTTGGGCCCAAATTGTAAAATGGTCTTATCTATTGGCGATTTCGTTCCAATTCACATTCCAAGTAATATTCGGCATGCTAATTACATTGCCGGTTGCCAAATTGCATTATCTCTTATAGTTTCCGAGATATGGACTATCGATAATTTACACCTTAGGCTCTGCTTCTAACTTGGGCCCAAATTGTAAAATGGTCTTATCTATTGGCGATTTAGTTGCAATTCACATTCCAAGTAATATTCGGCATGCTAATTACATTGCCGGTTGCCAAATTGCATTATCTCTTATAGTTTCCGAGATATGGACTATCGATAATTTACACCTTAGGCTCTGCTTCTAACTTGGGCCCAAATTGTAAAATGGTCTTATCTATTGGCGATTTCGTTCCAATTCACATTCCAAGTAATATTCGGCATGCTAATTACATTGCCGGTTGCCAAATTGCATTATCTCTTATAGTTTCCGAGATATGGACTATCGATAATTTACACCTTAGGCTCTGCTTCTAACTTGGGCCCAAATTGTAAAATGGTCTTATCAATTGGCGATTTCGTTCCAATTCACATTTCAAGTAATATTCGGCATGCTAATTACATTGCCGGTTGCCAAATTGCATTATCTCTTATAGTTTCCGAGATATGGACTATCGATAATTTACACCTTAGGCTCTGCTTCTAACTTGGGCCCAAATTGTAAAATGGTCTTATCTATTGACGATTTAGTTGCAATTCACATTCCAAGTAATATTCGGCATGCTAATTACATTGCCGGTTGCCAAATTGCATTATCTCTTATAGTTTCCGAGATATGGACTATCGATAATTTACACCTTAGGCTCTGCTTCTAACTTGGGCCCAAATTGTAAAATGGTCTTATCTATTGGCGATTTCGTTCCAATTCACATTCCAAGTAATATTCGGCATGCTAATTACATTGCCGGTTGCCAAATTGCATTATCTCTTATAGTTTCCGAGATATGGACTATCGATAATTTACACCTTAGGCTCTGCTTCTAACTTGGGCCCAAATTGTAAAATGGTCTTATCTATTGGCGATTTCGTTCCAATTCACATTCCAAGTAATATTCGGCATGCTAATTACATTGCCGGTTGCCAAATTGCATTATCTCTTATAGTTTCCGAGATATGGACTATCGATAATTTACACCTTAGGCTCTGCTTCTAACTTGGGCCCAAATTGTAAAATGGTCTTATCTATTGGCGATTTCGTTCCAATTCAGACTCCAAGTAATATTCGGCATGCTGATTACATTGCCGGTTGCGAAATTGCATTATCTCTTATAGTTTCCGAGATATGGACTATCGATAATTTACACCTTAGGCTCTGCTTCTAACTTGGGCCCAAATTGTAAAATGGTCTTATCTATTGGCGAATTCGTTCCAATTCACATTCCAAGTAATATTCGGCATGCTAATTACATTGCCGGTTGCCAAATTGCATTATCTCTTATAGTTTCCGAGATATGGACTATCGATAATTTACACCTTAGGCTCTGCTTCTAACTTCTGCCCAAATTGTAAAATGGTCTTATCTATTGGCGATTTCGTTCCAATTCACATTCCAAGTAATATTCGGCATGCTAATTACATTGCCGGTTGCCAAATTGCATTATCTCTTATAGTTTCCGAGATATGGACTATCGATAATTTACACCTTAGGCTCTGCTTCTAACTTGGGCCCAAATTGTAAAATGGTCTTATCAATTGGCGATTTCGTTCCAATTCACATTCCAAGTAATATTCGGCATGCTAATTACACTGCCGGTTGCCAAATTGCATTATCTCTTATAGTTTCCGAGATATGGACTATCGATAATTTACACCTTAGGCTCTGCTTCTAAATTGGGCCCAAATTGTAAAATGGTCTTATCTATTGGCGATTTCGTCCCAATTCACACTCCAAGTGATATTCGGTATGCTAATTACATTGCCGGTTGCGAAATTGCATTATCTCTTATAGTTTCCGAGATATGGACTATCGATTATTTACACCTTAGGCTCTGCTTCTAACTTGGGCCCAAATTGTAAAATGGTCTTATCTATTGGCGATTTCGTTCCAATTCACATTCCAAGTAATATTCGGCATGCTAATTACATTGCCGGTTGCCAAATTGCATTATCTCTTATAGTTTCCGAGATATGGACTATCGATAATTTACACCTTAGGCTCTGCTTCTAACTTGGGCCCAAATTGTAAAATGGTCTTATCTATTGGCGATTTAGTTGCAATTCACATTCCAAGTAATATTCGGCATGCTAATTACATTGCCGGTTGCCAAATTGCATTATCTCTTATAGTTTCCGAGATATGGACTATCGATAATTTACACCTTAGGCTCTGCTTCTAACTTGGGCCCAAATTGTAAAATGGTCTTATCTATTGGCGATTTCGTTCCAATTCACATTCCAAGTAATATTCGGCATGCTAATTACATTGCCGGTTGCCAAATTGCATTATCTCTTATAGTTTCCGAGATATGGACTATCGATAATTTACACCTTAGGCTCTGCTTCTAACTTGGGCCCAAATTGTAAAATGGTCTTATCAATTGGCGATTTCGTTCCAATTCACATTTCAAGTAATATTCGGCATGCTAATTACATTGCCGGTTGCCAAATTGCATTATCTCTTATAGTTTCCGAGATATGGACTATCGATAATTTACACCTTAGGCTCTGCTTCTAACTTGGGCCCAAATTGTAAAATGGTCTTATCTATTGGCGATTTCGTTCCAATTCACATTCCAAGTAATATTCGGCATGCTAATTACATTGCCGGTTGCCAAATTGCATTATCTCTTATAGTTTCCGAGATATGGACTATCGATAATTTACACCTTAGGCTCTGCTTCTAACTTGGGCCCAAATTGTAAAATGGTCTTATCTATCGGCGATTTCGTTCCAATTCACATTCCAAGTAATATTCGGCATGCTAATTACATTGCCGGTTGCCAAATTGCATTATCTCTTATAGTTTCCGAGATATGGACTATCGATAATTTACACCTTAGGCTCTGCTTCTAACTTGGGCCCAAATTGTAAAATGGTCTTATCTATTGGCGATTTCGTTCCAATTCAGACTCCAAGTAATATTCGGCATGCTAATTACATTGCCGGTTGCGAAATTGCATTATCTCTTATAGTTTCCGAGATATGGACTATCGATAATTTACACCTTAGGCTCTGCTTCTAACTTGGGCCCAAATTGTAAAATGGTCTTATCTATTGGCGATTTCGTTCCAATTCACATTCCAAGTAATATTCGGCATGCTAATTACATTGCCGGTTGCCAAATTGCATTATCTCTTATAGTTTCCGAGATATGGACTATCGATAATTTACACCTTAGGCTCTGCTTCTAACTTGGGCCCAAATTGTAAAATGGTCTTTTCTATTGGCGATTTAGTTGCAATTCACATTCCAAGTAATATTCGGCATGCTAATTACATTGCCGGTTGCCAAATTGCATTATCTCTTATAGTTTCCGAGATATGGACTATCGATAATTTACACCTTAGGCTCTGCTTCTAACTTGGGCTCAAATTGTAAAATGGTCTTATCTATTGGCGATTTCGTTCCAATTCACATTCCAAGTAATATTCGGCATGCTAATTACATTGCCGGTTGCCAAATTGCATTATCTCTTATAGTTTCCGAGATATGGACTATCGATAATTTACACCTTAGGCTCTGCTTCTAACTTGGGCCCAAATTGTAAAATGGTCTTATCAATTGGCGATTTCGTTCCAATTCACATTCCAAGTAATATTCGGCATGCTAATTACATTGCCGGTTGCCAAATTGCATTATCTCTTATAGTTTCCGAGATATGGACTATCGATAATTTACACCTTAGGCTCTGCTTCTAACTTGGGCCCAAATTGTAAAATGGTCTTATCAATTGGCGATTTCGTTCCAATTCACATTCCAAGTAATATTCGGCATGCTAATTACATTGCCGGTTGCCAAATTGCATTATCTCTTATAGTTTCCGAGATATGGACTATCGATAATTTACACCTTAGGCTCTGCTTCTAACTTGGGCCCAAATTGTAAAATGGTCTTATCTATTGGCGATTTAGTTGCAATTCACATTCCAAGTAATATTCGGCATGCTAATTACATTGCCGGTTGCCAAATTGCATTATCTCTTATAGTTTCCGAGATATGGACTATCAATAATTTACACCTTAGGCTCTGCTTCTAACTTGGGCCCAAATTGTAAAATGGTCTTATCTATTGGCGATTTCGTTCCAATTCACATTCCAAGTAATATTCGGCATGCTAATTACATTGCCGGTTGCCAAATTGCATTATCTCTTATAGTTTCCGAGATATGGACTATCGATAATTTACACCTTAGGCTCTGCTTCTAACTTGGGCCCAAATTGTAAAATGGTCTTATCTATTGGCGATTTCGTTCCAATTCACATTCCAAGTAATATTCGGCATGCTAATTACATTGCCGGTTGCCAAATTGCATTATCTCTTATAGTTTCCGAGATATGGACTATCAATAATTTACACCTTAGGCTCTGCTTCTAACTTGGGCCCAAATTGTAAAATGGTCTTATCTATTGGCGATTTCGTTCCAATTCACATTCCAAGTAATATTCGGCATGCTAATTACATTGCCGGTTGCCAAATTGCATTATCTCTTATAGTTTCCGAGATATGGACTATCGATAATTTACACCTTAGGCTCTGCTTCTAACTTGGGCCCAAATTGTAAAATGGTCTTATCTATTAACGATTTCGTTCCAATTCACACTCCAAGTAATATTCGGCATGCTAATTACATTGCCGGTTGCGAAATTGCATTATCTCTTATAGTTTCCGAGATATGGACTATCGATAATTTACACCATAGGCTCTGCTTCTAACTTGGGCCCAAATTGTAAAATGGTCTTATCTATTGGCGATTTCGTTCCAATTCACATTCCAAGTAATATTCGGCATGCTAATTACATTGCCGGTTGCCAAATTGCATTATCTCTTATAGTTTCCGAGATATGGACTATCGATAATTTACACCTTAGGCTCTGCTTCTAACTTGGGCCCAAATTGTAAAATGGTCTTATCTATTGGCGATTTCGTTCCAATTCAGACTCCAAGTAATATTCGGCATGCTAATTACATTGCCGGTTGCGAAATTGCATTATCTCTTATAGTTTCCGAGATATGGACTATCGATAATTTACACCTTAGGCTCTGCTTCTAACTTGGGCCCAAATTGTAAAATGGTCTTATCTATTGGCGAATTCGTTCCAATTCACATTCCAAGTAATATTCGGCATGCTAATTACATTGCCGGTTGCCAAATTGCATTATCTCTTATAGTTTCCGAGATATGGACTATCGATAATTTACACCTTAGGCTCTGCTTCTAACTTCTGCCCAAATTGTAAAATGGTCTTATCTATTGGCGATTTCGTTCCAATTCACATTCCAAGTAATATTCGGCATGCTAATTACATTGCCGGTTGCCAAATTGCATTATCTCTTATAGTTTCCGAGATATGGACTATCGATAATTTACACCTTAGGCTCTGCTTCTAACTTGGGCCCAAATTGTAAAATGGTCTTATCAATTGGCGATTTCGTTCCAATTCACATTCCAAGTAATATTCGGCATGCTAATTACACTGCCGGTTGCCAAATTGCATTATCTCTTATAGTTTCCGAGATATGGACTATCGATAATTTACACCTTAGGCTCTGCTTCTAAATTGGGCCCAAATTGTAAAATGGTCTTATCTATTGGCGATTTCGTCCCAATTCACACTCCAAGTGATATTCGGTATGCTAATTACATTGCCGGTTGCGAAATTGCATTATCTCTTATAGTTTCCGAGATATGGACTATCGATTATTTACACCTTAGGCTCTGCTTCTAACTTGGGCCCAAATTGTAAAATGGTCTTATCTATTGGCGATTTCGTTCCAATTCACATTCCAAGTAATATTCGGCATGCTAATTACATTGCCGGTTGCCAAATTGCATTATCTCTTATAGTTTCCGAGATATGGACTATCGATAATTTACACCTTAGGCTCTGCTTCTAACTTGGGCCCAAATTGTAAAATGGTCTTATCTATTGGCGATTTAGTTGCAATTCACATTCCAAGTAATATTCGGCATGCTAATTACATTGCCGGTTGCCAAATTGCATTATCTCTTATAGTTTCCAAGATATGGACTATCGATAATTTACACCTTAGGCTCTGCTTCTAACTTGGGCCCAAATTGTAAAATGGTCTTATCTATTGGCGATTTCGTTCCAATTCACATTCCAAGTAATATTCGGCATGCTAATTACATTGCCGGTTGCCAAATTGCATTATCTCTTATAGTTTCCGAGATATGGACTATCGATAATTTACACCTTAGGCTCTGCTTCTAACTTGGGCCCAAATTGTAAAATGGTCTTATCAATTGGCGATTTCGTTCCAATTCACATTTCAAGTAATATTCGGCATGCTAATTACATTGCCGGTTGCCAAATTGCATTATCTCTTATAGTTTCCGAGATATGGACTATCGATAATTTACACCTTAGGCTCTGCTTCTAACTTGGGCCCAAATTGTAAAATGGTCTTATCTATTGACGATTTAGTTGCAATTCACATTCCAAGTAATATTCGGCATGCTAATTACATTGCCGGTTGCCAAATTGCATTATCTCTTATAGTTTCCGAGATATGGACTATCGATAATTTACACCTTAGGCTCTGCTTCTAACTTGGGCCCAAATTGTAAAATGGTCTTATCTATTGGCGATTTCGTTCCAATTCACATTCCAAGTAATATTCGGCATGCTAATTACATTGCCGGTTGCCAAATTGCATTATCTCTTATAGTTTCCGAGATATGGACTATCGATAATTTACACCTTAGGCTCTGCTTCTAACTTGGGCCCAAATTGTAAAATGGTCTTATCTATTGGCGATTTCGTTCCAATTCACATTCCAAGTAATATTCGGCATGCTAATTACATTGCCGGTTGCCAAATTGCATTATCTCTTATAGTTTCCGAGATATGGACTATCGATAATTTACACCTTAGGCTCTGCTTCTAACTTGGGCCCAAATTGTAAAATGGTCTTATCTATTGGCGATTTCGTTCCAATTCAGACTCCAAGTAATATTCGGCATGCTAATTACATTGCCGGTTGCGAAATTGCATTATCTCTTATAGTTTCCGAGATATGGACTATCGATAATTTACACCTTAGGCTCTGCTTCTAACTTGGGCCCAAATTGTAAAATGGTCTTATCTATTGGCGATTTCGTTCCAATTCACATTCCAAGTAATATTCGGCATGCTAATTACATTGCCGGTTGCCAAATTGCATTATCTCTTATAGTTTCCGAGATATGGACTATCGATAATTTACACCTTAGGCTCTGCTTCTAACTTGGGCCCAAATTGTAAAATGGTCTTTTCTATTGGCGATTTAGTTGCAATTCACATTCCAAGTAATATTCGGCATGCTAATTACATTGCCGGTTGCCAAATTGCATTATCTCTTATAGTTTCCGAGATATGGACTATCGATAATTTACACCTTAGGCTCTGCTTCTAACTTGGGCCCAAATTGTAAAATGGTCTTATCTATTGGCGATTTCGTTCCAATTCACATTCCAAGTAATATTCGGCATGCTAATTACATTGCCGGTTGCCAAATTGCATTATCTCTTATAGTTTCCGAGATATGGACTATCGATAATTTACACCTTAGGCTCTGCTTCTAACTTGGGCCCAAATTGTAAAATGGTCTTATCAATTGGCGATTTCGTTCCAATTCACATTCCAAGTAATATTCGGCATGCTAATTACATTGCCGGTTGCCAAATTGCATTATCTCTTATAGTTTCCGAGATATGGACTATCGATAATTTACACCTTAGGCTCTGCTTCTAACTTGGGCCCAAATTGTAAAATGGTCTTATCTATTGGCGATTTAGTTGCAATTCACATTCCAAGTAATATTCGGCATGCTAATTACATTGCCGGTTGCCAAATTGCATTATCTCTTATAGTTTCCGAGATATGGACTATCAATAATTTACACCTTAGGCTCTGCTTCTAACTTGGGCCCAAATTGTAAAATGGTCTTATCTATTGGCGATTTCGTTCCAATTCACATTCCAAGTAATATTCGGCATGCTAATTACATTGCCGGTTGCAAAATTGCATTATCTCTTATAGTTTCCGAGATATGGACTATCGATAATTTACACATTAGGCTCTGCTTCTAACTTGGGCCCAAATTGTAAAATGGTCTTATCTATTGGCGATTTCGTTCCAATTCACATTCCAAGTAATATTCGGCATGCTAATTACATTGCCGGTTGCCAAATTGCATTATCTCTTATAGTTTCCGAGATATGGACTATCGATAATTTACACCATAGGCTCTGCTTCTAACTTGGGCCCAAATTGTAAAATGGTCTTATCTATTAGCGATTTCGTTCCAATTCACATTCCAAGTAATATTTGGCATGCTAATTACATTGCCGGTTGCCAAATTGCATTATCTCTTATAGTTTCCGAGATATGGACTATCGATAATTTACACCTTAGGCTCTGCTTCTAACTTGGGCCCAAATTGTAAAATGGTCTTATCTATTGGCGATTTCGTTCCAATTCACATTCCAAGTAATATTCGGCATGCTAATTACATTGCCGGTTGCCAAATTGCATTATCTCTTATAGTTTCCGAGATATGGACTATCGATAATTTACACCTTAGGCTCTGCTTCTAACTTGGGCCCAAATTGTAAAATGGTCTTATCAATTGGCGATTTCGTTCCAATTCACATTCCAAGTAATATTCGGCATGCTAATTACATTGCCGGTTGCCAAATTGCATTATCTCTTATAGTTTCCGAGATATGGACTATCGATAATTTACACCTTAGGCTCTGCTTCTAACTTGGGCCCAAATTGTAAAATGGTCTTATCTATTGGCGATTTAGTTGCAATTCACATTCCAAGTAATATTCGGCATGCTAATTACATTGCCGGTTGCCAAATTGCATTATCTCTTATAGTTTCCGAGATATGGACTATCAATAATTTACACCTTAGGCTCTGCTTCTAACTTGGGCCCAAATTGTAAAATGGTCTTATCTATTGGCGATTTCGTTCCAATTCACATTCCAAGTAATATTCGGCATGCTAATTACATTGCCGGTTGCCAAATTGCATTATCTCTTATAGTTTCCGAGATATGGACTATCGATAATTTACACCTTAGGCTCTGCTTCTAACTTGGGCCCAAATTGTAAAATGGTCTTATCTATTGGCGATTTCGTTCCAATTCACATTCCAAGTAATATTCGGCATGCTAATTACATTGCCGGTTGCCAAATTGCATTATCTCTTATAGTTTCCGAGATATGGACTATCAATAATTTACACCTTAGGCTCTGCTTCTAACTTGGGCCCAAATTGTAAAATGGTCTTATCTATTGGCGATTTCGTTCCAATTCACATTCCAAGTAATATTCGGCATGCTAATTACATTGCCGGTTGCCAAATTGCATTATCTCTTATAGTTTCCGAGATATGGACTATCGATAATTTACACCTTAGGCTCTGCTTCTAACTTGGGCCCAAATTGTAAAATGGTCTTATCTATTAACGATTTCGTTCCAATTCACACTCCAAGTAATATTCGGCATGCTAATTACATTGCCGGTTGCGAAATTGCATTATCTCTTATAGTTTCCGAGATATGGACTATCGATAATTTACACCATAGGCTCTGCTTCTAACTTGGGCCCAAATTGTAAAATGGTCTTATCTATTGGCGATTTCGTTCCAATTCACATTCCAAGTAATATTCGGCATGCTAATTACATTGCCGGTTGCCAAATTGCATTATCTCTTATAGTTTCCGAGATATGGACTATCGATAATTTACACCTTAGGCTCTGCTTCTAACTTGGGCCCAAATTGTAAAATGGTCTTATCTATTGGCGATTTCGTTCCAATTCACATTCCAAGTAATATTCGGCATGCTAATTACATTGCCGGTTGCCAAATTGCATTATCTCTTATAGTTTCCGAGATATGGACTATCGATAATTTACACCTTAGGCTCTGCTTCTAACTTGGGCCCAAATTGTAAAATGGTCTTATCTATTGGCGATTTCGTCCCAATTCACATTCCAAGTGATATTCGGCATGCTAATTACATTGCCGGTTGCGAAATTGCATTATCTCTTATAGTTTCCGAGATATGGACTATCAATAATTTACACCTTAGGCTCTGCTTCTAACTTGGGCCCAAATTGTAAAATGGTCTTATCTATTGGCGATTTCGTTCCAATTCACATTCCAAGTAATATTCGGCATGCTAATTACATTGCCGGTTGCCAAATTGCATTATCTCTTATAGTTTCCGAGATATGGACTATCGATAATTTACACCTTAGGCTCTGCTTCTAACATGGGCCCAAATTGTAAAATGGCCTTATCTATTGGCGATTTCGTTCCAATTCACATTCCAAGTAATATTCGGCATGCTAATTACGTTGCCGGTTGCCAAATTGCATTATCTCTTATAGTTTCCGAGATATGGACTATCGATAATTTACACCTTAGGCTCTGCTTCTAACTTGGGCCCAAATTGTAAAATGGTCTTATCTATTGGCGATTTCGTTCCAATTCACATTCCAAGTAATATTCGGCATGCTAATTACATTGCCGGTTGCCAAATTGCATTATCTCTTATAGTTTCCGAGATATGGACTATCGATAATTTACACCTTAGGCTCTGCTTCTAACTTGGGCCCAAATTGTAAAATGGTCTTATCTATAGGCGATTTAGTTGCAATTCACATTCCAAGTAATATTCGGCATGCTAATTACATTGCCGGTTGCCAAATAGCATTATCTCTTATAGTTTCCGAGATATGGACTATCGATAATTTACACCTTAGGCTCTGCTTCTAACTTGGGCCCAAATTGTAAAATGGTCTTATCTATTGGCGATTTCGTTCCAATTCACATTCCAAGTAATATTTGGCATGCTAATTACATTGCCGGTTGCCAAATTGCATTATCTCTTATAGTTTCCGAGATATGGACTATCGATAATTTACACATTAGGCTCTGCTTCTAACTTGGGCCCAAATTGTAAAATGGTCTTATCTATTGGCGATTTCGTTCCAATTCACAATCCAAGTAATATTCGGCATGCTAATTACATTGCCGGTTGCCAAATTGCATTATCTCTTATAGTTTCCGAGATATGGACTATCGATAATTTACACCTTAGGCTCTGCTTCTAACTTGGGCCCAAATTGTAAAATGGTCTTATCTATTGGCGATTTCGTTCCAATTCACATTCCAAGTAATATTCGGCATGCTAATTACATTGCCGGTTGTCAAATTGCATTATCTCTTATAGTTCCCGAGATATGGACTATCGATAATTTACACCTTAGGTTCTGCTTCTAACTTGGGCCCAAATTGTAAAATGGTCTTATATATTGGCGATTTCGTTCCAATTCACATTCCAAGTAATATTCGGCATGCTAATTACATTGCCGGTTGCCAAATTGCATTATCTCTTATAGTTTCCGAGATATGGACTATCGATAATTTACACCTTAGGCTCTGCTTCTAACTTGGGCCCAAATTGTAAAATGGTCTTTTCTATTGGCGATTTAGTTGCAATTCACATTCCAAGTAATATTCGGCATGCTAATTACATTGCCGGTTGCCAAATTGCATTATCTCTTATAGTTTCCGAGATATGGACTATCGATAATTTACACCTTAGGCTCTGCTTCTAACTTGGGCCCAAATTGTAAAATGGTCTTATCTATTGGCGATTTCGTTCCAATTCACATTCCAAGTAATATTCGGCATGCTAATTACATTGCCGGTTGCCAAATTGCATTATCTCTTATAGTTTCCGAGATATGGACTATCGATAATTTACACCTTAGGCTCTGCTTCTAACTTGGGCCCAAATTGTAAAAAGGTCTTATCAATTGGCGATTTCGTTCCAATTCACATTCCAAGTAATATTCGGCATGCTAATTACATTGCCGGTTGCCAAATTGCATTATCTCTTATAGTTTCCGAGATATGGACTATCGATAATTTACACCTTAGGCTCTGCTTCTAACTTGGGCCCAAATTGTAAAATGGTCTTATCTATTGGCGATTTAGTTGCAATTCACATTCCAAGTAATATTCGGCATGCTAATTACATTGCCGGTTGCCAAATTGCATTATCTCTTATAGTTTCCGAGATATGGACTATCGATAATTTACACCTTAGGCTCTGCTTCTAACTTGGGCCCAAATTGTAAAATGGTCTTATCTATTGGCGATTTCGTTCCAATTCACATTCCAAGTAATATTCGGCATGCTAATTACATTGCCGGTTGCCAAATTGCATTATCTCTTATAGTTTCCGAGATATGGACTATCGATAATTTACACCTTAGGCTCTGCTTCTAACTTGGGCCCAAATTGTAAAATGGTCTTATCTATTCGCGATTTCGTTCCAATTCACATTCCAAGTAATATTCGGCATGCTAATTACATTGCCGGTTGCCAAATTGCATTATCTCTTATAGTTTCCGAGATATGGACTATCGATAATTTACACCTTAGGCTCTGCTTCTAACTTGGGCCCAAATTGTAAAATGGTCTTATCTATTGGCGATTTCGTCCCAATTCACATTCCAAGTGATATTCGGCATGCTAATTACATTGCCGGTTGCGAAATTGCATTATCTCTTATAGTTTCCGAGATATAGACTATCAATAATTTACACCTTAGGCTCTGCTTCTAACTTGGGTCCAAATTGTAAAATGGCCTTATCTATTGGCGATTTCGTTCCAATTCACATTCCAAGTAATATTCGGCATGCTAATTACATTGCCGGTTGCCAAATTGCATTATCTCTTATAGTTTCCGAGATATGGACTATCGATAATTTACACCTTAGGCTCTGCTTCTAACCTGGGCCCAAATTGTAAAATGGTCTTATCTATTGGCGATTTCGTTCCAATTCACATTCCAAGTAATATTCGGTATGCTAATTACATTGCCGGTTGAAAAATTGCATTATCTCTTATAGTTTCCGAGATATGGACTATCGATAATTTACACCTTAGGCTCTGCTTCTAACTTGGGCCCAAATTGTAAAATGGTCTTATCTATTGGCGATTTAGTTGCAATTCACATTCCAAGTAATATTCGGCATGCTAATTACATTGCCGGTTGCCAAATTGCATTATCTCTTATAGTTTCCGAGATATGGACTATCGATAATTTACACCTTAGGCTCTGCTTCTAACTTGGGCCCAAATTGTAAAATGGTCTTATCTATTGGCGATTTCGTTCCAATTCACATTCCAAGTAATATTTGGCATGCTAATTACATTGCCGGTTGCCAAATTGCATTATCTCTTATAGTTTCCGAGATATGGACTATCGATAATTTACACCTTAGGCTCTGCTTCTAACTTGGGCCCAAATTGTAAAATGGTCTTATCTATTGGCGATTTCGTTCCAATTCACATTCCAAGTAATATTCGGCATGCTAATTACATTGCCGGTTGCCAAATTGCATTATCTCTTATAGTTTCCGAGATATGGACTATCGATAATTTACACCTTAGGCTCTGCTTCTAACTTGGGCCCAAATTGTAAAATGGTCTTATCTATTGGCGATTTCGTTCCAATTCACACTCCAAGTAATATTCGGCATGCTAATTACATTGCCGGTTGCGAAATTGCATTATCTCTTATAGTTTCCGAGATATGGACTATCGATAATTTACACCTTAGGCTCTGCTTCTAACTTGGGCCCAAATTGTAAAATGGTCTTATCTATTGGCGATTTCGTTCCAATTCACATTCCAAGTAATATTCGGCATGCTAATTACATTGCCGGTTGCCAAATTGCATTATCTCTTATAGTTTCCGAGATATGGACTATCGATAATTTACACCTTAGGCTCTGCTTCTAACTTGGGCCCAAATTGTAAAATGGTCTTATCTATTGGCGATTTCGTCCCAATTCACATTCCAAGTGATATTCGGCATGCTAATTACATTGCCGGTTGCGAAATTGCATTATCTCTTATAGTTTCCGAGATATGGACTATCAATAATTTACACCTTAGGCTCTGCTTCTAACTTGGGCCCAAATTGTAAAATGGTCTTATCTATTGGCGATTTCGTTCCAATTCACATTCCAAGTAATATTCGGCATGCTAATTACATTGCCGGTTGCCAAATTGCATTATCTCTTATAGTTTCCGAGATATGGACTATCGATAATTTACACCTTAGGCTCTGCTTCTAACTTGGGCCCAAATTGTAAAATGGTCTTATCTATTGGCGGCTTCGTTCCAATTCACATTCCAAGTAATATTCGGCATGGTAATTACATTGCCGGTTGCCAAATTGCATTATCTCTTATAGTTTCCGAGATATGGACTATCGATAATTTACACCTTAGGCTCTGCTTCTAACTTGGGCCCAAATTGTAAAATGGTCTTATCTATTGGCGATTTCGTTCCAATTCACATTCCAAGTAATATTCGGCATGCTAATTACATTGCCGGTTGCCAAATTGCATTATCAATAATTTACACTTTAGGCTCTGCTTCTAACTTGGGCCCAAATTGTAAAATGGTCTTATCTATTGGCGATTTCGTTCCAATTCACATTCCAAGTAATATTCGGCATGCTAATTACATTGCCGGTTGCCAAATTGCATTATCTCTTATAGTTTCCGAGATATGGACTATCGATAATTTACACCTTAGGCTCTGCTTCTAACTTGGGCCCAAATTGTAAAATGGCCTTATCTATTGGCGATTTCGTCCCAATTCACATTCCAAGTAATATTCGGCATGCTAATTACATTGCCGGTTGCGAAATTGCATTATCTCTTATAGTTTCAGAGATATGGACTATTGATAATTTACACCTTAGGCTCTGCTTCTAACTTGGGCCCAAATTGTAAAATGGTCTTATCTATTGGCAATTTCGTTCCAATTCACATTCCAAGTAATATTCGGCATGCTAATTACATTGCCGGTTGCCAAATTGCATTATCTCTTATAGTTTCCGAGATATGGACTATCGATAATTTACACCTTAGGCTCTGCTTCTAACTTGGGCCCAAATTGTAAAATGGTCTTATCTATTGGCGATTTCGTTCCAATTCACATTCCAAGTAATATTCGGCATGCTAATTACATTGCCGGTTGCCAAATTGCATTAACTCTTATAGTTTCCGAGATATGGACTATCGATAATTTACACCTTAGGCTCTGCTTCTAACTTGGGCCCAAATTGTAAAATGGTCTTATCTATTGGCGATTTCGTTCCAATTCACATTCCAAGTAATATTCGGCATGCTAATTACATTGCCGGTTGCCAAATTCCATTATCTCTTATAGTTTCCGAGATATGGACTATCGATAATTTACACCATAGGCTCTGCTTCTAACTTGGGCCCAAATTGTAAAATGGTCTTATCTATTGGCGATTTCGTTCCAATTCACATTCCAAGTAATATTCGGCATGCTAATTACGTTGCCGGTTGCCAAATTGCATTATCTCTTATAGTTTCCGAGATATGGACTATCGATAATTTACACCTTAGGCTCTGCTTCTAACTTGGGCCCAAATTGTAAAATGGTCTTATCTATTGGCGATTTCGTTCCAATTCACACTCCAATTAATATTCGGCATGCTAATTACATTGCCGGTTGCCAAATTGCATTATCTCTTATAGTTTCCGAGATATGGACTATCGATAATTTACACCTTAGGCTCTGCTTCTAACTTGGGCCCAAATTGTAAAATGGTCTTATCTATTGGCGATTTCGTTCCAATTCACATTCCAAGTAATATTCGGCATGCTAATTACATTGCCGGTTGCCAAATTGCATTATCTCTTATAGTTTCCGAGATATGGACTATCGATAATTTACACCTTAGGCTCTGCTTCTAACTTGGGCCCAAATTGTAAAATGGTCTTATCTATTGGCGATTTCGTTCCAATTCACATTCCAAGTAATATTCGGCATGCTAATTACATTGCCGGTTGCCAAATTGCATTATCTCTTATAGTTTCCGAGATATGGACTATCGATAATTTACACCTTAGGCTCTGCTTCTAACTTGGGCCCAAATTGTAAAATGGTCTTATCTATTGGCGATTTCGTTCCAATTCACACTCCAAGTAATATTCGGCATGCTAATTACATTGCCGGTTGCGAAATTGCATTATCTCTTATAGTTTCCGAGATATGGACTATCGATAATTTACACCTTAGGCTCTGCTTCTAACTTGGGCCCAAATTGTAAAATGGTCTTATCTATTGGCGATTTCGTTCCAATTCACATTCCAAGTAATATTCGGCATGCTAATTACATTGCCGGTTGCCAAATTGCATTATCTCTTATAGTTTCCGAGATATGGACTATCGATAATTTACACCTTAGGCTCTGCTTCTAACTTGGGCCCAAATTGTAAAATGGTCTTATCTATTGGCGATTTCGTTCCAATTCACATTCCAAGTAATATTCGGCATGCTAATTACATTGCCGGTTGCCAAATTGCATTATCTCTTATAGTTTCCGAGATATGGACTATCGATAATTTACACCTTAGGCTCTGCTTCTAACTTGGGCCCAAATTGTAAAATGGTCTTATCTATTGGCGATTTCGTTCCAATTCACATTCCAAGTAATATTCGGCATGCTAATTACATTGCCGGTTGCCAAATTGCATTATCTCTTATAGTTTCCGAGATATGGACTATCGATAATTTACACCTTAGGCTCTGCTTCTAACTTGGGCCCAAATTGTAAAATGGTCTTATCTATTGGCGATTTCGTTCCAATTCACATTCCAAGTAATATTCGGCATGCTAATTACGTTGCCGGTTGCCAAATTGCATTATCTCTTATAGTTTCCGAGATATGGACTATCGATAATTTACACCTTAGGCTCTGCTTCTAACTTGGGCCCAAATTGTAAAATGGTCTTATCTATTGGCGATTTCGTTCCAATTCACACTCCAATTAATATTCGGCATGCTAATTACATTGCCGGTTGCCAAATTGCATTATCTCTTATAGTTTCCGAGATATGGACTATCGATAATTTACACCTTAGGCTCTGCTTCTAACTTGGGCCCAAATTGTAAAATGGTCTTATCTATTGGCGATTTCGTTCCAATTCACATTCCAAGTAATATTCGGCATGCTAATTACATTGCCGGTTGCCAAATTGCATTATCTCTTATAGTTTCCGAGATATGGATTATCAATAATTTACACCTTAGGCTCTGCTTCTAACTTGGGCCCAAATTGTAAAATGGTCTTATCTATTGGCGATTTCGTTCCAATTCACATTCCAAGTAATATTCGGCATGCTAATTACATTGCCGGTTGCCAAATTGCATTATCTCTTATAGTTTCCGAGATATGGACTATCGATAATTTACACCTTAGGCTCTGCTTCTAACTTGGGCCCAAATTGTAAAATGGCCTTATCTATTGGCGATTTCGTCCCAATTCACATTCCAAGTAATATTTGGCATGCTAATTACATTGCCGGTTGCGAAATTGCATTATCTCTTATAGTTTCAGAGATATGGACTATTGATAATTTACACCTTAGGCTCTGCTTCTAACTTGGGCCCAAATTGTAAAATGGTCTTATCTATTGGCAATTTCGTTCCAATTCACATTCCAAGTAATATTCGGCATGCTAATTACATTGCCGGTTGCCAAATTGCATTATCTCTTATAGTTTCCGAGATATGGACTATCGATAATTTACACCTTAGGCTCTGCTTCTAACTTGGGCCCAAATTGTAAAATGGTCTTATCTATTGGCGATTTCGTTCCAATTCACATTCCAAGTAATATTCGGCATGCTAATTACATTGCCGGTTGCCAAATTGCATTAATTCTTATAGTTTCCGAGATATGGACTATCGATAATTTACACCTTAGGCTCTGCTTCTAACTTGGGCCCAAATTGTAAAATGGTCTTATCTATTGGCGATTTCGTTCCAATTCACATTCCAAGTAATATTCGGCATGCTAATTACATTGCCGGTTGTCAAATTGCATTATCTCTTATAGTTTCCGAGATATGGACTATCGATAATTTACACCATAGGCTCTGCTTCTAACTTGGGCCCAAATTGTAAAATGGTCTTATCTATTGGCGATTTCGTTCCAATTCACATTCCAAGTAATATTCGGCATGCTAATTACATTGCCGGTTGCCAAATTGTATTATCTCTTATAGTTTCCGAGATATGGACTATCGATAATTTACACCTTAGGCTCTGCTTCTAACTTGGGCCCAAATTGTAAAATGGTCTTATCTATTGGCGATTTCGTTCCAATTCACATTCCAAGTAATATTCGGCATGCTAATTACATTGCCGGTTGACAAATTGCATTATCTCTTATAGTTTCCGAGATATGGACTATCGATAATTTACACCTTAGGCTCTTCTTCTAACTTGGGCCCAAATTGTAAAATGGTCTTATCTATTGGCGATTTCGTTCCAATTCACATTCCAAGTAATATTCGGCATGCTAATTACATTGCCGGTTGCCAAATTGCATTATCTCTTATAGTTTCCGAGATATGGACTATCGATAATTTACACCTTAGGCTCTGCTTCTAACTTGGGCCCAAATTGTAAAATGGTCTTATCTATTGGCGATTTCGTTCCAATTCACACTCCAAGTAATATTCGGCATGCTAATTACATTGCCGGTTGCGAAATTGCATTCTCTCTTATAGTTTCCGAGATATGGACTATCGATAATTTACACCTTAGGCTCTGCTTCTAACTTGGGCCCAAATTGTAAAATGGTCTTATCTATTGGCGATTTCGTTCCAATTCACATTCCAAGTAATATTCGGCATGCTAATTACATTGCCGGTTGCCAAATTGCATTATCTCTTATAGTTTCCGAGATATGGACTATCGATAATTTACACCTTAGGCTCTGCTTCTAACTTGGGCCCAAATTGTAAAATGGTCTTATCTATTGGCGATTTCGTTCCAATTCACATTCCAAGTAATATTCGGCATGCTAATTACATTGCCGGTTGCCAAATTGCATTATCTCTTATAGTTTCCGAGATATGGACTATCGATAATTTACACCTTAGGCTCTGCTTCTAACTTGGGCCCAAATTGTAAAATGGTCTTATCTATTGGCGATTTCGTCCCAATTCACATTCCAAGTGATATTCGGCATGCTAATTACATTGCCGGTTGCGAAATTGCATTATCTCTTATAGTTTCGTCCATCGAGATATGGACTATCACTAATTTACACCTTAGGCTCTGCTTCTAACTTGGGCCCAAATTGTAAAATGGTCTTATCTATTGGCGATTTCGTTCCAATTCACATTCCAAGTAATATTCGGCATGCTAATTACATTGCCGGTTGCCAAATTGCATTATCTCTTATAGTTTCCGAGATATGGACTATCGATAATTTACACCTTAGGCTCTGCTTCTAACTTGGGCCCAAATTGTAAAATGGCCTTATCTATTGGCGATTTCGTTCCAATTCACATTCCAAGTAATATTCGGCATGCTAATTACATTGCCGGTTGCCAAATTGCATTATCTCTTATAGTTTCCGAGATATGGACTATCGATAATTTACACCTTAGGCTCTGCTTCTAACTTGGGCCCAAATTGTAAAATGGTCTTATCTATTGGCGATTTAGTTGCAATTCACATTCCAAGTAATATTCGGCATGCTAATTACATTGCCGGTTGCCAAATAGCATTATCTCTTATAGTTTCCGAGATATGGACTATCGATAATTTACACCTTAGGCTCTGCTTCTAACTTGGGCCCAAATTGTAAAATGGTCTTATCTATTGGCGATTTCGTTCCAATTCACATTCCAAGTAATATTTGGCATGCTAATTACATTGCCGGTTGCCAAATTGCATTATCTCTTATAGTTTCCGAGATATGGACTATCGATAATTTACACATTAGGCTCTGCTTCTAACTTGGGCCCAAATTGTAAAATGGTCTTATCTATTGGCGATTTCGTTCCAATTCACATTCCAAGTAATATTCGGCATGCTAATTACATTGCCGGTTGCCAAATTGCATTATCTCTTATAGTTTCCGAGATATGGACTATCGATAATTTACACCTTAGGCTCTGCTTCTAACTTGGGCCCAAATTGTAAAATGGTCTTATCTATTGGCGATTTCGTTCCAATTCACATTCCAAGTAATATTCGGCATGCTAATTACATTGCCGGTTGCCAAATTGCATTATCTCTTATAGTTTCCGAGATATGGACTATCGATAATTTACACCTTAGGTTCTGCTTCTAACTTGGGCCCAAATTGTAAAATGGTCTTATCTATTGGCGATTTCGTTCCAATTCACATTCCAAGTAATATTCGGCATGCTAATTACATTGCCGGTTGCCAAATTGCATTATCTCTTATAGTTTCCGAGATATGGACTATCGATAATTTACACCTTAGGCTCTGCTTCTAACTTGGGCCCAAATTGTAAAATGGTCTTTTCTATTGGCGATTTAGTTGCAATTCACATTCCAAGTAATATTCGGCATGCTAATTACATTGCCGGTTGCCAAATTACATTATCTCTTATAGTTTCCGAGATTTGGACTATCGATAATTTACACCTTAGGCTCTGCTTCTAACTTGGGCCCAAATTGTAAAATGGTCTTATCTATTGGCGATTTCGTTCCAATTCACATTCCAAGTAATATTCGGCATGCTAATTACATTGCCGGTTGCCAAATTGCATTATCTCTTATAGTTTCCGAGATATGGACTATCGATAATTTACACCTTAGGCTCTGCTTCTAACTTGGGCCCAAATTGTAAAATGGTCTTATCAATTGGCGATTTCGTTCCAATTCACATTCCAAGTAATATTCGGCATGCTAATTACATTGCCGGTTGCCAAATTGCATTATCTCTTATAGTTTCCGAGATATGGACTATCGATAATTTACACCTTAGGCTCTGCTTCTAACTTGGGCCCAAATTGTAAAATGGTCTTATCTATTGGCGATTTAGTTGCAATTCACATTCCAAGTAATATTCGGCATGCTAATTACATTGCCGGTTGCCAAATTGCATTATCTCTTATAGTTTCCGATATATGGACTATCGATAATTTACACCTTAGGCTCTGCTTCTAACTTGGGCCCAAATTGTAAAATGGTCTTATCTATTGGCGATTTCGTTCCAATTCACATTCCAAGTAATTTTCGGCATGCTAATTACATTGCCGGTTGCCAAATTGCATTATCTCTTATAGTTTCCGAGATATGGACTATCGATAATTTACACCTTAGGCTCTGCTTCTAACTTGGGCCCAAATTGTAAAATGGTCTTATCTATTGGCGATTTCGTTCCAATTCACATTCCAAGTAATATTCGGCATGCTAATTACATTGCCGGTTGCCAAATTGCATTATCTCTTATAGTTTCCGAGATATGGACTATCGATAATTTACACCTTAGGCTCTGCTTCTAACTTGGGCCCAAATTGTAAAATGGTCTTATCTATTGGCGATTTCGTCCCAATTCACATTCCAAGTGATATTCGGCATGCTAATTACATTGCCGTTTGCGAAATTGCATTATCTCTTATAGTTTCCGAGATATGGACTATCAATAATTTACACCTTAGGCTCTGCTTCTAACTTGGGCCCAAATTGTAAAATGGCCTTATCTATTGGCGATTTCGTTCCAATTCACATTCCAAGTAATATTCGGCATGCTAATTACATTGCCGGTTGCCAAATTGCATTATCTCTTATAGTTTCCGAGATATGGACTATCGATAATTTACACCTTAGGCTCTGCTTCTAACTTGGGCCCAAATTGTAAAATGGTCTTATCTATTGGCGATTTCGTTCCAATTCACATTCCAAGTAATATTCGGTATGCTAATTACATTGCCGGTTGCCAAATTGCATTATCTCTTATAGTTTCCGAGATATGGACTATCGATAATTTACACCTTAGGCTCTGCTTCTAACTTGGGCCCAAATTGTAAAATGGTCTTATCTATTGGCGATTTAGTTGCAATTCACATTCCAAGTAATATTCGGCATGCTAATTACATTGCCGGTTGCCAAATTGCATTATCTCTTATAGTTTCCGAGATATGGACTATCGATAATTTACACCTTAGGCTCTGCTTCTAACTTGGGCCCAAATTGTAAAATGGTCTTATCTATTGGCGATTTCGTTCCAATTCACATTCCAAGTAATATTTGGCATGCTAATTACATTGCCGGTTGCCAAATTGCATTATCTCTTATAGTTTCCGAGATATGGACTATCGATAATTTACACCTTAGGCTCTGCTTCTAACTTGGGCACAAATTGTAAAATGGTCTTATCTATTGGCGATTTCGTTCCAATTCACATTCCAAGTAATATTCGGCATGCTAATTACATTGCCGGTTGCCAAATTGCATTATCTCTTATAGTTTCTGAGATATGGACTATCGATAATTTACACCTTAGGCTCTGCTTCTAACTTGGGCCCAAATTGTAAAATGGTCTTATCTATTGGCGATTTCGTTCCAATTCACACTCCAAGTAATATTCGGCATGCTAATTACATTGCCGGTTGCGAAATTGCATTATCTCTTATAGTTTCCGAGATATGGACTATCGATAATTTACACCTTAGGCTCTGCTTCTAACTTGGGCCCAAATTGTAAAATGGTCTTATCTATTGGCGATTTCGTTCCAATTCACATTCCAAGTAATATTCGGCATGCTAATTACATTGCCGGTTGCCAAATTGCATTATCTCTTATAGTTTCCGAGATATGGACTATCGATAATTTACACCTTAGGCTCTGCTTCTAACTTGGGCCCAAATTGTAAAATGGTCTTATCTATTGGCGATTTCGTCCCAATTCACATTCCAAGTGATATTCGGCATGCTAATTACATTGCCGGTTGCGAAATTGCATTATCTCTTATAGTTTCCGAGATATGGACTATCAATAATTTACACCTTAGGCTCTGCTTCTAACTTGGGCCCAAATTGTAAAATGGTCTTATCTATTGGCGATTTCGTTCCAATTCACATTCCAAGTAATATTCGGCATGCTAATTACATTGCCGGTTGCCAAATTGCATTATCTCTTATAGTTTCCGAGATATGGACTATCGATAATTTACACCTTAGGCTCTGCTTCTAACTTGGGTCCAAATTGTAAAATGGTCTTATCTATTGGCGATTTCGTTCCAATTCACATTCCAAGTAATATTCGGCATGGTAATTACATTGCCGGTTGCCAAATTGCATTATCTCTTATAGTTTCTGAGATATGGATTATCAATAATTTACACCTTAGGCTCTGCTTCTAACTTGGGCCCAAATTGTAAAATGGTCTTATCTATTGGCGATTTCGTTCCAATTCACATTCCAAGTAATATTCGGCATGCTAATTACATTGCCGGTTGCCAAATTGCATTATCTCTTATAGTTTCCGAGATATGGATTATCAATAATTTACACCTTAGGCTCTGCTTCTAACTTGGGCCCAAATTGTAAAATGGTCTTATCTATTGGCGATTTCGTTCCAATTCACATTCCAAGTAATATTCGGCATGCTAATTACATTGCCGGTTGCCAAATTGCATTATCTCTTATAGTTTCCGAGATATGGACTATCGATAATTTACACCTTAGGCTCTGCTTCTAACTTGGGCCCAAATTGTAAAATGGTCTTATCTATTGGCGATTTCGTTCCAATTCACATTCCAAGTAATATTCGGTATGCTAATTACATTGCCGGTTGCCAAATTGCATTATCTCTTATAGTTTCCGAGATATGGACTATCGATAATTTACACCTTAGGCTCTGCTTCTAACTTGGGCCCAAATTGTAAAATGGCCTTATCTATTGGCGATTTCGTCCCAATTCACATTCCAAGTAATATTCGGCATGCTAATTACATTGCCGGTTGCGAAATTGCATTATCTCTTATAGTTTCAGAGATATGGACTATTGATAATTTACACCTTAGGCTCTGCTTCTAACATGGGCCCAAATTGTAAAATGGTCTTATCTATTGGCAATTTCGTTCCAATTCACATTCCAAGTAATATTCGGCATGCTAATTACATTGCCGGTTGCCAAATTGCATTATCTCTTATAGTTTCCGAGATATGGACTATCGATAATTTACACCTTAGGCTCTGCTTCTAACTTGGGCCCAAATTGTAAAATGGTCTTATCTATTGGCGATTTAGTTGCAATTCACATTCCAAGTAATATTCGGCATGCTAATTACATTGCCGGTTGCCAAATTGAATTATCTCTTATAGTTTCCGATATATGGACTATCGATAATTTACACCTTAGGCTCTGCTTCTAACTTGGGCCCAAATTGTAAAATGGTCTTATCTATTGGCGATTTCGTTCCAATTCACATTCCAAGTAATATTCGGCATGCTAATTACATTGCCGGTTGCCAAATTGCATTATCTCTTATAGTTTCCGAGATATGGACTATCGATAATTTACACCTTAGTCTCTGCTTCTAACTTGGGCCCAAATTGTAAAATGGTCTTATCTATTGGCGATTTCGTTCCAATTCACATTCCAAGTAATATTCGGCATGCTAATTACATTGCCGGTTGCCAAATTGCATTATCTCTTATAGTTTCCGAGATATGGACTATCGATAATTTACACCTTAGGCTCTGCTTCTAACTTGGGCCCAAATTGTAAAATGGTCTTATCTATTGGCGATTTCGTTCCAATTCACATTCCAAGTAATATTCGGCATGCTAATTACATTGCCGGTTGCCAAATTGCATTATCTCTTATAGTTTCCGAGATATGGACTATCGATAATTTACACCTTAGGCTCTGCTTCTAACTTGGGCCCAAATTGTAAAATGGTCTTATCTATTGGCGATTTCGTTCCAATTCACATTCCAAGTAATATTCGGCATGCTAATTACATTACCGGTTGCCAAATTGCATTATCTCTTATAGTTTCCGAGATATGGACTATCGATAATTTACACCTTAGGCTCTGCTTATAACTTGGGCCCAAATTGTAAAATGGTCTTATCTATTGGCGATTTCGTCCCAATTCACATTCCAAGTGATATTCGGCATGCTAATTACATTGCCGGTTGCGAAATTGCATTATCTCTTATAGTTTCCGAGATATGGACTATCAATAATTTACACCTTAGGCTCTGCTTCTAACTTGGGCCCAAATTGTAAAATGGTCTTATCTATTGGCGATTTCGTTCCAATTCACATTCCAAGTAATATTCGGCATGCTAATTACATTGCCGGTTGCCAAATTGCATTATCTCTTATAGTTTCCGAGATATGGACTATCGATAATTTACACATTAGGCTCTGCTTCTAACTTGGGCCCAAATTGTAAAATGGTCTTATCTATTGGCGATTTCGTTCCAATTCACATTCCAAGTAATATTCGGCATGCTAATTACATTGCCGGTTGCCAAATTGCATTATCTCTTATAGTTTCCGAGATATGGACTATCGATAATTTACACATTAGGCTCTGCTTCTAACTTGGGCCCAAATTGTAAAATGGTCTTATCTATTGGCGATTTCGTTCCAATTCACATTCCAAGTAATATTCGGCATGCTAATTACATTGCCGGTTGCCAAATTGCATTATCTCTTATAGTTTCCGAGATATGGACTATCGATAATTTACACCTTAGGCTCTGCTTCTAACTTGGGCCCAAATTGTAAAATGGTCTTATCTATTGGCGATTTTGTTCCAATTCACATTCCAAGTAATATTCGGCATTCTAATTACATTGCCGGTTGCCAAATTGCATTATTTCTTATAGTTTCCGAGATATGGACTATCGATAATTTACACCTTGGGCTCTGCTTCTAACTTGGGCCCAAATTGTAAAATGTTCTTATCTATTGGCGATTTCGTTCCAATTAACACTCCTAGTAATATTCGGCATGCTAATTACATTGCCGGTTGCGAAATTGCATTATCTCTTATAGTTTCCGAGATATGGACTATCAATAATTTACACCTTAGGCTCTGCTTCTAACTTGGGCCCAAATTGTAAAATGGTCTTATCTATTGGCGATTTCGTTCCAATTCACATTCCAAGTAATATTCGGCATGCTAATTACATTGCCGGTTGCGAAATTGCATTATCTCTTATAGTTTCCGAGATATGGACTATCGATAATTTACACCTTAGGCTCTGCTTCTAACTTGGGCCCAAATTGTAAAATGGCCTTATCTATTGGCGATTTCGTCCCAATTCACATTCCAAGTAATATTCGGCATGCTAATTACATTGCCGGTTGCGAAATTGCATTATCTCTTATAGTTTCAGAGATATGGACTATCGATAATTTACACCTTAGGCTCTGCTTCTAACTTGGGCCCAAATTGTAAAATGGTCTTATCTATTGGCAATTTCGTTCCAATTCACATTCCAAGTAATATTCGGCATGCTAATTACATTGCCGGTTGCCAAATTGCATTATCTCTTATAGTTTCCGAGATATGGACTATCGATAATTTACACCTTAGGCTCTGCTTCTAACTTGGGCCCAAATTGTAAAATGGTCTTACCTATTGGCGATTTCGTTCCAATTCACATTCCAAGTAATATTCGGCATGCTAATTACATTGCCGGTTGCCAAATTGCATTATCTCTTATAGTTTCCGAGATATGGACTATCGATAATTTACACCTTAGGCTCTGCTTCTAACTTGGGCCCAAATTGTAAAATGGTCTTATCTATTGGCGATTTCGTCCCAATTCACATTCCAAGTGATATTCGGCATGCTAATTACTTTGCCGGTTGCGAAATTGCATTATCTCTTATAGTTTCCGAGATATGGACTATCAATAATTTACACCTTAGGCTCTGCTTCTAACTTGGGCCCAAATTGTAAAATGGTCTTATCTATTGGCGATTTCGTTCCAATTCACATTCCAAGTAATATTCGGCATGCTAATTACATTGCCGGTTGCCAAATTGCATTATCTCTTATAGTTTCCGAGATATGGACTATCGATAAGTTACACCTTAGGCTCTGCTTCTAACTTGGGCCCAAATTGTAAAATGGTCTTATCTATTGGCGATTTCGTTCCAATTCACATTCCAAGTAATATTCGGCATGCTAATTACATTGCCGGTTGCCAAATTGAATTATCTCTTATAGTTTCCGAGATATGGACTATCGATAATTTACACCTTAGGCTCTGCTTCTAACTTGGGCCCAAATTGTAAAATGGTCTTACCTATTGGCGATTTCGTTCCAATTCACATTCCAAGTAATATTCGGCATGCTAATTACATTGCCGGTTGCCAAATTGCATTATCTCTTATAGTTTCCGAGATATGGACTATCGATAATTTACACCTTAGGCTCTGCTTCTAACTTGGGCCCAAATTGTAAAATGTTCTTATCTATTGGCGATTTCGTCCCAATTCACATTCCAAGTGATATTCGGCATGCTAATTACATTGCCGGTTGCGAAATTGCATTATCTCTTATAGTTTCCGAGATATGGACTATCAGTAATTTACACCTTAGGCTCTGCTTCTAACTTGGGCCCAAATTGTAAAATGGTCTTATCTATTGGCGATTTCGTTCCAATACACATTCCAAGTAATATTCGGCATGCTAATTACATTGCCGGTTGCCAAATTGCATTATCTCTTATAGTTCCCGAGATATGGACTATCGATAATTTACACCTTAGGCTCTGCTTCTAACTTGGGCCCAAATTGTAAAATGGTCTTATCTATTGGCGATTTAGTTGCAATTCACATTCCAAGTAATATTCGGCATGCTAATTACATTGCCGGTTGCCAAATTGCATTATCTCTTATAGTTTCCGAGATATGGACTATCGATAATTTACACCTTAGGCTCTGCTTCTAACTTGGGCCCAAATTGTAAAATGGTCTTATCTATTGGCGATTTCGTTCCAATTCACATTCCAAGTAATATTCGGCATGCTAATTACATTGCCGGTTGCCAAATTGCATTATCTCTTATAGTTTCCGGGATATGGACTATCGATAATTTACACCTTAGGCTCTGCTTCTAACTTGGGCCCAAATTGTAAAATGGTCTTATCTATTGGCGATTTCGTTCCAATTCACATTCCAAGTAATATTCGGCATGCTAATTACATTGCCGGTTGCCAAATTGCATTATCTCTTATAGTTTCCGAGATATGGACTATCGATAATTTACACCTTAGGCTCTGCTTCTAACTTGGGCCCAAATTGTAAAATGGTCTTATCTATTGGCGATTTCGTTCCAATTCACACTCCAAGTAATATTCGGCATGCTAATTACATTGCCGGTTGCGAAATTGCATTATCTCTTATAGTTTCCGAGATATGGACTATCGATAATTTACACCTTAGGCTCTGCTTCTAACTTGGGCCCAAATTGTAAAATGGTCTTATCTATTGGCGATTTCGTTCCAATTCACATTCCAAGTAATATTCGGCATGCTAATTACATTGCCTGTTGCCAAATTGCATTATCTCTTATAGCTTCCGAGATATGGACTATCGATAATTTACACCTTAGGCTCTGCTTCTAACTTGGGCCCAAATTGTAAAATGGTCTTATCTATTGGCGATTTCGTTCCAATTCACATTCCAAGTAATATTCGGCATGCTATTTACATTGCCGGTTGCCAAATTGCATTATCTCTTATAGTTTCCGAGATATGGACTATCGATAATTTACACCTTAGGCTCTGCTTCTAACTTGGGCCCAAATTGTAAAATGGTCTTATCTATTGGCGATTTCGTTCCAATTCACATTCCAAGTGATATTCGGCATGCTAATTACATTGCCGGTTGCGAAATTGCATTATCTCTTATAGTTTCCGAGATATGGACTATCAATAATTTACACCTTAGGCTCTGCTTCTAACTTGGGCCCAAATTGTAAAATGGTCTTATCTATTGGCGATTTCGTTCCAATTCACACTCCAAGTAATATTCGGCATGCTAATTACATTGCCGGTTGCCAAATTGCATTATCTCTTATAGTTTCCGAGATATGGACTATCGATAATTTACACCTTAGGCTCTGCTTCTAACTTGGGCCCAAATTGTAAAATGGTCTTATCTATTGGCGATTTCGTTCCAATTCACATTCCAAGTAATATTCGGCATGCTAATTACATTGCCGGTTGCCAAATTGCATTATCTCTTATAGTTTCCGAGATATGGACTATCGATAATTTACACCTTAGGCTCTGCTTCTAACTTGGGCCCAAATTGTAAAATGGTCTTATCTATTGGCGATTTCGTTCCAATTCACATTCCAAGTAATATTCGGCATGCTAATTACATTGCCGGTTGCCAAATTGCATTATCTCTTATAGTTTCCGAGATATGGACTATCGATAATTTACACCATAGGCTCTGCTTCTAACTTGGGCCCAAATTGTAAAATGGTCTTATCTATTGGCGATTTCGTTCCAATTCACATTCCAAGTAATATTCGGCATGCTAATTACATTGCCGGTTGGCAAATTGCATTATCTCTTATAGTTTCCGAGATATGGACTATCGATAATTTACACCTTAGGCTCTGCTTCTAACTTGCTCCCAAATTGTAAAATGGTCTTATCTATTGGCGATTTCGTTCCAATTCACATTCCAAGTAATATTCGGCATGCTAATTACATTGCCGGTTGCCAAATTGCATTATCTCTTATAGTTTCCGAGATATGGACTATCGATAATTTACACCTTAGGCTCTGCTTCTAACTTGGGACCAAATTGTAAAATGGTCTTTTCTATTGGCGATTTCGTTCCAATTCACATTCCAAGTAATATTCGGCATGCTAATTACATTGCCGGTTGCCAAATTGAATCATCTCTTATAGTTTCCGAGATATGGACTATCGATAATTTACACCTTAGGCTCTGCTTCTAACTTGGGCCCAAATTGTAAAATGGTCTTATCTATTGGCGATTTCGTTCCAATTCACATTCCAAGTAATATTGGGCATGCTAATTACATTGCCGGTTGCCAAATTGCATTATCTCTTATAGTTTCCGAGATATGGACTATCGATAATTTACACCATAGGCTCTGCTTCTAACTTGGGCCCAAATTGTAAAATGGTCTTATCTATTGGCGATTTCGTTCCAATTCACATTCCAAGTAATATTCGGCATGCTAATTACATTGCCGGTTGCCAAATTGCATTATCTCTTATAGTTTCCGAGATATGGACTATCGATAATTTACACCATAGGCTCTGCTTCTAACTTGGGCCCAAATTGTAAAATGGTCTTATCTATTGGCGATTTCGTTCCAATTCACATTCCAAGTAATATTCGGCATGCTAATTACATTGCCGGTTGCCAAATTGCATTATCTCTTATAGTTTCCGAGATATGGACTATCGATAATTTACACCTTAGGCTCTGCTTCTAACTTGGGCCCAAATTGTAAAATGGTCTTACCTATTGGCGATTTCGTTCCAATTCACATTCCAAGTAATATTCGGCATGCTAATTACATTGCCGGTTGCCAAATTGCATTGTCTCTTATAGTTTCCGAGATATGGACTATCGATAATTTACACCTTAGGCTCTGCTTCTAACTTGGGCCCAAATTGTAAAATGGTCTTATCTATTGGCGATTTCGTTCCAATTCACATTCCAAGTAATATTCGGCATGCTAATTACATTGCCGGTTGCCAAATTGCATTATCCCTTATAGTTTCCGAGATATGGACTATCGATAATTTACACCTTAGGCTCTGCTTCTAACTTGGGCCCAAATTGTAAAATGGTCTTATCTATTGGCGATTTCGTTCCAATTCACACTCCAAGTAATATTCGGCATGCTAATTACATTGCCGGTTGCGAAATTGCATTATCTCTTATAGTTTCCGAGATATGGACTATCGATAATTTACACCTTAGGCTCTGCTTCTAACTTGGGCCCAAATTGTAAAATGGTCTTATCTATTGGCGATTTCGTTCCAATTCACATTCCAAGTAATATTCGGCATGCTAATTACATTGCCTGTTGCCAAATTGCATTATCTCTTATAGCTTCCGAGATATGGACTATCGATAATTTACACCTTAGGCTCTGCTTCTGACTTGGGCCCAAATTGTAAAATGGTCTTATCTATTGGCGATTTCGTTCCAATTCACACTCCAAGTAATATTCGGCATGCTAATTACATTGCCGGTTGCCAAATTGCATTATCTCTTATAGTTTCCGAGATATGGACTATCGATAATTTACACCTTAGGCTCTGCTTCTAACTTGGGCCCAAATTGTAAAATGGTCTTATCTATTGGCGATTTCGTTCCAATTCACATTCCAAGTAATATTCGGCATGCTAATTACATTGCCGGTTGCCAAATTGCATTATCTCTTATAGTTTCCGAGATATGGACTATCGATAATTCACACCATAGGCTCTGCTTCTAACTTGGGCCCAAATTGTAAAATGGTCTTATCTATTGGCGATTTCGTTCCAATTCACATTCCAAGTAATATTCGGCATGCTAATTACATTGCCGGTTGCCAAATTGCATTATCTCTTATAGTTTCCGAGATATGGACTATCGATAATTTACACCTTAGGCTCTGCTTCTAACTTGCTCCCAAATTGTAAAATGGTCTTATCTATTGGCGATTTCGTTCCAATTCACATTCCAAGTAATATTCGGCATGCTAATTACATTGCCGGTTGCCAAATTGCATTATCTCTTATAGTTTCCGAGATATGGACTATCGATAATTTACACCTTAGGCTCTGCTTCTAACTTGGGACCAAATTGTAAAATGGTCTTATCTATTGGCGATTTCGTTCCAATTCACATTCCAAGTAATATTCGGCATGCTAATTACATTGCCGGTTGCCAAATTGAATCATCTCTTATAGTTTCCGAGATATGGACTATCGATAATTTACACCTTAGGCTCTGCTTCTAACTTGGGCCCAAATTGTAAAATGGTCTTATCTATTGGCGATTTCGTTCCAATTCACATTCCAAGTAATATTGGGCATGCTAATTACATTGCCGGTTGCCAAATTGCATTATCTCTTATAGTTTCCGAGATATGGACTATCGATAATTTACACCATAGGCTCTGCTTCTAACTTGGGCCCAAATTGTAAAATGGTCTTATCTATTGGCGATTTCGTTCCAATTCACATTCCAAGTAATATTCGGCATGCTAATTACATTGCCGGTTGCCAAATTGCATTATCTCTTATAGTTTCCGAGATATGGACTATCGATAATTTACACCTTAGGCTCTGCTTCTAACTTGCTCCCAAATTGTAAAATGGTCTTATCTATTGGCGATTTCGTTCCAATTCACATTCCAAGTAATATTCGGCATGCTAATTACATTGCCGGTTGCCAAATTGCATTATCTCTTATAGTTTCCGAGATATGGACTATCGATAATTTACACCTTAGGCTCTGCTTCTAACTTGGGCCCAAATTGTAAAATGGTCTTACCTATTGGCGATTTCGTTCCAATTCACATTCCAAGTAATATTCGGCATGCTAATTACATTGCCGGTTGCCAAATTGCATTATCTCTTATAGTTTCCGAGATATGGACTATCGATAATTTACACCTTAGGCTCTGCTTCTAACTTGGGCCCAAATTGTAAAATGGTCTTATCTATTGGCGATTTCGTTCCAATTCACATTCCAAGTAATATTCGGCATGCTAATTACATTGCCGGTTGCCAAATTGCATTATCACTTATAGTTTCCGAGATATGGACTATCGATAATTTACACCTTAGGCTCTGCTTCTAACTTGGGCCCAAATTGTAAAATGGTCTTATCTATTGGCGATTTCGTCCCAATTCACATTCCAAGTGATATTCGGCATGCTAATTACATTGCCGGTTGCGAAATTGCATTATCTCTTATAGTTTCCGAGATATGGACTATCAATAATTTACACCTTAGGCTCTGCTTCTAACTTGGGTCCAAATTGTAAAACGGTCTTATCTATTGGCGATTTCGTTCCAATTCACATTCCAAGTAATATTCGGCATGCTAATTACATTGCCGGTTGCCAAATTGCATTATCTCTTATAGTTTCCGAGATATTAACTATCGTTAATTTACACCTTAGGCTCTGCTTCTAACTTGGGCCCAAATTGTAAAATGGCCTTATCTATTGGCGATTTCGTTCCAATTCACATTCCAAGTAATATTCGGCATGCTAATTACATTGCCGGTTGCCAAATTGCATTATCTCTTATAGTTTCCGAGATATGGACTATCGATAATTTACACCTTAGGCTCTGCTTCTAACTTGGGCCCAAATTGTAAAATGGTCTTATCTATTGGCGATTTCGTTCCAATTCACATTCCAAGTAATATTCGGCATGCTAATTACATTGCCGGTTGCCAAATTGCATTATTTCTTATAGTTTCCGAGATATGGACTATCGATAATTTACACCTTAGGCTCTGCTTCTAACTTGGGCCCAAATTGTAAAATCGTCTTATCTATTGGCGATTTCGTTCCAATTCACATTCCAAGTAATATTTGGCATGCTAATTACATTGCCGGTTGCGAAATTGCATTATCTCTTATAGTTTCCGAGATATGGACTATCAATAATTTACACCTTAGGCTCTGCTTCTAACTTGGGTCCAAATTGTAAAACGGTCTTATCTATTGGCGATTTCGTTCCAATTCACATTCCAAGTAATATTCGGCATGCTAATTACATTGCCGGTTGCCAAATTGCATTATCTCTTATAGTTTCCGAGATATTAACTATCGTTAATTTACACCTTAGGCTCTGCTTCTAACTTGGGCCCAAATTGTAAAATGGCCTTATCTATTGGCGATTTCGTTCCAATTCACATTCCAAGTAATATTCGGCATGCTAATTACATTGCCGGTTGCCAAATTGCATTATCTCTTATAGTTTCCGAGATATGGACTATCGATAATTTACACCTTAGGCTCTGCTTCTAACTTGGGCCCAAATTGTAAAATGGTCTTATCTATTGGCGATTTCGTTCCAATTCACATTCCAAGTAATATTCGGCATGCTAATTACATTGCCGGTTGCCAAATTGCATTATTTCTTATAGTTTCCGAGATATGGACTATCGATAATTTACACCTTAGGCTCTGCTTCTAACTTTGGCCCAAATTGTAAAATCGTCTTATCTATTGGCGATTTCGTTCCAATTCACATTCCAAGTAATATTTGGCATGCTAATTACATTGCCGGTTGCCAAATTGCATTATCTCTTATAGTTTCCGAGATATGGACTATCGATAATTTACACCTTAGGCTCTGCTTCTAACTTGGGCCCAAATTGTAAAATGGTCTTATCTATTGGCGATTTCGTTCCAATTCACATTCCAAGTAATATTCGGCATGCTAATTACATTGCCGGTTGCCAAATTGCATTATCTCTTATAGTTTCCGAGATATGGACTATCGATAATTTACACCTTAGGCTCTGCTTCTAACTTGGGCCCAAATTGTAAAATGGTCTTATCTATTGGCGATTTCGTTCCAATTCACATTCCAAGTAATATTCGGCATGCTAATTACATTGCCGGTTGCCAAATTGCATTATCTCTTATAGTTTCCGAGATATGGACTATCGATAATTTACACCTTAGGCTCTGCTTCTAACTTGGGCCCAAATTGTAAAATGGTCTTATCTATTGGCGATTTCGTTCCAATTCACATTCCAAGTAATATTCGGCATGCTAATTACATTGCCGGTTGCCAAATTGAATTATCTCTTATAGTTTCCGAGATATGGACTATCGATAATTTACACCTCAGGCTCTGCTTCTAACTTGGGCCCAAATTGTAAAATGGTCTTATCTATTGGCGATTTCGTTCCAATTCACATTCCAAGTAATATTCGGCATGCTAATTACATTGCCGGTTGCCAAATTGCATTATCTCTTATAGTTTCCGAGATATGGACTATCGATAATTTACAACTTAGGCTCTGCTTCTAACTTGGGCCCAAATTGTAAAATGGTCTTATCTATTGGCGATTTCGTCCCAATTCACATTCCAAGTGATATTCGGCATGCTAATTACATTGCCGGTTGCGAAATTGCATTATCTCTTATAGTTTCCGAGATATGGACTATCACTAATTTACACCTTAGGCTCTGCTTCTAACTTGGGCCCAAATTGTAAAATGGTCTTATCTATTGGCGATTTCGTTCCAATTCACATTCCAAGTAATATTCGGCAAGCTAATTACATTGCCGGTTGCCAAATTGCATTATCTCTTATAGTTTCCGAGATATGGACTATCGATAATTTACACCTTAGGCTCTGCTTCTAACTTGGGCCCAAATTGTAAAATGGCCTTATCTATTGGCGATTTCGTTCCAATTCACATTCCAAGTAATATTCGGCATGCTAATTACATTGCCGGTTGCCAAATTGCATTATCTCTTATAGTTTCCGAGATATGGACTATCGATAATTTACACCTTAGGCTCTGCTTCTAACTTGGGCCCAAATTGTAAAATGGTCTTATCTATTGGCGATTTAGTTGCAATTCACATTCCAAGTAATATTCGGCATGCTAATTACATTGCCGGTTGCCAAATAGCATTATCTCTTATAGTTTCCGAGATATGGACTATCGATAATTTACACCTTAGGCTCTGCTTCTAACTTGGGCCCAAATTGTAAAATGGTCTTATCTATTGGCGATTTCGTTCCAATTCACATTCCAAGTAATATTTGGCATGCTAATTACATTGCCGGTTGCCAAATTGCATTATCTCTTATAGTTTCCGAGATATGGACTATCGATAATTTACACATTAGGCTCTGCTTCTAACTTGGGCCCAAATTGTAAAATGGTCTTATCTATTGGCGATTTCGTTCCAATTCACATTCCAAGTAATATTCGGCATGCTAATTACATTGCCGGTTGCCAAATTGCATTATCTCTTATAGTTTCCGAGATATGGACTATCGATAATTTACACCTTAGGCTCTGCTTCTAACTTGGGCCCAAATTGTAAAATGGTCTTATCTATTGGCGATTTCGTTCCAATTCACATTCCAAGTAATATTCGGCATGCTAATTACATTGCCGGTTGCCAAATTGCATTATCTCTTATAGTTTCCGAGATATGGACTATCGATAATTTACACCTTAGGTTCTGCTTCTAACTTGGGCCCAAATTGTAAAATGGTCTTATCTATTGGCGATTTCGTTCCAATTCACATTCCAAGTAATATTCGGCATGCTAATTACATTGCCGGTTGCCAAATTGCATTATCTCTTATAGTTTCCGAGATATGGACTATCGATAATTTACACCTTAGGCTCTGCTTCTAACTTGGGCCCAAATTGTAAAATGGTCTTTTCTATTGGCGATTTAGTTGCAATTCACATTCCAAGTAATATTCGGCATGCTAATTACATTGCCGGTTGCCAAATTACATTATCTCTTATAGTTTCCGAGATTTGGACTATCGATAATTTACACCTTAGGCTCTGCTTCTAACTTGGGCCCAAATTGTAAAATGGTCTTATCTATTGGCGATTTCGTTCCAATTCACATTCCAAGTAATATTCGGCATGCTAATTACATTGCCGGTTGCCAAATTGCATTATCTCTTATAGTTTCCGAGATATGGACTATCGATAATTTACACCTTAGGCTCTGCTTCTAACTTGGGCCCAAATTGTAAAATGGTCTTATCAATTGGCGATTTCGTTCCAATTCACATTCCAAGTAATATTCGGCATGCTAATTACATTGCCGGTTGCCAAATTGCATTATCTCTTATAGTTTCCGAGATATGGACTATCGATAATTTACACCTTAGGCTCTGCTTCTAACTTGGGCCCAAATTGTAAAATGGTCTTATCTATTGGCGATTTAGTTGCAATTCACATTCCAAGTAATATTCGGCATGCTAATTACATTGCCGGTTGCCAAATTGCATTATCTCTTATAGTTTCCGATATATGGACTATCGATAATTTACACCTTAGGCTCTGCTTCTAACTTGGGCCCAAATTGTAAAATGGTCTTATCTATTGGCGATTTCGTTCCAATTCACATTCCAAGTAATATTCGGCATGCTAATTACATTGCCGGTTGCCAAATTGCATTATCTCTTATAGTTTCCGAGATATGGACTATCGATAATTTACACCTTAGGCTCTGCTTCTAACTTGGGCCCAAATTGTAAAATGGTCTTATCTATTGGCGATTTCGTTCCAATTCACATTCCAAGTAATATTCGGCATGCTAATTACATTGCCGGTTGCCAAATTGCATTATCTCTTATAGTTTCCGAGATATGGACTATCGATAATTTACACCTTAGGCTCTGCTTCTAACTTGGGCCCAAATTGTAAAATGGTCTTATCTATTGGCGATTTCGTCCCAATTCACATTCCAAGTGATATTCGGCATGCTAATTACATTGCCGGTTGCGAAATTGCATTATCTCTTATAGTTTCCGAGATATGGACTATCGATAATTTACACCTTAGGCTCTGCTTCTAACTTGGGCCCAAATTGTAAAATGGTCTTATCTATTGGCGATTTCGTTCCAATTCACATTCCAAGTAATATTCGGTATGCTAATTACATTGCCGGTTGCCAAATTGCATTATCTCTTATAGTTTCCGAGATATGGACTATCGATAATTTACACCTTAGGCTCTGCTTCTAACTTGGGCCCAAATTGTAAAATGGTCTTATCTATTGGCGATTTAGTTGCAATTCACATTCCAAGTAATATTCGGCATGCTAATTACATTGCCGGTTGCCAAATTGCATTATCTCTTATAGTTTCCGAGATATGGACTATCGATAATTTACACCTTAGGCTCTGCTTCTAACTTGGGCCCAAATTGTAAAATGGTCTTATCTATTGGCGATTTCGTTCCAATTCACATTCCAAGTAATATTTGGCATGCTAATTACATTGCCGGTTGCCAAATTGCATTATCTCTTATAGTTTCCGAGATATGGACTATCGATAATTTACACCTTAGGCTCTGCTTCTAACTTGGGCCCAAATTGTAAAATGGTCTTATCTATTGGCGATTTCGTTCCAATTCACATTCCAAGTAATATTCGGCATGCTAATTACATTGCCGGTTGCCAAATTGCATTATCTCTTATAGTTTCTGAGATATGGACTATCGATAATTTACACCTTAGGCTCTGCTTCTAACTTGGGCCCAAATTGTAAAATGGTCTTATCTATTGGCGATTTCGTTCCAATTCACACTCCAAGTAATATTCGGCATGCTAATTACATTGCCGGTTGCGAAATTGCATTATCTCTTATAGTTTCCGAGATATGGACTATCGATAATTTACACCTTAGGCTCTGCTTCTAACTTGGGCCCAAATTGTAAAATGGTCTTATCTATTGGCGATTTCGTTCCAATTCACATTCCAAGTAATATTCGGCATGCTAATTACATTGCCGGTTGCCAAATTGCATTATCTCTTATAGTTTCCGAGATATGGACTATCGATAATTTACACCTTAGGCTCTGCTTCTAACTTGGGCCCAAATTGTAAAATGGTCTTATCTATTGGCGATTTCGTCCCAATTCACATTCCAAGTGATATTCGGCATGCTAATTACATTGCCGGTTGCGAAATTGCATTATCTCTTATAGTTTCCGAGATATGGACTATCAATAATTTACACCTTAGGCTCTGCTTCTAACTTGGGCCCAAATTGTAAAATGGTCTTATCTATTGGCGATTTCGTTCCAATTCACATTCCAAGTAATATTCGGCATGCTAATTACATTGCCGGTTGCCAAATTGCATTATCTCTTATAGTTTCAGAGATATGGACTATTGATAATTTACACCTTAGGCTCTGCTTCTAACATGGGCCCAAATTGTAAAATGGCCTTATCTATTGGCAATTTCGTTCCAATTCACATTCCAAGTAATATTCTTCATGCTAATTACATTGCCGGTTGCCAAATTGCATTATCTCTTATAGTTTCCGAGATATGGACTATCGATAATTTACACCTTAGGCTCTGCTTCTAACTTGGGCCCAAATTGTAAAATGGTCTTATCTATTGGCGATTTAGTTGCAATTCACATTCCAAGTAATATTCGGCATGCTAATTACATTGCCGGTTGCCAAATTGCATTATCTCTTATAGTTTCCGATATATGGACTATCGATAATTTACACCTTAGGCTCTGCTTCTAACTTGGGCCCAAATTGTAAAATGGTCTTATCTATTGGCGATTTCGTTCCAATTCACATTCCAAGTAATATTCGGCATGCTAATTACATTGCCGGTTGCCAAATTGCATTATCTCTTATAGTTTCCGAGATATGGACTATCGATAATTTACACCTTAGGCTCTGCTTCTAACTTGGGCCCAAATTGTAAAATGGTCTTATCTATTGGCGATTTCGTTCCAATTCACATTCCAAGTAATATTCGGCATGCTAATTACATTGCCGGTTGCCAAATTGCATTATCTCTTATAGTTTCCGAGATATGGACTATCGATAATTTACACCTTAGGCTCTGCTTCTAACTTGGGCCCAAATTGTAAAATGGTCTTATCTATTGGCGATTTCGTCCCAATTCACATTCCAAGTGATATTCGGCATGCTAATTACATTGCCGGTTGCCAAATTGCATTATCTCTTATAGTTTCCGAGATATGGACTATCGATAATTTACACCTTAGGCTCTGCTTCTAACTTGGGCCCAAATTGTAAAATGGTCTTATCTATTGGCGATTTAGTTGCAATTCACATTCCAAGTAATATTCGGCATGCTAATTACATTGCCGGTTGCCAAATTGCATTATCTCTTATAGTTTCCGAGATATGGACTATCGATAATTTACACCTTAGGCTCTGCTTCTAACTTGGGCCCAAATTGTAAAATGGTCTTATCTATTGGCGATTTCGCTCCAATTCACATTCCAAGTAATATTCGGCATGCTAATTACATTGCCGGTTGCCAAATTGAATTATCTCTTATAGTTTCCGAGATATGGACTATCGATAATTTACACCTTAGGCTCTGCTTCTAACTTGGACAACTTGGGCCCAAATTGTAAAATGGTCTTACCTATTGGCGATTTCGTTCCAATTCACATTCCAAGTAATATTCGGCATGCTAATTACATTGCCGGTTGCCAAATTGCATTATCTCTTATAGTTTCCGAGATATGGACTATCGATAATTTACACCTTAGGCTCTGCTTCTAACTTGGGCCCAAATTGTAAAATGGTCTTATCTATTGGCGATTTCGTTCCAATTCACATTCCAAGTAATATTCGGCATGCTAATTACATTACCGGTTGCCAAATTGCATTATCTCTTATAGTTTCCGAGATATGGACTATCGATAATTTACACCTTAGGCTCTGCTTATAACTTGGGCCCAAATTGTAAAATGGTCTTATCTATTGGCGATTTCGTCCCAATTCACATTCCAAGTGATATTCGGCATGCTAATTACATTGCCGGTTGCGAAATTGCATTATCTCTTATAGTTTCCGAGATATGGACTATCAATAATTTACACCTTAGGCTCTGCTTCTAACTTGGGCCCAAATTGTAAAATGGTCTTATCTATTGGCGATTTCGTTCCAATTCACATTCCAAGTAATATTCGGCATGCTAATTACATTGCCGGTTGCCAAATTGCATTATCTCTTATAGTTTCCGAGATATGGACTATCGATAATTTACACATTAGGCTCTGCTTCTAACTTGGGCCCAAATTGTAAAATGGTCTTATCTATTGGCGATTTCGTTCCAATTCACATTCCAAGTAATATTCGGCATGCTAATTACATTGCCGGTTGCCAAATTGCATTATCTCTTATAGTTTCCGAGATATGGACTATCGATAATTTACACATTAGGCTCTGCTTCTAACTTGGGCCCAAATTGTAAAATGATCTTATCTATTGGCGATTTCGTTCCAATTCACATTCCAAGTAATATTCGGCATGCTAATTACATTGCCGGTTGCCAAATTGCATTATCTCTTATAGTTTCCGAGATATGGACTATCGATAATTTACACCTTAGGCTCTGCTTCTAACTTGGGCCCAAATTGTAAAATGGTCTTATCTATTGGCGATTTTGTTCCAATTCACATTCCAAGTAATATTCGGCATTCTAATTACATTGCCGGTTGCCAAATTGCATTATCTCTTATAGTTTCCGAGATATGGACTATCGATAATTTACACCTTAGGCTCTGCTTCTAACTTGGGCCCAAATTGTAAAATGTTCTTATCTATTGGCGATTTCGTTCCAATTAACACTCCTAGTAATATTCGGCATGCTAATTACATTGCCGGTTGCGAAATTGCATTATCTCTTATAGTTTCCGAGATATGGACTATCAATAATTTACACCTTAGGCTCTGCTTCTAACTTGGGCCCAAATTGTAAAATGGTCTTATCTATTGGCGATTTCGTTCCAATTCACATTCCAAGTAATATTCGGCATGCTAATTACATTGCCGGTTGCGAAATTGCATTATCTCTTATAGTTTCCGAGATATGGACTATCGATAATTTACACCTTAGGCTCTGCTTCTAACTTGGGCCCAAATTGTAAAATGGCCTTATCTATTGGCGATTTCGTCCCAATTCACATTCCAAGTAATATTCGGCATGCTAATTACATTGCCGGTTGCGAAATTGCATTATCTCTTATAGTTTCAGAGATATGGACTATCGATAATTTACACCTTAGACTCTGCTTCTAACTTGGGCCCAAATTGTAAAATGGTCTTATCTATTGGCAATTTCGTTCCAATTCACATTCCAAGTAATATTCGGCATGCTAATTACATTGCCGGTTGCCAAATTGCATTATCTCTTATAGTTTCCGAGATATGGACTATCGATAATTTACACCTTAGGCTCTGCTTCTAACTTGGGCCCAAATTGTAAAATGGTCTTATCTATTGGCGATTTCGTTCCAATTCACATTCCAAGTAATATTCGGCATGCTTATTACATTGCCGGTTGCCAAATTGAATTATCTCTTATAGTTTCCGAGATATGGACTATCGATAATTTACACCTTAGGCTCTGCTTCTAACTTGGGCCCAAATTGTAAAATGGTCTTACCTATTGGCGATTTCGTTCCAATTCACATTCCAAGTAATATTCGGCATGCTAATTACATTGCCGGTTGCCAAATTGCATTATCTCTTATAGTTTCCGAGATATGGACTATCGATAATTTACACCTTAGGCTCTGCTTCTAACTTGGGCCCAAATTGTAAAATGGTCTTATCTATTGGCGATTTCGTCCCAATTCACATTCCAAGTGATATTCGGCATGCTAATTACATTGCCGGTTGCGAAATTGCATTATCTCTTATAGTTTCCGAGATATGGACTATCAATAATTTACACCTTAGGCTCTGCTTCTAACTTGGGCCCAAATTGTAAAATGGTCTTATCTATTGGCGATTTCGTTCCAATTCACATTCCAAGTAATATTCGGCATGCTAATTACATTGCCGGTTGCCAAATTGCATTATCTCTTATAGTTTCCGAGATATGGACTATCGATAAGTTACACCTTAGGCTCTGCTTCTAACTTGGGCCCAAATTGTAAAATGGTCTTATCTATTGGCGATTTCGTTCCAATTCACATTCCAAGTAATATTCGGCATGCTAATTACATTGCCGGTTGCCAAATTGAATTATCTCTTATAGTTTCCGAGATATGGACTATCGATAATTTACACCTTAGGCTCTGCTTCTAACTTGGGCCCAAATTGTAAAATGGTCTTACCTATTGGCGATTTCGTTCCAATTCACATTCCAAGTAATATTCGGCATGCTAATTACATTGCCGGTTGCCAAATTGCATTATCTCTTATAGTTTCCGAGATATCGACTATCGATAATTTACACCTTAGGCTCTGCTTCTAACTTGGGCCCAAATTGTAAAATGGTCTTATCTATTGGCGATTTCGTCCCAATTCACATTCCAAGTGATATTCGGCATGCTAATTACATTGCCGGTTGCGAAATTGCATTATCTCTTATAGTTTCCGAGATATGGACTATCAATAATTTACACCTTAGGCTCTGCTTCTAACTTGGGCCCAAATTGTAAAATGGTCTTATCTATTGGCGATTTCGTTCCAATACACATTCCAAGTAATATTCGGCATGCTAATTACATTGCCGGTTGCCAAATTGCATTATCTCTTATAGTTCCCGAGATATGGACTATCGATAATTTACACCTTAGGCTCTGCTTCTAACTTGGGCCCAAATTGTAAAATGGTCTTATCTATTGGCGATTTAGTTGCAATTCACATTCCAAGTAATATTCGGCATGCTAATTACATTGCCGGTTGCCAAATTGCATTATCTCTTATAGTTTCCGAGATATGGACTATCGATAATTTACACCTTAGGCTCTGCTTCTAACTTGGGCCCAAATTGTAAAATGGTCTTATCTATTGGCGATTTCGTTCCAATTCACATTCCAAGTAATATTCGGCATGCTAATTACATTGCCTGTTGCCAAATTGCATTATCTCTTATAGCTTCCGAGATATGGACTATCGATAATTTACACCTTAGGCTCTGCTTCTAACTTGGGCCCAAATTGTAAAATGGTCTTATCTATTGGCGATTTCGTTCCAATTCACATTCCAAGTAATATTCGGCATGCTATTTACATTGCCGGTTGCCAAATTGCATTATCTCTTATAGTTTCCGAGATATGGACTATCGATAATTTACACCTTAGGCTCTGCTTCTAACTTGGGCCCAAATTGTAAAATGGTCTTATCTATTGGCGATTTCGTTCCAATTCACATTCCAAGTGATATTCGGCATGCTAATTACATTGCCGGTTGCGAAATTGCATTATCTCTTATAGTTTCCGAGATATGGACTATCAATAATTTACACCTTAGGCTCTGCTTCTAACTTGGGCCCAAATTGTAAAATGGTCTTATCTATTGGCGATTTCGTTCCAATTCACACTCCAAGTAATATTCGGCATGCTAATTACATTGCCGGTTGCCAAATTGCATTATCTCTTATAGTTTCCGAGATATGGACTATCGATAATTTACACCTTAGGCTCTGCTTCTAACTTGGGCCCAAATTGTAAAATGGTCTTATCTATTTGCGATTTCGTTCCAATTCACATTCCAAGTAATATTCGGCATGCTAATTACATTGCCGGTTGCCAAATTGCATTATCTCTTATAGTTTCCGAGATATGGACTATCGATAATTTACACCTTAGGCTCTGCTTCTAACTTGGGCCCAAATAGTAAAATGGTCTTATCTATTGGCGATTTCGTTCCAATTCACATTCCAAGTAATATTCGGCATGCTAATTACATTGCCGGTTGCCAAATTGCATTATCTCTTATAGTTTCCGAGATATGGACTATCGATAATTTACACCATAGGCTCTGCTTCTAACTTGGGCCCAAATTGTAAAATGGTCTTATCTATTGGCGATTTCGTTCCAATTCACATTCCAAGTAATATTCGGCATGCTAATTACATTGCCGGTTGCCAAATTGCATTATCTCTTATAGTTTCCGAGATATGGACTATCGATAATTTACACCTTAGGCTCTGCTTCTAACTTGCTCCCAAATTGTAAAATGGTCTTATCTATTGGCGATTTCGTTCCAATTCACATTCCAAGTAATATTCGGCATGCTAATTACATTGCCGGTTGCCAAATTGCATTATCTCTTATAGTTTCCGAGATATGGACTATCGATAATTTACACCTTAGGCTCTGCTTCTAACTTGGGACCAAATTGTAAAATGGTCTTTTCTATTGGCGATTTCGTTCCAATTCACATTCCAAGTAATATTCGGCATGCTAATTACATTGCCGGTTGCCAAATTGAATCATCTCTTATAGTTTCCGAGATATGGACTATCGATAATTTACACCTTAGGCTCTGCTTCTAACTTGGGCCCAAATTGTAAAATGGTCTTATCTATTGGCGATTTCGTTCCAATTCACATTCCAAGTAATATTGGGCATGCTAATTACATTGCCGGTTGCCAAATTGCATTATCTCTTATAGTTTCCGAGATATGGACTATCGATAATTTACACCATAGGCTCTGCTTCTAACTTGGGCCCAAATTGTAAAATGGTCTTATCTATTGGCGATTTCGTTCCAATTCACATTCCAAGTAATATTCGGCATGCTAATTACATTGCCGGTTGCCAAATTGCATTATCTCTTATAGTTTCCGAGATATGGACTATCGATAATTTACACCTTAGGCTCTGCTTCTAACTTGCTCCCAAATTGTAAAATGGTCTTATCTATTGGCGATTTCGTTCCAATTCACATTCCAAGTAATATTCGGCATGCTAATTACATTGCCGGTTGCCAAATTGCATTATCTCTTATAGTTTCCGAGATATGGACTATCGATAATTTACACCTTAGGCTCTGCTTCTAACTTGGGCCCAAATTGTAAAATGGTCTTACCTATTGGCGATTTCGTTCCAATTTACATTCCAAGTAATATTCGGCATGCTAATTACATTGCCGGTTGCCAAATTGCATTATCTCTTATAGTTTCCGAGATATGGACTATCGATAATTTACACCTTAGGCTCTGCTTCTAACTTGGGCCCAAATTGTAAAATGGTCTTATCTATTGGCGATTTCGTTCCAATTCACATTCCAAGTAATATTCGGCATGCTAATTACATTGCCGGTTGCCAAATTGCATTATCTCTTATAGTTTCCGAGATATGGACTATCGATAATTTACACCTTAGGCTCTGCTTCTAACTTGGGCCCAAATTGTAAAATGGTCTTATCTATTGGCGATTTCGTTCCAATTCACACTCCAAGTAATATTCGGCATGCTAATTACATTGCCGGTTGCGAAATTGCATTATCTCTTATAGTTTCCGAGATATGGACTATCGATAATTTACACCTTAGGCTCTGCTTCTAACTTGGGCCCAAATTGTAAAATGGTCTTATCTATTGGCGATTTCGTTCCAATTCACATTCCAAGTAATATTCGGCATGCTAATTACATTGCCTGTTGCCAAATTGCATTATCTCTTATAGCTTCCGAGATATGGACTATCGATAATTTACACCTTAGGCTCTGCTTCTAACTTGGGCCCAAATTGTAAAATGGTCTTATCTATTGGCGATTTCGTTCCAATTCACACTCCAAGTAATATTCGGCATGCTAATTACATTGCCGGTTGCCAAATTGCATTATCTCTTATAGTTTCCGAGATATGGACTATCGATAATTTACACCTTAGGCTCTGCTTCTAACTTGGGCCCAAATTGTAAAATGGTCTTATCTATTGGCGATTTCGTTCCAATTCACATTCCAAGTAATATTCGGCATGCTAATTACATTGCCGGTTGCCAAATTGCATTATCTCTTATAGTTTCCGAGATATGGACTATCGATAATTTACACCTTAGGCTCTGCTTCTAACTTGCTCCCAAATTGTAAAATGGTCTTATCTATTGGCGATTTCGTTCCAATTCACATTCCAAGTAATATTCGGCATGCTAATTACATTGCCGGTTGCCAAATTGCATTATCTCTTATAGTTTCCGAGATATGGACTATCGATAATTTACACCTTAGGCTCTGCTTCTAACTTGGGACCAAATTGTAAAATGGTCTTATCTATTGGCGATTTCGTTCCAATTCACATTCCAAGTAATATTCGGCATGCTAATTACATTGCCGGTTGCCAAATTGAATCATCTCTTATAGTTTCCGAGATATGGACTATCGATAATTTACACCTTAGGCTCTGCTTCTAACTTGGGCCCAAATTGTAAAATGGTCTTATCTATTGGCGATTTCGTTCCAATTCACATTCCAAGTAATATTGGGCATGCTAATTACATTGCCGGTTGCCAAATTGCATTATCTCTTATAGTTTCCGAGATATGGACTATCGATAATTTACACCATAGGCTCTGCTTCTAACTTGGGCCCGAATTGTAAAATGGTCTTATCTATTGGCGATTTCGTTCCAATTCACATTCCAAGTAATATTCGGCATGCTAATTACATTGCCGGTTGCCAAATTGCATTATCTCTTATAGTTTCCGAGATATGGACTATCGATAATTTACACCTTAGGCTCTGCTTCTAACTTGCTCCCAAATTGTAAAATGGTCTTATCTATTGGCGATTTCGTTCCAATTCACATTCCAAGTAATATTCGGCATGCTAATTACATTGCCGGTTGCCAAATTGCATTATCTCTTATAGTTTCCGAGATATGGACTATCGATAATTTACACCTTAGGCTCTGCTTCTAACTTGGGCCCAAATTGTAAAATGGTCTTACCTATTGGCGATTTCGTTCCAATTCACATTCCAAGTAATATTCGGCATGCTAATTACATTGCCGGTTGCCAAATTGCATTATCTCTTATAGTTTCCGAGATATGGACTATCGATAATTTACACCTTAGGCTCTGCTTCTAACTTGGGCCCAAATTGTAAAATGGTCTTATCTATTGGCGATTTCGTTCCAATTCACATTCCAAGTAATATTCGGCATGCTAATTACATTGCCGGTTGCCAAATTGCATTATTTCTTATAGTTTCCGAGATATGGACTATCGATAATTTACACCTTAGGCTCTGCTTCTAACTTGGGCCCAAATTGTAAAATCGTCTTATCTATTGGCGATTTCGTTCCAATTCACATTCCAAGTAATATTCGGCATGCTAATTACATTGCCGGTTGCCAAATTGCATTATCTCTTATAGTTTCCGAGATATGGACTATCGATAATTTACACCTTAGGCTCTGCTTCTAACTTGGGCCCAAATTGTAAAATGGTCTTATCTATTGGCGATTTCGTTCCAATTCACATTCCAAGTAATATTCGGCATGCTAATTACATTGCCGGTTGCCAAATTGCATTATCTCTTATAGTTTCCGAGATATGGACTATCGATAATTTACACCTTAGGCTCTGCTTCTAACTTGGGCCCAAATTGTAAAATGGTCTTATCTATTGGCGATTTCGTTCCAATTCACATTCCAAGTAATATTCGGCATGCTAATTACATTGCCGGTTGCCAAATTGCATTATCTCTTATAGTTTCCGAGATATGGACTATCGATAATTTACACCTTAGGCTCTGCTTCTAACTTGGGCCCAAATTGTAAAATGGTCTTATCTATTGGCGATTTCGTTCCAATTCACATTCCAAGTAATATTCGGCATGCTAATTACATTGCCGGTTGCCAAATTGCATTATCTCTTATAGTTTCCGAGATATGGACTATCGATAATTTACACCTTAAGCTCTGCTTCTAACTTGTTCCCAAATTGTAAAATGGTCTTATCTATTGGCGATTTCGTTCCAATTCACATTCCAAGTAATATTCGGCATGCTAATTACATTGCCGGTTGCCAAATTGAATTATCTCTTATAGTTTCCGAGATATGGACTATCGATAATTTACACCTTTATCGATAATTTATATTTAATTTACACCTTAGGCTCTGCTTCTAACTTGGGCCCAAATTGTAAAATGGTCTTATCTATTGGCGATTTCGTTCCAATTCACATTCCAAGTAATATTCGGCATGCTAATTACATTGCCGGTTGCCAAATTGAATTATCTCTTATAGTTTCCGAGATATGGACTATCGATAATTTACACCTTAGGCTCTGCTTCTATCTTGGGCCCAAATTGTAAAATGGTCTTACCTATTGGCGATTTCGTTCCAATTCACATTCCAAGTAATATTCGGCATGCTAATTACATTGCCGGTTGCCAAATTGCATTATCTCTTATAGTTTCCGAGATATGGACTATCGATAATTTACACCTTAGGCTCTGCTTCTAACTTGGGCCCAAATTGTAAAATGGTCTTATCTATTGGCGATTTCGTTCCAATTCACATTCCAAGTAATATTCGGCATGCTAATTACATTGCAAATTGCATTATCTCTTATAGTTTCCGAGATATGGACTATCGATAATTTACACCTTAGGCTCTGCTTCTAACTTGGGCCCAAATTGTAAAATGGTCTTATCTATTGGCGATTTCGTCCCAATTCACATTCCAAGTGATATTCGGCATGCTAATTTCATTGCCGGTTGCGAAATTGCATTATCTCTTATAGTTTCCGAGATATGGACTATCGATAATTTACACCTTAGGCTCTGCTTCTAACTTGGGCCCAAATTGTAAAATGGTCTTATCTATTGGCGATTTCGTTCCAATTCACATTCCAAGTAATATTCGGCATGCTAATTACATTGCCGGTTGACAAATTGCATTATCTCTTATAGTTTCCGAGATATGGACTATCGATAATTTACACCTTAGGCTCTGCTTTTAACTTGGGCCCAAATTGTAAAATGGTCTTATCTATTGGCGATTTCGTTCCAATTCACATTCCAAGTAATATTCGGCATGCTAATTACATTGCCGGTTGCCAAATTGCATTATCTCTTATAGTTTCCGAGATATGGACTATCGATAATTTACACCTTAGGCTCTGTTTCTAACTTGGGCCCAAATTGTAAAATAGTCTTATCTATTGGCGATTTCGTTCCAGTTCACATTCCAAGTAATATTCGGCATGCTAATTACATTGCCGGTTGTCAAATTGCATTATCTCTTATAGTTTCCGAGATATGGACTATCGATAATTTACACCTTAGGCTCTGCTTCTAACTTGGGCCCAACTTGTAAAATGGTCTTATCTATTGGCGATTTCGTCCCAATTCACTTTCCAAGTGATATTCGGCATGCTAATTACATTGCCGGTTGCGAAATTGCATTATCTCTTATAGTTTCCGAGATATGGACTATCAATAATTTACACCTTAGGCTCTGCTTCTAACTTGGGCCTAAATTGTAAAATGGTCTTATCTATTGGCGATTTCGTTCCAATTCACATTCCAAGTAATATTCGGCATGCTAATTACATTGCCGGTTGCCAAATTGCATTATCTCTTATAGTTTCCGGGATATGGACTATCGATAATTTACACCTTAGGCTCTGCTTCTAACTTGGGCCCAAATTGTAAAATGGTCTTATCTATTGGCGATTTCGTTCCAATTCACATTCCAAGTAATATTCGGCATGCTAATTACATTGCCGGTTGCCAAATTGCATTATCTCTTATAGTTTCCGAGATATGGACTATCGATAATTTACACCTTAGGCTCTGCTTCTAACTTGGGCCCAAATTGTAAAGTGGTCTTATCTATTGGCGATTTAGTTGCAATTCACATTCCAAGTAATATTCGGCATGCTAATTACATTGCCGGTTGCCAAATTGCATTATCTCTTATAGTTTCCGAGATATGGACTATCGATAATTTACACCTTAGGCTCTGCTTCTAACTTGGGCCCAAATTGTAAAATGGTCTTATCTATTGGCGATTTCGTTCCAATTCACATTCCAAGTAATATTTGGCATGCTAATTACATTGCCGGTTGCCAAATTGCATTATCTCTTATAGTTTCCGAGATATGGACCATCGATAATTTACACCTTAGGCTCTGCTTCTAACTTGGGCCCAAATTGTAAAATGGTCTTATCTATTGGCGATTTCGTTCCAATTCACATTCCAAGTAATATTCGGCAAGCTAATTACATTGCCGGTTGCCAAATTGCATTATCTCTTATAGTTTCCGAGATATGGACTACCGATAATTTACACCTTAGGCTCTGCTTCTAACTTGAGCCCAAATTGTAAAATGGTCTTATCTATTGGCGATTTCGTTCCAATTCACACTCCAAGTAATATTCGGCATGATAATTACATTGCCGGTTGCGAAATTGCATTATCTCTTATAGTTTCCGAGATATGGACTATCGATAATTTACACCTTAGGCTCTGCTTCTAACTTGGGCCCAAATTGTAAAATGGTCTTATCTATTGGCGATTTCGTTCCAATTCACATTCCAAGTAATATTCGGCAAGCTAATTACATTGCCGGTTGCCAAATTGCATTGTCTCTTATAGTTTCCGAGATATGGACTATCGATAATTTACACCTTAGGCTCTGCTTCTAACTTGGGCCCAAATTGTAAAATGGTCTTATCTATTGGCGATTTCGTCCCAATTCACATTCCAAGTGATATTCGGCATGCTAATTACATTGCCGGTTGCGAAATTGCATTATCTCTTATAGTTTCCGAGATATGGACTATCAATAATTTACACCTTAGGCTCTGCTTCTAACTTGGGCCCAAATTGTAAAATGGTCTTATCTATTGGCGATTTCGTTCCAATTCACATTCCAAGTAATATTCGGCATGCTAATTACATTGCCGGTTGCCAAATTGCATTATCTCTTATAGTTTCCGAGATATGGACTATCGATAATTTACACCTTAGGCTCTGCTTCTAACTTGGGCCCAAATTGTAAAATGGTCTTATCTATTGGCGATTTCGTTCCAATTCACATTCCAAGTAATATTCGGCATGCTAATTACATTGCCGGTTGCCAAATTGCATTATCTCTTATAGTTTCCGAGATATGGACTATCGATAATTTACACCTTAGGCTCTGCTTCTAACTTGGGCCCAAATTGTAAAATGGTCTTATCTATTGGCGATTTCGTTCCAATTCACATTCCAAGTAATATTCGGCATGCTAATTACATTGCCGGTTGCCAAATTGCATTATCTCTTATAGTTTCCGAGATATGGACTATCAATAATTTACACCTTAGGCTCTGCTTCTAACTTGGGCCCAAATTGTAAAATGGTCTTATCTATTGGCGATTTCGTTCCAATTCACATTCCAAGTAATATTCGGCATGCTAATTACATTGCCGGTTGCCAAATTGCATTATCCCTTATAGTTTCCGAGATATGGACTATCGATAATTTACACCTTAGGCTCTGCTTCTAACTTGGGCCCAAATTGTAAAATGGCCTTATCTATTGGCGATTTCGTCCCAATTCACATTCCAAGTAATATTCGGCATGCTAATTACATTGCCGGTTGCGAAATTGCATTATCTCTTATAGTTTCAGAGATATGGACTATCGATAATTTACACCTTAGGCTCTGCTTCTAACTTGGGCCCAAATTGTAAAATGGTCTTATCTATTGGCAATTTCGTTCCAATTCACATTCCAAGTAATATTCGGCATGCTAATTACATTGCCGGTTGCCAAATTGCATTATCTCTTATAGTTTCCGAGATATGGACTATCGATAATTTACACCTTAGGCTCTGCTTCTAACTTGGGCCCAAATTGTAAAATGGTCTTATCTATTGGCGATTTCGTTCCAATTCACATTCCAAGTAATATTCGGCATGCTAATTACATTGCCGGTTGCCAAATTGCATTAACTCTTATAGTTTCCGAGATATGGACTATCGATAATTTACACCTTAGGCTCTGCTTCTAACTTGGGCCCAAATTGTAAAATGGTCTTATCTATTGGCGATTTCGTTCCAATTCACATTCCAAGTAATATTCGGCATGCTAATTACATTGCCGGTTGCCAAATTGCATTATCTCTTATAGTTTCCGAGATATGGACTATCGATAATTTACACCTTAGGCTCTGCTTCTAACTTGGGCCCAAATTGTAAAATGGTCTTATCTATTGGCGATTCCGTTCCAATTCACATTCCAAGTAATATTCGGCATGCTAATTACATTGCCGGTTGCCAAATTGCATTATCTCTTATAGTTTCCGAGATATGGACTATCGATAATTTACACCATAGGCTCTGCTTCTAACTTGGGCCCAAATTGTAAAATGGTCTTATCTATTGGCGATTTCGTTCCAATTCACATTCCAAGTAATATTCGGCATGCTAATTACATTGCCGGTTGCCAAATTGCATTATCTCTTATAGTTTCCGAGATATGGACTATCGATAATTTACAGCTTAGGCTCTGCTTCTAACTTGGGCCCAAATTGTAAAATGGTCTTATCTATTGGCGATTTCGTTCCAATTCACATTCCAAGTAATATTCGGCATGCTAATTACATTGCCGGTTGCCAAATTGCATTATCTCTTATAGTTTCCGAGATATGGACTATCGATAATTTACAGCTTAGGCTCTGCTTCTAACTTGGGCCCAAATTGTAAAATGGTCTTATCTATTGGCGATTTCGTTCCAATTCACATTCCAAGTAATATTCGGCATGCTAATTACATTGCCGGTTGCCAAATTGCATTATCTCTTATAGTTTCCGAGATATGGACTATCGATAATTTACACCTTAGGCTCTGCTTCTAACTTGGGCCCAAATTGTAAAATGGTCTTATCTATTGGCTATTTCGTTCCAATTCACATTCCAAGTAATATTCGGCATGCTAATTACATTGCCGGTTGCCAAATTGCATTATCTCTTATAGTTTCCGAGATATGGACTATCGATAATTTACACCTTAGGCTCTGCTTCTAACTTGGGCCCAAATTGTAAAATGGTCTTATCTATTGGCGATTTCGTTCCAATTCACACTCCAAGTAATATTCGGCATGCTAATTACATTGCCGGTTGCGAAATTGCATTATCTCTTATAGTTTCCGAGATATGGACTATCGATAATTTACACCTTAGGCTCTGCTTCTAACTTGGGCTCAAATTGTAAAATGGTCTTATCTATTGGCGATTTCGTTCCAATTCACATTCCAAGTAATATTCGGCATGCTAATTACATTGCCGGTTGCCAAATTGCATTATCTCTTATAGTTTCCGAGATATGGACTATCGATAATTTACACCTTAGGCTCTGCTTCTAACTTGGGCCCAAATTGTAAAATGGTCTTATCTATTGGCGATTTCGTTCCAATTCACATTCCAAGTAATATTCGGCATGCTAATTACATTGCCGGTTGCCAAATTGCATTATCTCTTATAGTTTCCGAGATATGGACTATCGATAATTTACACCTTAGGCTCTGCTTCTAACTTGGGCCCAAATTGTAAAATGGTCTTATCTATTGGCGATTTCGTTCCAATTCACATTCCAAGTAATATTCGGCATGCTAATTACATTGCCGGTTGCCAAATTGCATTATCTCTTATAGTTTCCGAGATATGGACTATCGATAATTTACACCTTAGGCTCTGCTTCTAACTTGGGCCCAAATTGTAAAATTGTTGTATCTATTGGCGATTTCGTTCCAATTCACATTCCAAGTAATATTCGGCATGCTAATTACATTGCCGGTTGCCAAATTGAATTATCTCTTATAGTTTCCGAGATATGGACTATCGATAATTTACACCTTAGGCTCTGCTTCTAACTTGGGCCCAAATTGTAAAATGGTCTTACCTATTGGCGATTTCGTTCCAATTCACATTCCAAGTAATATTCGGCATGCTAATTACATTGCCGGTTGCCAAATTGCATTATCTCTTATAGTTTCCGAGATGTGGACTATCGATAATTTACACCTTAGGCTCTGCTTCTAACTTGGGCCCAAATTCTAATATATTCTTATCTATTGGCGATTTCGTTCCAATTCACATTCCAGGTAATATTCGGCATGCTAATTACATTGCCGGTTGCCAAATTGCATTATCTCTTATAGTTTCCGAGATATGGACTATCGATAATTTACACCTTAGGCTCTGCTTCTAACTTGGGCCCAAATTGTAAAATGGTCTTATCTATTGGCGATTTCGTTCCAATTCACACTCCAAGTAATATTCGGCATGCTAATTACATTGCCGGTTGCGAAATTGCATTATCTCTTATAGTTTCCGAGATATGGACTATCGATAATTTACACCTTAGGCTCTGCTTCTAACTTGGGCTCAAATTGTAAAATGGTCTTATCTATTGGCGATTTCGTTCCAATTCACATTCCAAGTAATATTCGGCATGCTAATTACATTGCCGGTTGCCAAATTGCATTATCTCTTATAGTTTCCGAGATATGGACTATCGATAATTTACACCTTAGGCTCTGCTTCTAACTTGGGCCCAAATTGTAAAATGGTCTTATCTATTGGCGATTTCGTTCCAATTCACATTCCAAGTAATATTCGGCATGCTAATTACATTGCCGGTTGCCAAATTGCATTATCTCTTATAGTTTCCGAGATATGGACTATCGATAATTTACACCTTAGGCTCTGCTTCTAACTTGGGCCCAAATTGTAAAATGGTCTTATCTATTGGCGATTTCGTTCCAATTCACATTCCAAGTAATATTCGGCATGCTAATTACATTGCCGGTTGCCAAATTGCATTATCTCTTATAGTTTCCGAGATATGGACTATCGATAATTTACACCTTAGGCTCTGCTTCTAACTTGGGCCCAAATTGTAAAATTGTTGTATCTATTGGCGATTTCGTTCCAATTCACATTCCAAGTAATATTCGGCATGCTAATTACATTGCCGGTTGCCAAATTGAATTATCTCTTATAGTTTCCGAGATATGGACTATCGATAATTTACACCTTAGGCTCTGCTTCTAACTTGGGCCCAAATTGTAAAATGGTCTTACCTATTGGCGATTTCGTTCCAATTCACATTCCAAGTAATATTCGGCATGCTAATTACATTGCCGGTTGCCAAATTGCATTATCTCTTATAGTTTCCGAGATGTGGACTATCGATAATTTACACCTTAGGCTCTGCTTCTAACTTGGGCCCAAATTCTAATATATTCTTATCTATTGGCGATTTCGTTCCAATTCACATTCCAGGTAATATTCGGCATGCTAATTACATTGCCGGTTGCCAAATTGCATTATCTCTTATAGTTTCCGAGATATGGACTATCGATAATTTACACCTTAGGCTCTGCTTCTAACTTGGGCCCAAATTGTAAAATAGTCTTATCTATTGGCGATTTCGTTCCAATTCACATTCCAAGTAATATTCGGCATGCTAATTACATTGCCGGTTGCCAAATTGCATTATCTCTTATAGTTTCCGAGATATGGACTATCGATAATTTACACCTTAGGCTCTGCTTCTAACTTGTGCCCAAATTGTAAAATGGTCTTATCTATTGGCGATTTCGTTCCAATTCACATTCCAAGTAATATTCGGCATGCTAATTACATTGCCGGTTGCCAAATTGCATTATCTCATATAGTTTCCGAGATATGGACTATCGATAATTTACACCTTAGGCTCTGCTTCTAACTTGGGCCCAAATTGTAAAATGGCCTTATCTATTGGCGATTTCGTCCCAATTCACATTCCAAGTAATATTCGGCATGCTAATTACATTGCCGGTTGCGAAATTGCATTATCTCTTATAGTTTCAGAGATATGGACTATCGATAATTTACACCTTAGGCTCTGCTTCTAACTTGGGCCCAAATTGTAAAATGGTCTTATCTATTGGCAATTTCGTTCCAATTCACATTCCAAGTAATATTCGGCATGCTAATTACATTGCCGGTTGCCAAATTGCATTATCTCTTATAGTTTCCGAGATATGGACTATCGATAATTTACACCTTAGGCTCTGCTTCTAACTTGGGCCCAAATTGTAAAATGGTCTTATCTATTGGCGATTTCGTTCCAATTCACATTCCAAGTAATATTCGGCATGCTAATTACATTGCCGGTTGCCAAATTGCATTAACTCTTATAGTTTCCGAGATATGGACTATCGATAATTTACACCTTAGGCTCTGCTTCTAACTTGGGCCCAAATTGTAAAATGGTCTTATCTATTGGCGATTTCGTTCCAATTCACATTCCAAGTAATATTCGGCATGCTAATTACATTGCCGGTTGTCAAATTGCATTATCTCTTATAGTTTCCGAGATATGGACTATCGATAATTTACACCATAGGCTCTGCTTCTAACTTGGGCCCAAATTGTAAAATGGCCTTATCTATTGGCGATTTCGTTCCAATTCACATTCCAAGTAATATTCGGCATGCTAATTACATTGCCGGTTGCCAAATTGAATTATCTCTTATAGTTTCCGAGATATGGACTATCGATAATTTACACCTTAGGCTCTGCTTCTAACTTGGGCCCAAATTGTAAAATGGTCTTATCTATTGGCGATTTCGTTCCAATTCACATTCCAAGTAATATTCGGCATGCTAATTACATTGCCGGTTGCCAAATTGCATTATCTCTTATAGTTCCCGAGATATGGACTATCGATAATTTACACCTTAGGCTCTGCTTCTAACTTGGGCCCAAATTGTAAAATGGTCTTATCTATTGGCGATTTAGTTGCAATTCACATTCCAAGTAATATTCTCCATGCTAATTACATTGCCGGTTGCCAAATTGCATTATCTCTTATAGTTTCCGAGATATGGACTATCGATAATTTACACCTTAGGCTCTGCTTCTAACTTGGGCCCAAATTGTAAAATGGTCTTATCTATTGGCGATTTCGTTCCAATTCACATTCCAAGTAATATTCGGCATGCTAATTACATTGCCGGTTGCCAAATTGCATTATCTCTTATAGTTTCCGAGATATGGACTATCGATATTTTACACCTTAGGCTCTGCTTCTAACTTGGGCCCAAATTGTAAAATGGTCTTATCTATTGGCGATTTCGTTCCAATTCACATTCCAAGTAATATTCGGCATGCTAATTACATTGCCGGTTGCCAAATTGCATTATCTCTTATAGTTTCCGAGATATGGACTATCGATAATTTACACCTTAGGCTTTGCTTCTAACTTGGGCCCAAATTGTAAAATGGTCTTATCTATTGGCGATTTCGTTCCAATTCACATTCCAAGTAATATTCGGCATGCTAATTACATTGCCGGTTGCCAAATTGCATTATCTCTTATAGTTTCCGAGATATGGACTATCGATAATTTACACCTTAGGCTCTGCTTCTAACTTGGGCCCAAATTGTAAAATGGTCTTACCTATTGGCGATTTCGTTCCAATTCACATTCCAAGTAATACTCGGCATGCTAATTACATTGCCGGTTGCCAAATTGCATTATCTCTTATAGTTTCCGAGATATGGACTATCGATAATTTACACCTTAGGCTCTGCTTCTAACTTGGGCCCAAATTGTAAAATGGTCTTATCTATTGGCGATTTCGTCCCAATTCACATTCCAAGTGATATTCGGCATGCTAATTACATTGCCGGTTGCGAAATTGCATTATCTCTTATAGTTTCCGAGATATGGACTATCAATAATTTACACCTTAGGCTCTGCTTCTAACTTGGGCCCAAATTGTAAAATGGTCTTATCTATTGGCGATTTCGTTCCAATACACATTCCAAGTAATATTCGGCATGCTAATTACATTGCCGGTTGCCAAATTGCATTATCTCTTATAGTTCCCGAGATATGGACTATCGATAATTTACACCTTAGGCTCTGCTTCTAACTTGGGCCCAAATTGTAAAATGGTCTTATCTATTGGCGATTTAGTTGCAATTCACATTCCAAGTAATATTCGGGATGCTAATTACATTGCCGGTTGCCAAATTGCATTATCTCTTATAATTTCCGAGATATGGACTATCGATAATTTACACCTTAGGCTCTGCTTCTAACTTGGGCCCAAATTGTAAAATGGTCTTATCTATTGGCGATTTCGTTCCAATTCACATTCCAAGTAATATTCGGCATGCTAATTACATTGCCGGTTGCCAAATTGCATTATCTCTTATAGTTTCCGAGATATGGACTATCGATAATTTACACCTTAGGCTCTGCTTCTAACTTGGGCCCAAATTGTAGAATGGTCTTATCTATTGGCGATTTCGTTCCAATTCACATTCCAAGTAATATTCGGCATGCTAATTACATTGCCGGTTGCCAAATTGCATTATCTCTTATAGTTTCCGAGATATGGACTATCGATAATTTACACCTTAGGCTCTGCTTCTAACTTGGGCCCAAATTGTAAAATGGTCTTATCTATTGGCGATTTCGTTCCAATTCACACTCCAAGTAATATTCGGCATGCTAATTACATTGCCGGTTGCGAAATTGCATTATCTCTTATAGTTTCCGAGATATGGACTATCGATAATTTACACCTTAGGCTCTGCTTCTAACTTGGGCCCAAATTGTAAAATGGTCTTATCTATTGGCGATTTCGTTCCAATTCACATTCCAAGTAATATTCGGCATGCTAATTACATTGCCTGTTGCCAAATTGCATTATCTCTTATAGTTTCCGAGATATGGACTATCGATAATTTACACCTTAGGCTCTGCTTCTAACTTGGGCCCAAATTGTAAAATGGTCTTATCTATTGGCGATTTCGTTCCAATTCACATTCCAAGTAATATTCGGCATGCTAATTACATTGCCGGTTGCCAAATTGCATTATCTCTTATAGTTTCCGAGATATGGACTATCGATAATTTACACCTTAGGCTCTGCTGCTAACTTGGGCCCAAATTGTAAAATGGTCTTATCTATTGGCGATTTCGTCCCAATTCACATTCCAAGTGATATTCGGCATGCTAATTACATTGCCGGTTGCGAAATTGCATTATCTCTTATAGTTTCCGAGATATGGACTATCAATAATTTACACCTTAGGCTCTGCTTCTAACTTGGGCCCAAATTGTAAAATGGTCTTATCTATTGGCGATTTCGTTCCAATTCACACTCCAAGTAATATTCGGCATGCTAATTACATTGCCGGTTGCCAAATTGCATTATCTCTTATAGTTTCCGAGATATGGACTATCGATAATTTACACCTTAGGCTCTGCTTCTAACTTGGGCCCAAATTGTAAAATGGTCTTATCTATTGGCGATTTCGTTCCAATTCACATTCCAAGTAATATTCGGCATGCTAATTACATTGCCGGTTGCCAAATTGCATTATCTCTTATAGTTTCCGAGATATGGACTATCGATAATTTACACCTTAGGCTCTGCTTCTAACTTGGGCCCAAATTGTAAAATGGTCTTATCTATTGGCGATTTCGTTCCAATTCACATTCCAAGTAATATTCGGCATGCTAATTACATTGCCGGTTGCCAAATTGCATTATCTCTTATAGTTTCCGAGATATGGACTATCGATAATTTACACCATAGGCTCTGCTTCTAACTTGGGCCCAAATTGTAAAATGGTCTTATCTATTGGCGATTTCGTTCCAATTCACATTCCAAGTAATATTCGGCATGCTAATTACATTGCCGGTTGCCAAATTGCATTATCTCTTATAGTTTCCGAGATATGGACTATCGATAATTTACACCTTAGGCTCTGCTTCTAACTTGCTCCCAAATTGTAAAATGGTCTTATCTATTGGCGATTTCGTTCCAATTCACATTCCAAGTAATATTCGGCATGCTAATTACATTGCCGGTTGCCAAATTGCATTATCTCTTATAGTTTCCGAGATATGGACTATCGATAATTTACACCTTAGGCTCTGCTTCTAACTTGGGCCCAAATTGTAAAATGGTCTTATCTATTGGCGATTTCGTTCCAATTCACATTCCAAGTAATATTCGGCATGCTAATTACATTGCCGGTTGCCAAATTGAATCATCTCTTATAGTTTCCGAGATATGGACTATCGATAATTTACACCTTAGGCTCTGCTTCTAACTTGGGCCCAAATTGTAAAATGGTCTTATCTATTGGCGATTTCGTTCCAATTCACATTCCAAGTAATATTGGGCCTGCTAATTACATTGCCGGTTGCCAAATTGCATTATCTCTTATAGTTTCCGAGATATGGACTATCGATAATTTACACCATAGGCTCTGCTTCTAACTTGGGCCCAAATTGTAAAATGGTCTTATCTATTGGCGATTTCGTTCCAATTCACATTCGAAGTAATATTCGGCATGCTAATTACATTGCCGGTTGCCAAATTGCATTATCTCTTATAGTTTCCGAGATATGGACTATCGATAATTTACACCTTAGGCTCTGCTTCTAACTTGGGCCCAAATTGTAAAATGGTCTTATCTATTGGCGATTTCGTCCCAATTCACATTCCAAGTGATATTCGGCATGCTAATTACATTGCCGGTTGCGAAATTGCATTATCTCTTATAGTTTCCGAGATATGGACTATCAATAATTTACACCTTAGGCTCAGCTTCTAACTTGGGCCCAAATTGTAAAATGGTCTTATCTATTGGCGATTTCGTTCCAATTCACATTCCAAGTAATATTCGGCATGCTAATTACATTGCCGGTTGCCAAATTGCATTATCTCTTATAGTTTCCGAGATATGGACTATCGATAATTTACACCTTAGGCTCTGCTTCTAACTTGGGCCCAAATTGTAAAATGGTCTTATCTATTGGCGATTTCGTTCCAATTCACATTCCAAGTAATATTCGGCATGCTAATTACATTGCCGGTTGCCAAATTGCATTATCTCTTATAGTTTCCGAGATATGGACTATCGATAATTTACACCTTAGGCTCTGCTTCTAACTTGGGCCCAAATTGTAAAATGGTCTTATCTATTGGCGATTTCGTTCCAATTCACATTCCAAGTAATATTCGGCATGCTAATTACATTGCCGGTTGCCAAATTGCATTATCTCTTATAGTTTCCGAGATATGGACTATCGATAATTTACACCTTAAGCTCTGCTTCTAACTTGTTCCCAAATTGTAAAATGGTCTTATCTATTGGCGATTTCGTTCCAATTCACATTCCAAGTAATATTCGGCATGCTAATTACATTGCCGGTTGCCAAATTGCATTATCTCTTATAGTTTCCGAGATATGGACTATCGATAATTTACACCTTAGGCTCTGCTTCTAACTTGGGCCCAAATTGTAAAATGGTCTTATCTATTGGCGATTTCGTTCCAATTCACATTCCAAGTAATATTCGGCATGCTAATTACATTGCCTGTTGCCAAATTGCATTATCTCTTATAGTTTCCGAGATATGGACTATCGATAATTTACACCTTAGGCTCTGCTTCTAACTTGGGCCCAAATTGTAAAATGGTCTTATCTATTGGCGATTTCGTTCCAATTCACATTCCAAGTAATATTCGGCATGCTAATTACATTGCCGGTTGCCAAATTGCATTATCTCTTATAGTTTCCGAGATATGGACTATCGATAATTTACACCTTAGGCTCTGCTTCTAACTTGGGCCCAAATTGTAAAATGGTCTTATCTATTGGCGATTTCGTCCCAATTCACATTCCAAGTGATATTCGGCATGCTAATTACATTGCCGGTTGCGAAATTGCATTATCTCTTATAATTTCCGAGATATGGACTATCAATAATTTACACCTTAGGCTCTGCTTCTAACTTGGGCCCAAATTGTAAAATGGTCTTATCTATTGGCGATTTCGTTCCAATTCACACTCCAAGTAATATTCGGCATGCTAATTACATTGCCGGTTGCCAAATTGCATTATCTCTTATAGTTTCCGAGATATGGACTATCGATAATTTACACCTTAGGCTCTGCTTCTAACTTGGGCCCAAATTGTAAAATGGTCTTATCTATTGGCGATTTCGTTCCAATTCACATTCCAAGTAATATTCGGCATGCTAATTACATTGCCGGTTGCCAAATTGCATTATCTCTTATAGTTTCCGAGATATGGACTATCGATAATTTACACCATAGGCTCTGCTTCTAACTTGGGCCCAAATTGTAAAATGGTCTTATCTATTGGCGATTTCGTTCCAATTCACATTCCAAGTAATATTCGGCATGCTAATTACATTGCCGGTTGCCAAATTGCATTATCTCTTATAGTTTCCGAGATATGGACTATCGATAATTTACACCTTAGGCTCTGCTTCTAACTTGCTCCCAAATTGTAAAATGGTCTTATCTATTGGCGATTTCGTTCCAATTCACATTCCAAGTAATATTCGGCATGCTAATTACATTGCCGGTTGCCAAATTGCATTATCTCTTATAGTTTCCGAGATATGGACTATCGATAATTTACACCTTAGGCTCTGCTTCTAACTTAGGCCCAAATTGTAAAATGGTCTTATCTATTGGCGATTTCGTTCCAATTCACATTCCAAGTAATATTCGGCATGCTAATTACATTGCCGGTTGCCAAATTGAATCATCTCTTATAGTTTCCGAGATATGGACTATCGATAATTTACACCTTAGGCTCTGCTTCTAACTTGGGCCCAAATTGTAAAATGGTCTTATCTATTGGCGATTTCGTTCCAATTCACATTCCAAGTAATATTGGGCATGCTAATTACATTGCCGGTTGCCAAATTGCATTATCTCTTATAGTTTCCGAGATATGGACTATCGATAATTTACACCATAGGCTCTGCTTCTAACTTGGGCCCAAATTGTAAAATGGTCTTATCTATTGGCGATTTCGTTCCAATTCACATTCGAAGTAATATTCGGCATGCTAATTACATTGCCGGTTGCCAAATTGCATTATCTCTTATAGTTTCCGAGATGTGGACTATCGATAATTTACACCTTAGGCTCTGCTTCTAACTTGGGCCCAAATTGTAAAATGGTCTTATCTATTGGCGATTTCGTCCCAATTCACATTCCAAGTGATATTCGGCATGCTAATTACATTGCCGGTTGCGAAATTGCATTATCTCTTATAGTTTCCGAGATATGGACTATCAATAATTTACACCTTAGGCTCAGCTTCTAACTTGGGCCCAAATTGTAAAATGGTCTTATCTATTGGCGATTTCGTTCCAATTCACATTCCAAGTAATATTCGGCATGCTAATTACATTGCCGGTTGCCAAATTGCATTATCTCTTATAGTTTCCGAGATATGGACTATCGATAATTTACACCTTAGGCTCTGCTTCTAACTTGGGCCCAAATTGTAAAATGGTCTTATCTATTGGCGATTTCGTTCCAATTCACATTCCAAGTAATATTCGGCATGCTAATTACATTGCCGGTTGCCAAATTGCATTATCTCTTATAGTTTCCGAGATATGGACTATCAATAATTTACACCTTAGGCTCTGCTTCTAACTTGGGCCCAAATTGTAAAATGGTCTTATCTATTGGCGATTTCGTTCCAATTCACATTCCAAGTAATATTCGGCATGCTAATTACATTGCCGGTTGCCAAATTGCATTATCTCTTATAGTTTCCGAGATATGGATTATCGATAATTTACACCTTAGGCTCTGCTTCTAACTTGGGCCCAAATTGTAAAATGGTCTTATCTATTGGCGATTTCGTTCCAATTCACATTCCAAGTAATATTCGGCATGCTAATTACATTGCCGGTTGCCAAATTGCATTATCTCTTATAGTTTCCGAGATATGGACTATCGATAATTTACACCTTAGGCTCTGCTTCTAACTTGCTCCCAAATTGTAAAATGGTCTTATCTATTGGCGATTTCGTTCCAATTCACATTCCAAGTAATATTCGGCATGCTAATTACATTGCCGGTTGCCAAATTGCATTATCTCTTATAGTTTCCGAGATATGGACTATCGATAATTTACACCTTAGGCTCTGCTTCTAACTTGGGCCCAAATTGTAAAATGGTCTTATCTATTGGCGATTTCGTTCCAATTCACATTCCAAGTAATATTCGGCATGCTAATTACATTGCCGGTTGCCAAATTGAATCATCTCTAATAGTTTCCGAGATATGGACTATCGATAATTTACACCTTAGGCTCTGCTTCTAACTTGGGCCCAAATTGTAAAATGGTCTTATCTATTGGCGATTTCGTTCCAATTCACATTCCAAGTAATATTGGGCATGCTAATTACATTGCCGGTTGCCAAATTGCATTATCTCTTATAGTTTCCGAGATATGGACTATCGATAATTTACACCATAGGCTCTGCTTCTAACTTGGGCCCAAATTGTAAAATGGTCTTATCTATTGGCGATTTCGTTCCAATTCACATTCGAAGTAATATTCGGCATGCTAATTACATTGCCGGTTGCCAAATTGCATTATCTCTTATAGTTTCCGAGATATGGACTATCGATAATTTACACCTTAGGCTCTGCTTCTAACTTGGGCCCAAATTGTAAAATGGTCTTATCTATTGGCGATTTCGTCCCAATTCACATTCCAAGTGATATTCGGCATGCTAATTACATTGCCGGTTGCGAAATTGCATTATCTCTTATAGTTTCCGAGATATGGACTATCAATAATTTACACCTTAGGCTCAGCTTCTAACTTGGGCCCAAATTGTAAAATGGTCTTATCTATTGGCGATTTCGTTCCAATTCACATTCCAAGTAATATTCGGCATGCTAATTACATTGCCGGTTGCCAAATTGCATTATCTCTTATAGTTTCCGAGATATGGACTATCGATAATTTACACCTTAGGCTCTGCTTCTAACTTGGGCCCAAATTGTAAAATGGTCTTATCTATTGGCGATTTCGTTCCAATTCACATTCCAAGTAATATTCGGCATGCTAATTACATTGCCGGTTGCCAAATTGCATTATCTCTTATAGTTTCCGAGATATGGACTATCGATAATTTACACCTTAGGCTCTGCTTCTAACTTGGGCCCAAATTGTAAAATGGTCTTATCTATTGGCGATTTCGTTCCAATTCACATTCCAAGTAATATTCGGCATGCTAATTACATTGCCGGTTGCCAAATTGCATTATCTCTTATAGTTTCCGAGATATGGACTATCGATAATTTACACCTTAAGCTCTGCTTCTAACTTGTTCCCAAATTGTAAAATGGTCTTATCTATTGGCGATTTCGTTCCAATTCACATTCCAAGTAATATTCGGCATGCTAATTACATTGCCGGTTGCCAAATTGCATTATCTCTTATAGTTTCCGAGATATGGACTATCGATAATTTACACCTTAGGCTCTGCTTCTAACTTGGGCCCAAATTGTAAAATGGTCTTATCTATTGGCGATTTCGTTCCAATTCACATTCCAAGTAATATTCGGCATGCTAATTACATTGCCGGTTGCCAAATTGAATTATCTCTTATAGTTTCCGAGATATGGACTATCGATAATTTACACCTTTATCGATAATTTATATTTAATTTACACCTTAGGCTCTGCTTCTAACTTGGGCCCAAATTGTAAAATGGTCTTATCTATTGGCGATTTCGTTCCAATTCACATTCCAAGTAATATTCGGCATGCTAATTACATTGCCGGTTGCCAAATTGAATTATCTCTTATAGTTTCCGAGATATGGACTATCGATAATTTACACCTTAGGCTCTGCTTCTAACTTGGGCCCAAATTGAAAAATGGTCTTACCTATTGGCGATTTCGTTCCAATTCACATTCCAAGTAATATTCGGCATGCTAATTACATTGCCGGTTGCCAAATTGCATTATCTCTTATAGTTTCCGAGATATGGACTATCGATAATTTACACCTTAGGCTCTGCTTCTAACTTGGGCCCAAATTGTAAAATGGTCTTATCTATTGGCGATTTCGTTCCAATTCACATTCCAAGTAATATTCGGCATGCTAATTACATTGCAAATTGCATTATCTCTTATAGTTTCCGAGATATGGACTATCGATAATTTACACCTTAGGCTCTGCTTCTAACTTGGGCCCAAATTGTAAAATGGTCTTATCTATTGGCGATTTCGTCCCAATTCACATTCCAAGTGATATTCGGCATGCTAATTTCATTGCCGGTTGCGAAATTGCATTATCTCTTATAGTTTCCGAGATATGGACTATCGATAATTTACACCTTAGGCTCTGCTTCTAACTTGGGCCCAAATTGTAAAATGGTCTTATCTATTGGCGATTTCGTTCCAATTCACATTCCAAGTAATATTCGGCATGCTAATTACATTGCCGGTTGCCAAATTGCATTATCTCTTATAGTTTCCGAGATATGGACTATCGATAATTTACACCTTAGGCTCTGCTTCTAACTTGGGCCCAACTTGTAAAATGGTCTTATCTATTGGCGATTTCGTCCCAATTCACATTCCAAGTGATATTCGGCATGCTAATTACATTGCCGGTTGCGAAATTGCATTATCTCTTATAGTTTCCGAGATATGGACTATCAATAATTTACACCTTAGGCTCTGCTTCTAACTTGGGCCCAAATTGTAAAATGGTCTTATCTATTGGCGATTTCGTTCCAATTCACATTCCAAGTAATATTCGGCATGCTAATTACATTGCCGGTTGCCAAATTGCATTATCTCTTATAGTTTCCGAGATATGGACTATCGATAATTTACACCTTAGGCTCTGCTTCTAACTTGGGCTCAAATTGTAAAATGGTCTTATCTATTGGCGATTTCGTTCCAATTCACATTCCAAGTAATATTCGGCATGCTAATTACATTGCCGGTTGCCAAATTGCATTATCTCTTATAGTTTCCGAGATATGGACTATCGATAATTTACACCTTAGGCTCTGCTTCTAACTTGGGCCCAAATTGTAAAATGGTCTTATCTATTGGCGATTTCGTTCCAATTCACATTCCAAGTAATATTCGGCATGCTAATTACATTGCCGGTTGCCAAATTGCATTATCTCTTATAGTTTCCGAGATATGGACTATCGATAATTTACACCTTAGGCTCTGCTTCTAACTTGGGCCCAAATTGTAAAATGGTCTTATCTATTGGCGATTTCGTTCCAATTCACATTCCAAGTAATATTCGGCATGCTAATTACATTGCCGGTTGCCAAATTGCATTATCTCTTATAGTTTCCGAGATATGGACTATCGATAATTTACACCTTAGGCTCTGCTTCTAACTTGGGCCCAAATTGTAAAATTGTTGTATCTATTGGCGATTTCGTTCCAATTCACATTCCAAGTAATATTCGGCATGCTAATTACATTGCCGGTTGCCAAATTGAATTATCTCTTATAGTTTCCGAGATATGGACTATCGATAATTTACACCTTAGGCTCTGCTTCTAACTTGGGCCCAAATTGTAAAATGGTCTTACCTATTGGCGATTTCGTTCCAATTCACATTCCAAGTAATATTCGGCATGCTAATTACATTGCCGGTTGCCAAATTGCATTATCTCTTATAGTTTCCGAGATGTGGACTATCGATAATTTACACCTTAGGCTCTGCTTCTAACTTGGGCCCAAATTCTAATATATTCTTATCTATTGGCGATTTCGTTCCAATTCACATTCCAGGTAATATTCGGCATGCTAATTACATTGCCGGTTGCCAAATTGCATTATCTCTTATAGTTTCCGAGATATGGACTATCGATAATTTACACCTTAGGCTCTGCTTCTAACTTGGGCCCAAATTGTAAAATAGTCTTATCTATTGGCGATTTCGTTCCAATTCACATTCCAAGTAATATTCGGCATGCTAATTACATTGCCGGTTGCCAAATTGCATTATCTCTTATAGTTTCCGAGATATGGACTATCGATAATTTACACCTTAGGCTCTGCTTCTAACTTGTGCCCAAATTGTAAAATGGTCTTATCTATTGGCGATTTCGTTCCAATTCACATTCCAAGTAATATTCGGCATGCTAATTACATTGCCGGTTGCCAAATTGCATTATCTCATATAGTTTCCGAGATATGGACTATCGATAATTTACACCTTAGGCTCTGCTTCTAACTTGGGCCCAAATTGTAAAATGGCCTTATCTATTGGCGATTTCGTCCCAATTCACATTCCAAGTAATATTCGGCATGCTAATTACATTGCCGGTTGCGAAATTGCATTATCTCTTATAGTTTCAGAGATATGGACTATCGATAATTTACACCTTAGGCTCTGCTTCTAACTTGGGCCCAAATTGTAAAATGGTCTTATCTATTGGCAATTTCGTTCCAATTCACATTCCAAGTAATATTCGGCATGCTAATTACATTGCCGGTTGCCAAATTGCATTATCTCTTATAGTTTCCGAGATATGGACTATCGATAATTTACACCTTAGGCTCTGCTTCTAACTTGGGCCCAAATTGTAAAATGGTCTTATCTATTGGCGATTTCGTTCCAATTCACATTCCAAGTAATATTCGGCATGCTAATTACATTGCCGGTTGCCAAATTGCATTATCTCTTATAGTTTCCGAGATATGGACTATCGATATTTTACACCTTAGGCTCTGCTTCTAACTTGGGCCCAAATTGTAAAATGGTCTTATCTATTGGCGATTTCGTTCCAATTCACATTCCAAGTAATATTCGGCATGCTAATTACATTGCCGGTTGCCAAATTGCATTATCTCTTATAGTTTCCGAGATATGGACTATCGATAATTTACACCTTAGGCTTTGCTTCTAACTTGGGCCCAAATTGTAAAATGGTCTTATCTATTGGCGATTTCGTTCCAATTCACATTCCAAGTAATATTCGGCATGCTAATTACATTGCCGGTTGCCAAATTGCATTATCTCTTATAGTTTCCGAGATATGGACTATCGATAATTTACACCTTAGGCTCTGCTTCTAACTTGGGCCCAAATTGTAAAATGGTCTTACCTATTGGCGATTTCGTTCCAATTCACATTCCAAGTAATACTCGGCATGCTAATTACATTGCCGGTTGCCAAATTGCATTATCTCTTATAGTTTCCGAGATATGGACTATCGATAATTTACACCTTAGGCTCTGCTTCTAACTTGGGCCCAAATTGTAAAATGGTCTTATCTATTGGCGATTTCGTCCCAATTCACATTCCAAGTGATATTCGGCATGCTAATTACATTGCCGGTTGCGAAATTGCATTATCTCTTATAGTTTCCGAGATATGGACTATCAATAATTTACACCTTAGGCTCTGCTTCTAACTTGGGCCCAAATTGTAAAATGGTCTTATCTATTGGCGATTTCGTTCCAATACACATTCCAAGTAATATTCGGCATGCTAATTACATTGCCGGTTGCCAAATTGCATTATCTCTTATAGTTCCCGAGATATGGACTATCGATAATTTACACCTTAGGCTCTGCTTCTAACTTGGGCCCAAATTGTAAAATGGTCTTATCTATTGGCGATTTAGTTGCAATTCACATTCCAAGTAATATTCGGGATGCTAATTACATTGCCGGTTGCCAAATTGCATTATCTCTTATAATTTCCGAGATATGGACTATCGATAATTTACACCTTAGGCTCTGCTTCTAACTTGGGCCCAAATTGTAAAATGGTCTTATCTATTGGCGATTTCGTTCCAATTCACATTCCAAGTAATATTCGGCATGCTAATTACATTGCCGGTTGCCAAATTGCATTATCTCTTATAGTTTCCGAGATATGGACTATCGATAATTTACACCTTAGGCTCTGCTTCTAACTTGGGCCCAAATTGTAGAATGGTCTTATCTATTGGCGATTTCGTTCCAATTCACATTCCAAGTAATATTCGGCATGCTAATTACATTGCCGGTTGCCAAATTGCATTATCTCTTATAGTTTCCGAGATATGGACTATCGATAATTTACACCTTAGGCTCTGCTTCTAACTTGGGCCCAAATTGTAAAATGGTCTTATCTATTGGCGATTTCGTTCCAATTCACACTCCAAGTAATATTCGGCATGCTAATTACATTGCCGGTTGCGAAATTGCATTATCTCTTATAGTTTCCGAGATATGGACTATCGATAATTTACACCTTAGGCTCTGCTTCTAACTTGGGCCCAAATTGTAAAATGGTCTTATCTATTGGCGATTTCGTTCCAATTCACATTCCAAGTAATATTCGGCATGCTAATTACATTGCCTGTTGCCAAATTGCATTATCTCTTATAGTTTCCGAGATATGGACTATCGATAATTTACACCTTAGGCTCTGCTTCTAACTTGGGCCCAAATTGTAAAATGGTCTTATCTATTGGCGATTTCGTTCCAATTCACATTCCAAGTAATATTCGGCATGCTAATTACATTGCCGGTTGCCAAATTGCATTATCTCTTATAGTTTCCGAGATATGGACTATCGATAATTTACACCTTAGGCTCTGCTGCTAACTTGGGCCCAAATTGTAAAATGGTCTTATCTATTGGCGATTTCGTCCCAATTCACATTCCAAGTGATATTCGGCATGCTAATTACATTGCCGGTTGCGAAATTGCATTATCTCTTATAGTTTCCGAGATATGGACTATCAATAATTTACACCTTAGGCTCTGCTTCTAACTTGGGCCCAAATTGTAAAATGGTCTTATCTATTGGCGATTTCGTTCCAATTCACACTCCAAGTAATATTCGGCATGCTAATTACATTGCCGGTTGCCAAATTGCATTATCTCTTATAGTTTCCGAGATATGGACTATCGATAATTTACACCTTAGGCTCTGCTTCTAACTTGGGCCCAAATTGTAAAATGGTCTTATCTATTGGCGATTTCGTTCCAATTCACATTCCAAGTAATATTCGGCATGCTAATTACATTGCCGGTTGCCAAATTGCATTATCTCTTATAGTTTCCGAGATATGGACTATCGATAATTTACACCTTAGGCTCTGCTTCTAACTTGGGCCCAAATTGTAAAATGGTCTTATCTATTGGCGATTTCGTTCCAATTCACATTCCAAGTAATATTCGGCATGCTAATTACATTGCCGGTTGCCAAATTGCATTATCTCTTATAGTTTCCGAGATATGGACTATCGATAATTTACACCATAGGCTCTGCTTCTAACTTGGGCCCAAATTGTAAAATGGTCTTATCTATTGGCGATTTCGTTCCAATTCACATTCCAAGTAATATTCGGCATGCTAATTACATTGCCGGTTGCCAAATTGCATTATCTCTTATAGTTTCCGAGATATGGACTATCGATAATTTACACCTTAGGCTCTGCTTCTAACTTGCTCCCAAATTGTAAAATGGTCTTATCTATTGGCGATTTCGTTCCAATTCACATTCCAAGTAATATTCGGCATGCTAATTACATTGCCGGTTGCCAAATTGCATTATCTCTTATAGTTTCCGAGATATGGACTATCGATAATTTACACCTTAGGCTCTGCTTCTAACTTGGGCCCAAATTGTAAAATGGTCTTATCTATTGGCGATTTCGTTCCAATTCACATTCCAAGTAATATTCGGCATGCTAATTACATTGCCGGTTGCCAAATTGAATCATCTCTTATAGTTTCCGAGATATGGACTATCGATAATTTACACCTTAGGCTCTGCTTCTAACTTGGGCCCAAATTGTAAAATGGTCTTATCTATTGGCGATTTCGTTCCAATTCACATTCCAAGTAATATTGGGCCTGCTAATTACATTGCCGGTTGCCAAATTGCATTATCTCTTATAGTTTCCGAGATATGGACTATCGATAATTTACACCATAGGCTCTGCTTCTAACTTGGGCCCAAATTGTAAAATGGTCTTATCTATTGGCGATTTCGTTCCAATTCACATTCGAAGTAATATTCGGCATGCTAATTACATTGCCGGTTGCCAAATTGCATTATCTCTTATAGTTTCCGAGATATGGACTATCGATAATTTACACCTTAGGCTCTGCTTCTAACTTGGGCCCAAATTGTAAAATGGTCTTATCTATTGGCGATTTCGTCCCAATTCACATTCCAAGTGATATTCGGCATGCTAATTACATTGCCGGTTGCGAAATTGCATTATCTCTTATAGTTTCCGAGATATGGACTATCAATAATTTACACCTTAGGCTCAGCTTCTAACTTGGGCCCAAATTGTAAAATGGTCTTATCTATTGGCGATTTCGTTCCAATTCACATTCCAAGTAATATTCGGCATGCTAATTACATTGCCGGTTGCCAAATTGCATTATCTCTTATAGTTTCCGAGATATGGACTATCGATAATTTACACCTTAGGCTCTGCTTCTAACTTGGGCCCAAATTGTAAAATGGTCTTATCTATTGGCGATTTCGTTCCAATTCACATTCCAAGTAATATTCGGCATGCTAATTACATTGCCGGTTGCCAAATTGCATTATCTCTTATAGTTTCCGAGATATGGACTATCGATAATTTACACCTTAGGCTCTGCTTCTAACTTGGGCCCAAATTGTAAAATGGTCTTATCTATTGGCGATTTCGTTCCAATTCACATTCCAAGTAATATTCGGCATGCTAATTACATTGCCGGTTGCCAAATTGCATTATCTCTTATAGTTTCCGAGATATGGACTATCGATAATTTACACCTTAAGCTCTGCTTCTAACTTGTTCCCAAATTGTAAAATGGTCTTATCTATTGGCGATTTCGTTCCAATTCACATTCCAAGTAATATTCGGCATGCTAATTACATTGCCGGTTGCCAAATTGCATTATCTCTTATAGTTTCCGAGATATGGACTATCGATAATTTACACCTTAGGCTCTGCTTCTAACTTGGGCCCAAATTGTAAAATGGTCTTATCTATTGGCGATTTCGTTCCAATTCACATTCCAAGTAATATTCGGCATGCTAATTACATTGCCTGTTGCCAAATTGCATTATCTCTTATAGTTTCCGAGATATGGACTATCGATAATTTACACCTTAGGCTCTGCTTCTAACTTGGGCCCAAATTGTAAAATGGTCTTATCTATTGGCGATTTCGTTCCAATTCACATTCCAAGTAATATTCGGCATGCTAATTACATTGCCGGTTGCCAAATTGCATTATCTCTTATAGTTTCCGAGATATGGACTATCGATAATTTACACCTTAGGCTCTGCTTCTAACTTGGGCCCAAATTGTAAAATGGTCTTATCTATTGGCGATTTCGTCCCAATTCACATTCCAAGTGATATTCGGCATGCTAATTACATTGCCGGTTGCGAAATTGCATTATCTCTTATAATTTCCGAGATATGGACTATCAATAATTTACACCTTAGGCTCTGCTTCTAACTTGGGCCCAAATTGTAAAATGGTCTTATCTATTGGCGATTTCGTTCCAATTCACACTCCAAGTAATATTCGGCATGCTAATTACATTGCCGGTTGCCAAATTGCATTATCTCTTATAGTTTCCGAGATATGGACTATCGATAATTTACACCTTAGGCTCTGCTTCTAACTTGGGCCCAAATTGTAAAATGGTCTTATCTATTGGCGATTTCGTTCCAATTCACATTCCAAGTAATATTCGGCATGCTAATTACATTGCCGGTTGCCAAATTGCATTATCTCTTATAGTTTCCGAGATATGGACTATCGATAATTTACACCATAGGCTCTGCTTCTAACTTGGGCCCAAATTGTAAAATGGTCTTATCTATTGGCGATTTCGTTCCAATTCACATTCCAAGTAATATTCGGCATGCTAATTACATTGCCGGTTGCCAAATTGCATTATCTCTTATAGTTTCCGAGATATGGACTATCGATAATTTACACCTTAGGCTCTGCTTCTAACTTGCTCCCAAATTGTAAAATGGTCTTATCTATTGGCGATTTCGTTCCAATTCACATTCCAAGTAATATTCGGCATGCTAATTACATTGCCGGTTGCCAAATTGCATTATCTCTTATAGTTTCCGAGATATGGACTATCGATAATTTACACCTTAGGCTCTGCTTCTAACTTAGGCCCAAATTGTAAAATGGTCTTATCTATTGGCGATTTCGTTCCAATTCACATTCCAAGTAATATTCGGCATGCTAATTACATTGCCGGTTGCCAAATTGAATCATCTCTTATAGTTTCCGAGATATGGACTATCGATAATTTACACCTTAGGCTCTGCTTCTAACTTGGGCCCAAATTGTAAAATGGTCTTATCTATTGGCGATTTCGTTCCAATTCACATTCCAAGTAATATTGGGCATGCTAATTACATTGCCGGTTGCCAAATTGCATTATCTCTTATAGTTTCCGAGATATGGACTATCGATAATTTACACCATAGGCTCTGCTTCTAACTTGGGCCCAAATTGTAAAATGGTCTTATCTATTGGCGATTTCGTTCCAATTCACATTCGAAGTAATATTCGGCATGCTAATTACATTGCCGGTTGCCAAATTGCATTATCTCTTATAGTTTCCGAGATGTGGACTATCGATAATTTACACCTTAGGCTCTGCTTCTAACTTGGGCCCAAATTGTAAAATGGTCTTATCTATTGGCGATTTCGTCCCAATTCACATTCCAAGTGATATTCGGCATGCTAATTACATTGCCGGTTGCGAAATTGCATTATCTCTTATAGTTTCCGAGATATGGACTATCAATAATTTACACCTTAGGCTCAGCTTCTAACTTGGGCCCAAATTGTAAAATGGTCTTATCTATTGGCGATTTCGTTCCAATTCACATTCCAAGTAATATTCGGCATGCTAATTACATTGCCGGTTGCCAAATTGCATTATCTCTTATAGTTTCCGAGATATGGACTATCGATAATTTACACCTTAGGCTCTGCTTCTAACTTGGGCCCAAATTGTAAAATGGTCTTATCTATTGGCGATTTCGTTCCAATTCACATTCCAAGTAATATTCGGCATGCTAATTACATTGCCGGTTGCCAAATTGCATTATCTCTTATAGTTTCCGAGATATGGACTATCAATAATTTACACCTTAGGCTCTGCTTCTAACTTGGGCCCAAATTGTAAAATGGTCTTATCTATTGGCGATTTCGTTCCAATTCACATTCCAAGTAATATTCGGCATGCTAATTACATTGCCGGTTGCCAAATTGCATTATCTCTTATAGTTTCCGAGATATGGATTATCGATAATTTACACCTTAGGCTCTGCTTCTAACTTGGGCCCAAATTGTAAAATGGTCTTATCTATTGGCGATTTCGTTCCAATTCACATTCCAAGTAATATTCGGCATGCTAATTACATTGCCGGTTGCCAAATTGCATTATCTCTTATAGTTTCCGAGATATGGACTATCGATAATTTACACCTTAGGCTCTGCTTCTAACTTGCTCCCAAATTGTAAAATGGTCTTATCTATTGGCGATTTCGTTCCAATTCACATTCCAAGTAATATTCGGCATGCTAATTACATTGCCGGTTGCCAAATTGCATTATCTCTTATAGTTTCCGAGATATGGACTATCGATAATTTACACCTTAGGCTCTGCTTCTAACTTGGGCCCAAATTGTAAAATGGTCTTATCTATTGGCGATTTCGTTCCAATTCACATTCCAAGTAATATTCGGCATGCTAATTACATTGCCGGTTGCCAAATTGAATCATCTCTTATAGTTTCCGAGATATGGACTATCGATAATTTACACCTTAGGCTCTGCTTCTAACTTGGGCCCAAATTGTAAAATGGTCTTATCTATTGGCGATTTCGTTCCAATTCACATTCCAAGTAATATTGGGCATGCTAATTACATTGCCGGTTGCCAAATTGCATTATCTCTTATAGTTTCCGAGATATGGACTATCGATAATTTACACCATAGGCTCTGCTTCTAACTTGGGCCCAAATTGTAAAATGGTCTTATCTATTGGCGATTTCGTTCCAATTCACATTCGAAGTAATATTCGGCATGCTAATTACATTGCCGGTTGCCAAATTGCATTATCTCTTATAGTTTCCGAGATATGGACTATCGATAATTTACACCTTAGGCTCTGCTTCTAACTTGGGCCCAAATTGTAAAATGGTCTTATCTATTGGCGATTTCGTCCCAATTCACATTCCAAGTGATATTCGGCATGCTAATTACATTGCCGGTTGCGAAATTGCATTATCTCTTATAGTTTCCGAGATATGGACTATCAATAATTTACACCTTAGGCTCAGCTTCTAACTTGGGCCCAAATTGTAAAATGGTCTTATCTATTGGCGATTTCGTTCCAATTCACATTCCAAGTAATATTCGGCATGCTAATTACATTGCCGGTTGCCAAATTGCATTATCTCTTATAGTTTCCGAGATATGGACTATCGATAATTTACACCTTAGGCTCTGCTTCTAACTTGGGCCCAAATTGTAAAATGGTCTTATCTATTGGCGATTTCGTTCCAATTCACATTCCAAGTAATATTCGGCATGCTAATTACATTGCCGGTTGCCAAATTGCATTATCTCTTATAGTTTCCGAGATATGGACTATCGATAATTTACACCTTAGGCTCTGCTTCTAACTTGGGCCCAAATTGTAAAATGGTCTTATCTATTGGCGATTTCGTTCCAATTCACATTCCAAGTAATATTCGGCATGCTAATTACATTGCCGGTTGCCAAATTGCATTATCTCTTATAGTTTCCGAGATATGGACTATCGATAATTTACACCTTAAGCTCTGCTTCTAACTTGTTCCCAAATTGTAAAATGGTCTTATCTATTGGCGATTTCGTTCCAATTCACATTCCAAGTAATATTCGGCATGCTAATTACATTGCCGGTTGCCAAATTGCATTATCTCTTATAGTTTCCGAGATATGGACTATCGATAATTTACACCTTAGGCTCTGCTTCTAACTTGGGCCCAAATTGTAAAATGGTCTTATCTATTGGCGATTTCGTTCCAATTCACATTCCAAGTAATATTCGGCATGCTAATTACATTGCCGGTTGCCAAATTGAATTATCTCTTATAGTTTCCGAGATATGGACTATCGATAATTTACACCTTTATCGATAATTTATATTAAATTTACACCTTAGGCTCTGCTTCTAACTTGGGCCCAAATTGTAAAATGGTCTTATCTATTGGCGATTTCGTTCCAATTCACATTCCAAGTAATATTCGGCATGCTAATTACATTGCCGGTTGCCAAATTGAATTATCTCTTATAGTTTCCGAGATATGGACTATCGATAATTTACACCTTAGGCTCTGCTTCTAACTTGGGCCCAAATTGAAAAATGGTCTTACCTATTGGCGATTTCGTTCCAATCACATTCCAAGTAATATTCGGCATGCTAATTACATTGCCGGTTGCCAAATTGCATTATCTCTTATAGTTTCCGAGATATGGACTATCGATAATTTACACCTTAGGCTCTGCTTCTAACTTGGGCCCAAATTGTAAAATGGTCTTATCTATTGGCGATTTCGTTCCAATTCACATTCCAAGTAATATTCGGCATGCTAATTACATTGCAAATTGCATTATCTCTTATAGTTTCCGAGATATGGGACTATCGATAATTTACACCTTAGGCTCTGCTTCTAACTTGGGCCCAAATTGTAAAATGGTCTTATCTATTGGCGATTTCGTCCCAATTCACATTCCAAGTGATATTCGGCATGCTAATTTCATTGCCGGTTGCGAAATTGCATTATCTCTTATAGTTTCCGAGATATGGACTATCGATAATTTACACCTTAGGCTCTGCTTCTAACTTGGGCCCAAATTGTAAAATGGTCTTATCTATTGGCGATTTCGTTCCAATTCACATTCCAAGTAATATTCGGCATGCTAATTACATTGCCGGTTGCCAAATTGCATTATCTCTTATAGTTTCCGAGATATGGACTATCGATAATTTACACCTTAGGCTCTGCTTCTAACTTGGGCCCAACTTGTAAAATGGTCTTATCTATTGGCGATTTCGTCCCAATTCACATTCCAAGTGATATTCGGCATGCTAATTACATTGCCGGTTGCGAAATTGCATTATCTCTTATAGTTTCCGAGATATGGACTATCAATAATTTACACCTTAGGCTCTGCTTCTAACTTGGGCCCAAATTGTAAAATGGTCTTATCTATTGGCGATTTCGTTCCAATTCACATTCCAAGTAATATTCGGCATGCTAATTACATTGCCGGTTGCCAAATTGCATTATCTCTTATAGTTTCCGAGATATGGACTATCGATAATTTACACCTTAGGCTCTGCTTCTAACTTGGGCCCAAATTGTAAAATGGTCTTATCTATTGGCGATTTCGTTCCAATTCACATTCCAAGTAATATTCGGCATGCTAATTACATTGCCGGTTGCCAAATTGCATTATCTCTTATAGTTTCCGAGATATGGACTATCGATAATTTACACCTTAGGCTCTGCTTCTAACTTGGGCCCAAATTGTAAAATGGTCTTATCTATTGGCGATTTCGTCCCAATTCACATTCCAAATGATATTCGGCATGCTAATTACATTGCCGGTTGCGAAATTGCATTATCTCTTATAGTTTCCGAGATATGGACTATCAATAATTTACACCTTAGGCTCTGCTTCTAACTTGGGCCCAAATTGTAAAATGGTCTTATCTATTGGCGATTTCGTTCCAATTCACATTCCAAGTAATATTCGGCATGCTAATTACATTGCCGGTTGCCAAATTGCATTATCTCTTATAGTTTCCGAGATATGGATTATCGATAATTTACACCTTAGGCTCTGCTTCTAACTTGGGCCCAAATTGTAAAATGGTCTTATCTATTGGCGATTTCGTTCCAATTCACATTCCAAGTAATATTCGGCATGCTAATTACATTGCCGGTTGCCAAATTGCATTATCTCTTATAGTTTCCGAGATATGGACTATCGATAATTTACACCTTAGGCTCTGCTTCTAACTTGGGCCCAAATTGTAAAATGGTCTTATCTATTGGCGATTTCGTTCCAATTCACATTCCAAGTAATATTCGGCATGCTAATTACATTGCCGGTTGCCAAATTGCATTATCTCTTATAGTTTCCGAGATATGGACTATCGATAATTTACACCTTAGGCTCTGCTTCTAACTTGGGCCCAAATTGTAAAATGGTCTTATCTATTGGCGATTTAGTTGCAATTCACATTCCAAGTAATATTCGGCATGCTAATTACATTGCCGGTTGCCAAATTGCATTATCTCTTATAGTTTCCGAGATATGGACTATCGATAATTTACACCTTAGGCTCTGCTTCTAACTTGGGCCCAAATTGTAAAATGGTCTGATCTATTGACGATTTCGTTCCAATTCACATTCCAAGTAATATTTGGCATACTAATTACATTGCCGGTTGCCAAATTGCATTATCTCTTATAGTTTCCGAGATATGGACTATCGATAATTTACACCTTAGGCTCTGCTTCTAACTTGGGCCCAAATTGTAAAATGGTCTTATCTATTGGCGATTTCGTTCCAATTCACATTCCAAGTAATATTCGGCATGCTAATTACATTGCCGGTTGCCAAATTGCATTATCTCTTATAGTTTCCGAGATATGGACTATCGATAATTTACACCTTAGGCTCTGCTTCTAACTTGGGCCCAAATTGTAAAATGGTCTTATCTATTGGCGATTTCGTTCCAATTCACACTCCAAGTAATATTCGGCATGCTAATTACATTGCCGGTTGCGAAATTGCATTATCTCTTATAGTTTCCGAGATATGGACTATCGATAATTTACACCTTAGGCTCTGCTTCTAACTTGGGCCCAAATTGAAAAATGGTCTTATCTATTGGCGATTTCGTTCCAATTCACATTCCAAGTAATATTCGGCATGCTAATTACATTGCCGGTTGCCAAATTGCATTATCTCTTATAGTTTCCGAGATATAGACTATCGATAATTTACACCTTAGGCTCTGCTTCTAACTTGGGCCCAAATTGTAAAATGGTCTTATCTATTGGCGATTTCGTTCCAATTCACATTCCAAGTAATATTCGGCATGCTAATTACATTGCCGGTTGCCAAATTGCATTATCTCTTATAGTTTCCGAGATATGGACTATCGATAATTTACACCTTAGGCTCTGCTTCTAACTTGGGCCCAAATTGTAAAATGGTCTTATCTATTGGCGATTTCGTCCCAATTCACATTCCAAGTGATATTCGGCATGCTAATTACATTGCCGGTTGCGAAATTGCATTATCTCTTATAGTTTCCGAGATATGGACTATCAATAATTTACACCTTAGGCTCTGCTTCTAACTTGGGCCCAAATTGTAAAATGGTCTTATCTATTGGCGATTTCGTTCCAATTCACATTCCAAGTAATATTCGGCATGCTAATTACATTGCCGGTTGCGAAATTGCATTATCTCTTATAGTTTCCGAGATATGGACTATCAATAATTTACACCTTAGGCTCTGCTTCTAACTTGGGCCCAAATTGTAAAATGGTCTTATCTATTGGCGATTTCGTTCCAATTCACATTCCAAGTAATATTCGGCATGCTAATTACATTGCCGGTTGCCAAATTGCATTATCTCTTATAGTTTCCGAGATATGGACTATCGATAATTTACACCTTAGGCTCTGCTTCTAACTTGGGCCCAAATTGTAAAATGGTCTTATCTATTGGCGATTTCGTCCCAATTCACATTCCAAGTGATATTCGGCATGCTAATTACATTGCCGGTTGCGAAATTGCATTATCTCTTATAGTTTCCGAGATATGGACTATCGATAATTTACACCTTAGGCTCTGCTTCTAACTTGGGCCCAAATTGTAAAATGGTCTTATCTATTGGCGATTTCGTCCCAATTCACATTCCAAGTGATATTCGGCATGCTAATTACATTGCCGGTTGCGAAATTGCATTATCTCTTATAGTTTCCGAGATATGGACTATCAATAATTTACACCTTAGGCTCTGCTTCTAACTTGGGCCCAAATTGTAAAATGGTCTTATCTATTGGCGATTTCGTTCCAATTCACATTCCAAGTAATATTCGGCATGCTAATTACATTGCCGGTTGCCAAATTGCATTATCTCTTATAGTTTCCGTGATATGGACTATCGATAATTTACACCTTAGGCTCTGCTTCTAACTTGGGCCCAAATTGTAAAATGGTCTTATCTATTGGCGATTTCGTTCCAATTCACATTCCAAGTAATATTCGGCATTATCTCTTATAGTTTCCGAGATATGGACTATCGATAATTTACACCTTAGGCTCTGCTTCTAACTTGGGCCCAAATTGTAAAATGGTCTTATCTATTGGCGATTTCGTCCCAATTCACATTCCAAGTGATATTCGGCATGCTAATTTCATTGCCGGTTGCGAAATTGCATTATCTCTTATAGTTTCCGAGATATGGACTATCGATTATTTACACCTTAGGCTCTGCTTCTAACTTGGGCCCAAATTGTAAAATGGTCTTATCTATTGGCGATTTCGTTCCAATTCACATTCCAAGTAATATTCGGCATGCTAATTACATTGCCGGTTGCCAAATTGCATTATCTCTTATAGTTTCCGAGATATGGACTATCGATAATTTACACCTTAGGCTCTGCTTCTAACTTGGGCCCAAATTGTAAAATGGTCTTATCTATTGGCGATTTAGTTGCAATTCACATTCCAAGTAATATTCGGCATGCTAATTACATTGCCGGTTGCCAAATTGCATTATCTCTTATAGTTTCCGAGATATGGACTATCGATAATTTACACCTTAGGCTCTGCTTCTAACTTGGGCCCAACTTGTAAATTGGTCTTATCTATTGGCGATTTCGTCTCAATTCACATTCCAAGTGATATTCGGCATGCTAATTACATTGCCGGTTGCGAAATTGCATTATCTCTTATAGTTTCCGAGATATGGACTATCAATAATTTACACCTTAGGCTCTGCTTCTAACTTGGGCCCAAATTGTAAAATGGTCTTATCTATTGGCGATTTCGTTCCAATTCACATTCCAAGTAATATTCGGCATGCTAATTACATTGCCGGTTGCCAAATTGCATTATCTCTTATAGTTTCCGAGATATGGACTATCGATAATTTACACCTTAGGCTCTGCTTCTAACTTGGGCCCAAATTGTAAAATGGTCTTATCTATTGGCGATTTCGTTCCAATTCACATTCCAAGTAATAGTCGGCATGCTAATTACATTGCCGGTTGCCAAATTGCATTATCTCTTATAGTTTCCGAGATATGGACTATCGATAATTTACACCTTAGGCTCTGCTTCTAACTTGGGCCCAAATTGTAAAATGGTCTTATCTATTGGCGATTTCGTCCCAATTCACATTCCAAGTGATATTCGGCATGCTAATTACATTGCCGGTTGCGAAATTGCATTATCTCTTATAGTTTCCGAGATATGGACTATCAATAATTTACACCTTAATCTCTGCTTCTAACTTGGGCCCAAATTGTAAAATGGTCTTATCTATTGGCGATTTCGTTCCAATTCACATTCCAAGTAATATTCGGCATGCTAATTACATTGCCGGTTGCCAAATTGCATTATCTCTTATAGTTTCCGAGATATGGATTATCGATAATTTACACCTTAGGCTCTGCTTCTAACTTGGGCCCAAATTGTAAAATGGTCTTATCTATTGGCGATTTCGTTCCAATTCACATTCCAAGTAATATTCGGCATGCTAATTACATTGCCGGTTGCCAAATTGCATTATCTCTTATAGTTTCCGAGATATGGACTATCGATAATTTACACCTTAGGCTCTGCTTCTAACTTGGGCCCAAATTGTAAAATGGTCTTATCTATTGGCGATTTCGTTCCAATTCACATTCCAAGTAATATTCGGCATGCTAATTACATTGCCGGTTGCCAAATTGCATTATCTCTTATAGTTTCCGAGATATGGACTATCGATAATTTACACCTTAGGCTCTGCTTCTAACTTGGGCCCAAATTGTAAAATGGTCTTATCTATTGGCGATTTAGTTGCAATTCACATTCCAAGTAATATTCGGCATGCTAATTACATTGCCGGTTGCGAAATTGCATTATCTCTTATAGTTTCCGAGATATGGACTATCGATAATTTACACCTTAGGCTCTGCTTCTAACTTGGGCCCAAATTGTAAAATGGTCTTATCTATTGGCGATTTCGTTCCAATTCACATTCCAAGTAATATTCGGCATGCTAATTACATTGCCGGTTGCCAAATTGCATTATCTCTTATAGTTTCCGAGATATGGACTATCGATAATTTACACCTTAGGCTCTGCTTCTAACTTGGGCCCAAATTGTAAAATGGTCTTATCTATTGGCGATTTCGTTCCAATTCACATTCCAAGTAATATTCGGCATGCTAATTACATTGCCGGTTGCCAAATTGCATTATCTCTTATAGTTTCCGAGATATGGACTATCGATAATTTACACCTTAGGCTCTGGTTCTAACTTGGGCCCAAATTGTAAAATGGTCTTATCTATTGGCGATTTAGTTGCAATTCACATTCCAAGTAATATTCGGCATGCTAATTACATTGCCGGTTGCCAAATTGCATTATCTCTTATAGTTTCCGAGATATGGACTATCGATAATTTACACCTTAGGCTCTGCTTCTAACTTGGGCCCAACTTGTAAAATGGTCTTATCTATTGGCGATTTCGTCCCAATTCACATTCCAAGTGATATTCGGCATGCTAATTACATTGCCGGTTGCGAAATTGCATTATCTCTTATAGTTTCCGAGATATGGACTATCAATAATTTACACCTTAGGCTCTGCTTCTAACTTGGGCCCAAATTGTAAAATGGTCTTATCTATTGGCGATTTCGTTCCAATTCACATTCCAAGTAATATTCGGCATGCTAATTACATTGCCGGTTGCCAAATTGCATTATCTCTTATAGTTTCCGAGATATGGACTATCGATAATTTACACCTTAGGCTCTGCTTCTAACTTGGGCCCAAATTGTAAAATGGTCTTATCTATTGGCGATTTCGTTCCAATTCACATTCCAAGTAATATTCGGCATGCTAATTACATTGCCGGTTGCCAAATTGCATTATCTCTTATAGTTTCCGAGATATGGACTATCGATAATTTACACCTTAGGCTCTGCTTCTAACTTGGGCCCAAATTGTAAAATGGTCTTATCTATTGGCGATTTCGTCCCAATTCACATTCCAAATGATATTCGGCATGCTAATTACATTGCCGGTTGCGAAATTGCATTATCTCTTATAGTTTCCGAGATATGGACTATCAATAATTTACACCTTAGGCTCTGCTTCTAACTTGGGCCCAAATTGTAAAATGGTCTTATCTATTGGCGATTTCGTCCCAATTCACATTCCAAGTGATATTCGGCATGCTAATTTCATTGCCGGTTGCGAAATTGCATTATCTCTTATAGTTTCCGAGATATGGACTATCGATAATTTACACCTTAGGCTCTGCTTCTAACTTGGGCCCAAATTGTAAAATGGTCTTATCTATTGGCGATTTCGTTCCAATTCACATTCCAAGTAATATTCGGCATGCTAATTACATTGCCGGTTGCCAAATTGCATTATCTCTTATAGTTTCCGAGATATGGACTATCGATAATTTACACCTTAGGCTCTGCTTCTAACTTGGGCCCAAATTGTAAAATGGTCTTATCTATTGGCGATTTAGTTGCAATTCACATTCCAAGTAATATTCGGCATGCTAATTACATTGCCGGTTGCCAAATTGCATTATCTCTTATAGTTTCCGAGATATGGACTATCGATAATTTACACCTTAGGCTCTGCTTCTAACTTGGGCCCAAATTGTAAAATGGTCTTATCTATTGGCGATTTCGTTCCAATTCGCATTCCAAGTAATATTTGGCATACTAATTACATTGCCGGTTGCCAAATTGCATTATCTCTTATAGTTTCCGAGATATGGACTATCGATAATTTACACCTTAGGCTCTGCTTCTAACTTGGGCCCAAATTGTAAAATGGTCTTATCTATTGGCGATTTCGTTCCAATTCACATTCCAAGTAATATTCGGCATGCTAATTACATTGCCGGTTGCCAAATTGCATTATCTCTTATAGTTTCCGAGATATGGACTATCGATAATTTACACCTTAGGCTCTGCTTCTAACTTGGGCCCAAATTGTAAAATGGACTTATCTATTGGCGATTTCGTTCCAATTCACACTCCAAGTAATATTCGGCATGCTAATTACATTGCCGGTTGCGAAATTGCATTATCTCTTATAGTTTCCGAGATATGGACTATCGATAATTTACACCTTAGGCTCTGCTTCTAACTTGGGCCCAAATTGAAAAATGGTCTTATCTATTGGCGATTTCGTTCCAATTCACATTCCAAGTAATATTCGGCATGCTAATTACATTGCCGGTTGCCAAATTGCATTATCTCTTATAGTTTCCGAGATATAGACTATCGATAATTTACACCTTAGGCTCTGCTTCTAACTTGGGCCCAAATTGTAAAATGGTCTTATCTATTGGCGATTTCGTTCCAATTCACATTCCAAGTAATATTCGGCATGCTAATTACATTGCCGGTTGCCAAATTGCATTATCTCTTATAGTTTCCGAGATATGGACTATCGATAATTTACACCTTAGGCTCTGCTTCTAACTTGGGCCCAAATTGTAAAATGGTCTTATCTATTGGCGATTTCGTCCCAATTCACATTCCAAGTGATATTCGGCATGCTAATTACATTGCCGGTTGCGAAATTGCATTATCTCTTATAGTTTCCGAGATATGGACTATCAATAATTTACACCTTAGGCTCTGCTTCTAACTTGGGCCCAAATTGTAAAATGGTCTTATCTATTGGCGATTTCGTTCCAATTCACATTCCAAGTAATATTCGGCATGCTAATTACATTGCCGGTTGCCAAATTGCATTATCTCTTATAGTTTCCGAGATATGGACTATCGATAATTTACACCTTAGGCTCTGCTTCTAACTTGGGCCCAAATTGTAAAATGGTCTTATCTATTGGCGATTTCGTCCCAATTCACATTCCAAGTGATATTCGGCATGCTAATTACATTGCCGGTTGCGAAATTGCATTATCTCTTATAGTTTCCGAGATATGGACTATCAATAATTTACACCTTAGGCTCTGCTTCTAACTTGGGCCCAAATTGTAAAATGGTCTTATCTATTGGCGATTTCGTTCCAATTCACATTCCAAGTAATATTCGGCATGCTAATTACATTGCCGGTTGCCAAATTGCATTATCTCTTATAGTTTCCGTGATATGGACTATCGATAATTTACACCTTAGGCTCTGCTTCTAACTTGGGCCCAAATTGTAAAATGGTCTTATCTATTGGCGATTTCGTTCCAATTCACATTCCAAGTAATATTCGGCATGCTAATTACATTGCAAATTGCATTATCTCTTATAGTTTCCGAGATATGGACTATCGATAATTTACACCTTAGGCTCTGCTTCTAACTTGGGCCCAAATTGTAAAATGGTCTTATCTATTGGCGATTTCGTCCCAATTCACATTCCAAGTGATATTCGGCATGCTAATTTCATTGCCGGTTGCGAAATTGCATTATCTCTTATAGTTTCCGAGATATGGACTATCGATAATTTACACCTTAGGCTCTGCTTCTAACTTGGGCCCAAATTGTAAAATGGTCTTATCTATTGGCGATTTCGTTCCAATTCACATTCCAAGTAATATTCGGCATGCTAATTACATTGCCGGTTGCCAAATTGCATTATCTCTTATAGTTTCCGAGATATGGACTATCGATAATTTACACCTTAGGCTCTGCTTCTAACTTGGGCCCAAATTGTAAAATGGTCTTATCTATTGGCGATTTAGTTGCAATTCACATTCCAAGTAATATTCGGCATGCTAATTACATTGCCGGTTGCCAAATTGCATTATCTCTTATAGTTTCCGAGATATGGACTACCGATAATTTACACCTTAGGCTCTGCTTCTAACTTGGGCCCAACTTGTAAAATGGTCTTATCTATTGGCGATTTCGTCCCAATTCACATTCCAAGTGATATTCGGCATGCTAATTACATTGCCGGTTGCGAAATTGCATTATCTCTTATAGTTTCCGAGATATGGACTATCAATAATTTACACCTTAGGCTCTGCTTCTAACTTGGGCCCAAATTGTAAAATGGTCTTATCTATTGGCGATTTCGTTCCAATTCACATTCCAAGTAATATTCGGCATGCTAATTACATTGCCGGTTGCCAAATTGCATTATCTCTTATAGTTTCCGAGATATGGACTATCGATAATTTACACCTTAGGCTCTGCTTCTAACTTGGGCCCAAATTGTAAAATGGTCTTATCTATTGGCGATTTCGTTCCAATTCACATTCCAAGTAATATTCGGCATGCTAATTACATTGCCGGTTGCCAAATTGCATTATCTCTTATAGTTTCCGAGATATGGACTATCGATAATTTACACCTTAGGCTCTGCTTCTAACTTGGGCCCAAATTGTAAAATGGTCTTATCTATTGGCGATTTCGTCCCAATTCACATTCCAAGTGATATTCGGCATGCTAATTACATTGCCGGTTGCGAAATTGCATTATCTCTTATAGTTTCCGAGATATGGACTATCAATAATTTACACCTTAGGCTCTGCTTCTAACTTGGGCCCAAATTGTAAAATGGTCTTATCTATTGGCGATTTCGTTCCAATTCACATTCCAAGTAATATTCGGCATGCTAATTACATTGCCGGTTGCCAAATTGCATTATCTCTTATAGTTTCCGAGATATGGATTATCGATAATTTACACCTTAGGCTCTGCTTCTAACTTGGGCCCAAATTGTAAAATGGTCTAATCTATTGGCGATTTCGTTCCAATTCACATTCCAAGTAATATTCGGCATGCTAATTACATTGCCGGTTGCCAAATTGCATTATCTCTTATAGTTTCCGAGATATGGACTATCGATAATTTACACCTTAGGCTCTGCTTCTAACTTGGGCCCAAATTGTAAAATGGTCTTATCTATTGGCGATTTCGTTCCAATTCACATTCCAAGTAATATTCGGCATGCTAATTACATTGCCGGTTGCCAAATTGCATTATCTCTTATAGTTTCCGAGATATGGACTATCGATAATTTACACCTTAGGCTCTGCTTCTAACTTGGGCCCAAATTGTAAAATGGTCTTATCTATTGGCGATTTAGTTGCAATTCACATTCCAAGTAATATTCGGCATGCTAATTTCATTGCCGGTTGCGAAATTGCATTATCTCTTATAGTTTCCGAGATATGGACTATCGATAATTTACACCTTAGGCTCTGCTTCTAACTTGGGCCCAAATTGTAAAATGGTCTTATCTATTGGCGATTTCGTTCCAATTCACATCCAAGTAATATTCGGCATGCTAATTACATTGCCGGTTGCCAAATTGCATTATCTCTTATAGTTTCCGAGATATGGACTATCGATAATTTACACCTTAGGCTCTGCTTCTAACTTGGGCCCAAATTGTAAAATGGTCTTATCTATTGGCGATTTAGTTGCAATTCACATTCCAAGTAATATTCGGCATGCTAATTACATTGCCGGTTGCCAAATTGCATTATCTCTTATAGTTTCCGAGATATGGACTATCGATAATTTACACCTTAGGCTCTGCTTCTAACTTGGGCCCAACTTGTAAAATGGTCTTATCTATTGGCGATTTCGTCCCAATTCACATTCCAAGTGATATTCGGCATGCTAATTACATTGCCGGTTGCGAAATTGCATTATCTCTTATAGTTTCCGAGATATGGACTATCAATAATTTACACCTTAGGCTCTGCTTCTAACTTGGGCCCAAATTGTAAAATGGTCTTATCTATTGGCGATTTCGTTCCAATTCACATTCCAAGTAATATTCGGCATGCTAATTACATTGCCGGTTGCCAAATTGCATTATCTCTTATAGTTTCCGAGATATGGACTATCGATAATTTACACCTTAGGCTCTGCTTCTAACTTGGGCCCAAATTGTAAAATGGTCTTATCTATTGGCGATTTCGTTCCAATTCACATTCCAAGTAATATTCGGCATGCTAATTACATTGCCGGTTGCCAAATTGCATTATCTCTTATAGTTTCCGAGATATGGACTATCGATAATTTACACCTTAGGCTCTGCTTCTAACTTGGGCCCAAATTGTAAAATGGTCTTATCTATTGGCGATTTCGTCCCAATTCACATTCCAAGTGATATTCGGCATGCTAATTACATTGCCGGTTGCGAAATTGCATTATCTCTTATAGTTTCCGAGATATGGACTATCAATAATTTACACCTTAGGCTCTGCTTCTAACTTGGGCCCAAATTGTAAAATGGTCTTATCTATTGGCGATTTCGTTCCAATTCACATTCCAAGTAATATTCGGCATGCTAATTACATTGCCGGTTGCCAAATTGCATTATCTCTTATAGTTTCCGAGATATGGATTATCGATAATTTACACCTTAGGCTCTGCTTCTAACTTGGGCCCAAATTGTAAAATGGTCTTATCTATTGGCGATTTCGTTCCAATTCACATTCCAAGTAATATTCGGCATGCTAATTACATTGCCGGTTGCCAAATTGCATTATCTCTTATAGTTTCCGAGATATGGACTATCGATAATTTACACCTTAGGCTCTGCTTCTAACTTGGGCCCAAATTGTAAAATGGTCTTATCTATTGGCGATTTCGTTCCAATTCACATTCCAAGTAATATTCGGCATGCTAATTACATTGCCGGTTGCCAAATTGCATTATCTCTTATAGTTTCCGAGATATGGACTATCGATAATTTACACCTTAGGCTCTGCTTCTAACTTGGGCCCAAATTGTAAAATGGTCTTATCTATTGGCGATTTAGTTGCAATTCACATTCCAAGTAATATTCGGCATGCTAATTACATTGCCGGTTGCGAAATTGCATTATCTCTTATAGTTTCCGAGATATGGACTATCGATAATTTACACCTTAGGCTCTGCTTCTAACTTGGGCCCAAATTGTAAAATGGTCTTATCTATTGGCGATTTCGTTCCAATTCACATTCCAAGTAATATTTGGCATACTAATTACATTGCCGGTTGCCAAATTGCATTATCTCTTATAGTTTCCGAGATATGGACTATCGATAATTTACACCTTAGGCTCTGCTTCTAACTTGGGCCCAAATTGTAAAATGGTCTTATCTATTGGCGATTTCGTTCCAATTCACATTCCAAGTAATATTCGGCATGCTAATTACATTGCCGGTTGCCAAATTGCATTATCTCTTATAGTTTCCGAGATATGGACTATCGATAATTTACACCTTAGGCTCTGCTTCTAACTTGGGCCCAAATTGTAAAATGGTCTTATCTATTGGCGATTTCGTTCCAATTCACATTCCAAGTAATATTCGGCATGCTAATTACATTGCCGGTTGCCAAATTGCATTATCTCTTATAGTTTCCGAGATATGGACTATCGATAATTTACACCTTAGGCTCTGCTTCTAACTTGGGCCCAAATTGTAAAATGGTCTTATCTATTGGCGATTTCGTCCCAATTCACATTCCAAGTGATATTCGGCATGCTAATTACATTGCCGGTTGCGAAATTGCATTATCTCTTATAGTTTCCGAGATATGGACTATCAATAATTTACACCTTAGGCTCTGCTTCTAAATTGGGCCCAAATTGTAAAATGGTCTTATCTATTGGCGATTTCGTTCCAATTCACATTCCAAGTAATATTCGGCATGCTAATTACATTGCCGGTTGCCAAATTGCATTATCTCTTATAGTTTCCGTGATATGGACTATCGATAATTTACACCTTAGGCTCTGCTTCTAACTTGGGCCCAAATTGTAAAATGGTCTTATCTATTGGCGAATTCGTTCCAATTCACATTCCAAGTAATATTCGGCATGCTAATTACATTGCCGGTTGCCAAATTGCATTATCTCTTATAGTTTCCGAGATATGGACTATCGATAATTTACACCTTAGGCTCTGCTTCTAACTTGGGCCCAAATTGTAAAATGGTCTTATCTATTGGCGATTTCGTTCCAATTCACATTCCAAGTAATATTCGGCATGCTAATTACATTGCCGGTTGCCAAATTGCATTATCTCTTATAGTTTCCGAGATATGGACTATCGATAATTTACACCTTAGGCTCTGCTTCTAACTTGGGCCCAAATTGTAAAATGGTCTTATCTATTGGCGATTTCGTTTCAATTCACATTCCAAGTAATATTCGGCATGCTAATTACATTGCCGGTTGCCAAATTGCATTATCTCTTATAGTTTCCGAGATATAGACTATCGATAATTTACACCTTAGGCTCTGCTTCTAACTTGGGCCCAAATTGTAAAATGGTCTTATCTATTGGCGATTTCGTTCCAATTCACATTCCAAGTAATATTCGGCATGCTAATTACATTGCCGGTTGCCAAATTGCATTATCTCTTATAGTTTCCGAGATATGGACTATCGATAATTTACACCTTAGGCTCTGCTTCTAACTTGGGCCCAAATTGTAAAATGGTCTTATCTATTGGCGATTTCGTCCCAATTCACATTCCAAGTGATATTCGGCATGCTAATTACATTGCCGGTTGCGAAATTGCATTATCTCTTATAGTTTCCGAGATATGGACTATCAATAATTTACACCTTAGGCTCTGCTTCTAACTTGGGCCCAAATTGTAAAATGGTCTTATCTATTGGCGATTTCGTTCCAATTCACATTCCAAGTAATATTCGGCATGCTAATTACATTGCCGGTTGCCAAATTGCATTATCTCTTATAGTTTCCGTGATATGGACTATCGATAATTTACACCTTAGGCTCTGCTTCTAACTTGGGCCCAAATTGTAAAATGGTCTTATCTATTGGCGAATTCGTTCCAATTCACATTCCAAGTAATATTCGGCATGCTAATTACATTGCCGGTTGCCAAATTGCATTATCTCTTATAGTTTCCGAGATATGGACTATCGATAATTTACACCTTAGGCTCTGCTTCTAACTTGGGCCCAAATTGTAAAATGGTCTTATCTATTGGCGATTTCGTTCCAATTCACATTCCAAGTAATATTCGGCATGCTAATTACATTGCCGGTTGCCAAATTGCATTATCTCTTATAGTTTCCGAGATATGGACTATCGATAATTTACACCTTAGGCTCTGCTTCTAACTTGGGCCCAAATTGTAAAATGGTCTTATCTATTGGCGATTTCGTTCCAATTCACACTCCAAGTAATATTCGGCATGCTAATTACATTGCCGGTTGCGAAATTGCATTATCTCTTATAGTTTCCGAGATATGGACTATCGATAATTTACACCTTAGGCTCTGCTTCTAACTTGGGCCCAAATTGTAAAATGGTCTTATCTATTGGCGATTTCGTTCCAATTCACATTCCAAGTAATATTCGGCATGCTAATTACATTGCCGGTTGCCAAATTGCATTATCTCTTATAGTTTCCGAGATATAGACTATCGATAATTTACACCTTAGGCTCTGCTTCTAACTTGGGCCCAAATTGTAAAATGGTCTTATCTATTGGCGATTTCGTTCCAATTCACATTCCAAGTAATATTCGGCATGCTAATTACATTGCCGGTTGCCAAATTGCATTATCTCTTATAGTTTCCGAGATATGGACTATCGATAATTTACACCTTAGGCTCTGCTTCTAACTCGGGCCCAAATTGTAAAATGGTCTTATCTATTGGCGATTTCGTCCCAATTCACATTCCAAGTGATATTCGGCATGCTAATTACATTGCCGGTTGCGAAATTGCATTATCTCTTATAGTTTCCGAGATATGGACTATCAATAATTTACACCTTAGGCTCTGCTTCTAACTTGGGCCCAAATTGTAAAATGGTCTTATCTATTGGCGATTTCGTTCCAATTCACATTCCAAGTAATATTCGGCATGCTAATTACATTGCCGGTTGCCAAATTGCATTATCTCTTATAGTTTCCGAGATATGGATTATCGATAATTTACACCTTAGGCTCTGCTTCTAACTTGGGCCCAAATTGTAAAATGGTCTTATCTATTGGCGATTTCGTTCCAATTCACATTCCAAGTAATATTCGGCATGCTAATTACATTGCCGGTTGCCAAATTGCATTATCTCTTATAGTTTCCGAGATATGGACTATCGATAATTTACACCTTAGGCTCTGCTTCTAACTTGGGCCCAAATTGTAAAATGGTCTTATCTATTGGCGATTTCGTTCCAATTCACATTCCAAGTAATATTCGGCATGCTAATTACATTGCCGGTTGCCAAATTGCATTATCTCTTATAGTTTCCGAGATATGGACTATCGATAATTTACACCTTAGGCTCTGCTTCTAACTTGGGCCCAAATTGTAAAATGGTCTTATCTATTGGCGATTTAGTTGCAATTCACATTCCAAGTAATATTCGGCATGCTAATTACATTGCCGGTTGCGAAATTGCATTATCTCTTATAGTTTCCGAGATATGGACTATCGATAATTTACACCTTAGGCTCTGCTTCTAACTTGGGCCCAAATTGTAAAATGGTCTTATCTATTGGCGATTTCGTTCCAATTCACATTCCAAGTAATATTTGGCATACTAATTACATTGCCGGTTGCCAAATTGCATTATCTCTTATAGTTTCCGAGATATGGACTATCGATAATTTACACCTTAGGCTCTGCTTCTAACTTGGGCCCAAATTGTAAAATGGTCTTATCTATTGGCGATTTCGTTCCAATTCACATTCCAAGTAATATTCGGCATGCTAATTACATTGCCGGTTGCCAAATTGCATTATCTCTTATAGTTTCCGAGATATGGACTATCGATAATTTACACCTTAGGCTCTGCTTCTAACTTGGGCCCAAATTGTAAAATGGTCTTATCTATTGGCGATTTCGTTCCAATTCACATTCCAAGTAATATTCGGCATGCTAATTACATTGCCGGTTGCCAAATTGCATTATCTCTTATAGTTTCCGAGATATGGACTATCGATAATTTACACCTTAGGCTCTGCTTCTAACTTGGGCCCAAATTGTAAAATGGTCTTATCTATTGGCGATTTCGTCCCAATTCACATTCCAAGTGATATTCGGCATGCTAATTACATTGCCGGTTGCGAAATTGCATTATCTCTTATAGTTTCCGAGATATGGACTATCAATAATTTACACCTTAGGCTCTGCTTCTAAATTGGGCCCAAATTGTAAAATGGTCTTATCTATTGGCGATTTCGTTCCAATTCACATTCCAAGTAATATTCGGCATGCTAATTACATTGCCGGTTGCCAAATTGCATTATCTCTTATAGTTTCCGTGATATGGACTATCGATAATTTACACCTTAGGCTCTGCTTCTAACTTGGGCCCAAATTGTAAAATGGTCTTATCTATTGGCGAATTCGTTCCAATTCACATTCCAAGTAATATTCGGCATGCTAATTACATTGCCGGTTGCCAAATTGCATTATCTCTTATAGTTTCCGAGATATGGACTATCGATAATTTACACCTTAGGCTCTGCTTCTAACTTGGGCCCAAATTGTAAAATGGTCTTATCTATTGGCGATTTCGTTCCAATTCACATTCCAAGTAATATTCGGCATGCTAATTACATTGCCGGTTGCCAAATTGCATTATCTCTTATAGTTTCCGAGATATGGACTATCGATAATTTACACCTTAGGCTCTGCTTCTAACTTGGGCCCAAATTGTAAAATGGTCTTATCTATTGGCGATTTCGTTTCAATTCACATTCCAAGTAATATTCGGCATGCTAATTACATTGCCGGTTGCCAAATTGCATTATCTCTTATAGTTTCCGAGATATAGACTATCGATAATTTACACCTTAGGCTCTGCTTCTAACTTGGGCCCAAATTGTAAAATGGTCTTATCTATTGGCGATTTCGTTCCAATTCACATTCCAAGTAATATTCGGCATGCTAATTACATTGCCGGTTGCCAAATTGCATTATCTCTTATAGTTTCCGAGATATGGACTATCGATAATTTACACCTTAGGCTCTGCTTCTAACTTGGGCCCAAATTGTAAAATGGTCTTATCTATTGGCGATTTCGTCCCAATTCACATTCCAAGTGATATTCGGCATGCTAATTACATTGCCGGTTGCGAAATTGCATTATCTCTTATAGTTTCCGAGATATGGACTATCAATAATTTACACCTTAGGCTCTGCTTCTAACTTGGGCCCAAATTGTAAAATGGTCTTATCTATTGGCGATTTCGTTCCAATTCACATTCCAAGTAATATTCGGCATGCTAATTACATTGCCGGTTGCCAAATTGCATTATCTCTTATAGTTTCCGTGATATGGACTATCGATAATTTACACCTTAGGCTCTGCTTCTAACTTGGGCCCAAATTGTAAAATGGTCTTATCTATTGGCGAATTCGTTCCAATTCACATTCCAAGTAATATTCGGCATGCTAATTACATTGCCGGTTGCCAAATTGCATTATCTCTTATAGTTTCCGAGATATGGACTATCGATAATTTACACCTTAGGCTCTGCTTCTAACTTGGGCCCAAATTGTAAAATGGTCTTATCTATTGGCGATTTCGTTCCAATTCACATTCCAAGTAATATTCGGCATGCTAATTACATTGCCGGTTGCCAAATTGCATTATCTCTTATAGTTTCCGAGATATGGACTATCGATAATTTACACCTTAGGCTCTGCTTCTAACTTGGGCCCAAATTGTAAAATGGTCTTATCTATTGGCGATTTCGTTCCAATTCACACTCCAAGTAATATTCGGCATGCTAATTACATTGCCGGTTGCAAAATTGCATTATCTCTTATAGTTTCCGAGATATGGACTATCGATAATTTACACCTTAGGCTCTGCTTCTAACTTGGGCCCAAATTGTAAAATGGTCTTATCTATTGGCGATTTCGTTCCAATTCACATTCCAAGTAATATTCGGCATGCTAATTACATTGCCGGTTGCCAAATTGCATTATCTCTTATAGTTTCCGAGATATAGACTATCGATAATTTACACCTTAGGCTCTGCTTCTAACTTGGGCCCAAATTGTAAAATGGTCTTATCTATTGGCGATTTCGTTCCAATTCACATTCCAAGTAATATTCGGCATGCTAATTACATTGCCGGTTGCCAAATTGCATTATCTCTTATAGTTTCCGAGATATGGACTATCGATAATTTACACCTTAGGCTCTGCTTCTAACTCGGGCCCAAATTGTAAAATGGTCTTATCTATTGGCGATTTCGTCCCAATTCACATTCCAAGTGATATTCGGCATGCTAATTACATTGCCGGTTGCGAAATTGCATTATCTCTTATAGTTTCCGAGATATGGACTATCAATAATTTACACCTTAGGCTCTGCTTCTAACTTGGGCCCAAATTGTAAAATGGTCTTATCTATTGGCGATTTCGTTCCAATTCACATTCCAAGTAATATTCGGCATGCTAATTACATTGCCGGTTGCCAAATTACATTATCTCTTATAGTTTCCGTGATATGGACTATCGATAATTTACACCTTAGGCTCTGCTTCTAACTTGGGCCCAAATTGTAAAATGGTCTTATCTATTGGCGAATTCGTTCCAATTCACATTCCAAGTAATATTCGGCATGCTAATTACATTGCCGGTTGCCAAATTGCATTATCTCTTATAGTTTCCGAGATATGGACTATCGATAATTTACACCTTAGGCTCTGCTTCTAACTTGGGCCCAAATTGTAAAATGGTCTTATCTATTGGCGATTTCGTTCCAATTCACATTCCAAGTAATATTCGGCATGCTAATTACATTGCCGGTTGCCAAATTGCATTATCTCTTATAGTTTCCGAGATATGGACTATCGATAATTTACACCTTAGGCTCTGCTTCTAACTTGGGCCCAAATTGTAAAATGGTCTTATCTATTGGCGATTTCGTTCCAATTCACATTCCAAGTAATATTCGGCATGCTAATTACATTGCCGGTTGCCAAATTGCATTATCTCTTATAGTTTCCGAGATATGGACTATCGATAATTTACACCTTAGGCTCTGCTTCTAACTTGGGCCCAAATTGTAAAATGGTCTTATCCATTGGCGATTTCGTTCCAATTCACATTCCAAGTAATATTCGGCATGCTAATTACATTGCCGGTTGCCAAATTGCATTATCTCTTATAGTTTCCGAGATATGGACTATCGATAATTTACACCTTAGGCTCTGCTTCTAACTTGGGCCCAAATTGTAAAATGGTCTTATCTATTGGCGATTTAGTTGCAATTCACATTCCAAGTAATATTCGGCATGCTAATTACATTGCCGGTTGCCAAATTGCATTATCTCTTATAGTTTCCGAGATATGGACTATCGATAATTTACACCTTAGGCTCTGCTTCTAACTTGGGCCCAAATTGTAAAATGGTCTTATCTATTGGCGATTTCGTTCCAATTCACATTCCATGTAATATTCGGCATGCTAATTACATTGCCGGTTGCCAAATTGCATTATCTCTTATAGTTTCCGAGATATGGACTATCGATAATTTACACCTTAGGCTCTGCTTCTAACTTGGGCCCAAATTGTAAAATGGTCTTATCAATTGGCGATTTCGTTCCAATTCACATTCCAAGTAATATTCGGCATGCTAATTACATTGCCAGTTGCCAAATTGCATTATCTCTTATAGTTTCCGAGATATGGACTATCGATAATTTACACCTTAGGCTCTGCTTCTAACTTGGGCCCAAATTGTAAAATGGTCTTATCTATTGGCGATTTAGTTGCAATTCACATTCCAAGTAATATTCGGCATGCTAATTACATTGCCGGTTGCCAAATTGCATTATCTCTTATAGTTTCCGAGATATGGACTATCGATAATTTACACCTTAGGCTCTGCTTCTAACTTGGGCCCAAATTGTAAAATGGTCTTATCTATTGGCGATTTCGTTCCAATTCACATTCCAAGTAATATTCGGCATGCTAATTACATTGCCGGTTGCCAAATTGCATTATCTCTTATAGTTTCCGAGATATGGACTATCGATAATTTACACCTTAGGCTCTGCTTCTAACTTGGGCCCAAATTGTAAAATGGTCTTATCTATTGGCTATTTCGTTCCAATTCACATTCCAAGTAATATTCGGCATGCTAATTACATTGCCGGTTGCCAAATTGCATTATCTCTTATAGTTTCCGAGATATGGACTATCGATAATTTACACCTTAGGCTCTGCTTCTAACTTGGGCCCAAATTGTAAAATGGTCTTATCTATTGGCGATTTCGTCCCAATTCACATTCCAAGTGATATTCGGCATGCTAATTACATTGCCGGTTGCGAAATTGCATTATCTCTTATAGTTTCCGAGATATGGACTATCAATAATTTACACCTTAGGCTCTGCTTCTAACTTGGGCCCAAATTGTAAAATGGTCTTATCTATTGGCGATTTCGTTCCAATTCACATTCCAAGTAATATTCGGCATGCTAATTACATTGCCGGTTGCCAAATTGCATTATCTCTTATAGTTTCCGTGATATGGACTATCGATAATTTACACCTTAGGCTCTGCTTCTAACTTGGGCCCAAATTGTAAAATGGTCTTATCTATTGGCGATTTAGTTGCAATTCACATTCCAAGTAATATTCGGCATGCTAATTACATTGCCGGTTGCCAAATTGCATTATCTCTTATAGTTTCCGAGATATGGACTATCGATAATTTACACCTTAGGCTCTGCTTCTAACTTGGGCCCAAATTGTAAAATGGTCTTATCTATTGGCGATTTCGTTCCAATTCACATTCCAAGTAATATTCGGCATGCTAATTACATTGCCGGTTGCCAAATTGCATTATCTCTTATAGTTTCCGAGATATGGACTATCGATAATTTACACCTTAGGCTCTGCTTCTAACTTGGGCCCAAATTGTAAAATGGTCTTATCTATTGGCGATTTCGTTCCAATTCACACTCCAAGTAATATTCGGCATGCTAATTACATTGCCGGTTGCGAAATTGCATTATCTCTTATAGTTTCCGAGATATGGACTATCGATAATTTACACCTTAGGCTCTGCTTCTAACTTGGGCCCAAATTGTAAAATGGTCTTATCTATTGGCGATTTCGTTCCAATTCACATTCCAAGTAATATTCGGCATGCTAATTACATTGCCGGTTGCCAAATTGCATTATCTCTTATAGTTTCCGAGATATGGACTATCGATAATTTACACCTTAGGCTCTGCTTCTAACTTGGGCCCAAATTGTAAAATGGTCTTATCTATTGGCGATTTCGTTCCAATTCACATTCCAAGTAATATTCGGCATGCTAATTACATTGCCGGTTGCCAAATTGCATTATCTCTTATAGTTTCCGAGATATGGACTATCGATAATTTACACCTTAGGCTCTGCTTCTAACTTGGGCCCAAATTGTAAAATGGTCTTACCTATTGGCGATTTCGTTCCAATTCACATTCCAAGTAATATTCGGCATGCTAATTACATTGCCGGTTGCCAAATTGCATTATCTCTTATAGTTTCCGAGATATGGACTATCGATAATTTACACCTTAGGCTCTGCTTCTAACTTGGGCCCAAATTGTAAAATGGTCTTATCTATTGGCGATTTCGTTCCAATTCACATTCCAAGTAATATTCGGCATGCTAATTACATTGCAAATTGCATTATCTCTTATAGTTTCCGAGATATGGACTATCGATAATTTACACCTTAGGCTCTGCTTCTAACTTGGGCCCAAATTGTAAAATGGCCTTATCTATTGGCGATTTCGTCCCAATTCACATTCCAAGTGATATTCGGCATGCTAATTTCATTGCCGGTTGCGAAATTGCATTATCTCTTATAGTTTCCGAGATATGGACTATCGATAATTTACACCTTAGGCTCTGCTTCTAACTTGGGCCCAATTTGTAAAATGGTCTTATCTATTGGCGATTTCGTTCCAATTCACATTCCAAGTAATATTCGGCATGCTAATTACATTGCCGGTTGCCAAATTGCATTATCTCTTATAGTTTCCGAGATATGGACTATCGATAATTTACACCTTAGGCTCTGCTTCTAACTTGGGCCCAAATTGTAAAATGGTCTTATCTATTGGCGATTTAGTTGCAATTCACATTCCAAGTAATATTCGGCATGCTAATTACATTGCCGGTTGCCAAATTGCATTATCTCTTATAGTTTCCGAGATATGGACTATCGATAATTTACACCTTAGGCTCTGCTTCTAACTTGGGCCCAAATTGTAAAATGGTCTTATCTATTGGCGATTTCGTTCCAATTCACATTCCAAGTAATATTCGGCATGCTAATTACATTGCCGGTTGCCAAATTGCATTATCTCTTATAGTTTCCGAGATATGGACTATCGATAATTTACACCTTAGGCTCTGCTTCTAACTTGGGCCCAAATTGTAAAATGGTCTTATATATTGGCGATTTCGTTCCAATTCACATTCCAAGTAATATTCGGCATGCTAATTACATTGCCGGTTGCCAAATTGCATTATCTCTTATAGTTTCCGAGATATGGACTATCGATAATTTACACCTTAGGCTCTGCTTCTAACTTGGGCCCAAATTGTAAAATGGACTTATCTATTGGCGATTTCGTTCCAATTCACACTCCAAGTAATATTCGGCATGCTAATTACATTGCCGGTTGCGAAATTGCATTATCTCTTATAGTTTCCGAGATATGGACTATCGATAATTTACACCTTAGGCTCTGCTTCTAACTTGGGCCCAAATTGTAAAATGGTCTTATCTATTGGCGATTTCGTTCCAATTCACATTCCAAGTAATATTCGGCATGCTAATTACATTGCCGGTTGCCAAATTGCATTATCTCTTATAGTTTCCGAGATATGGACTATCGATAATTTACACCTTAGGCTCTGCTTCTAACTTGGGCCCAAATTGTAAAATGGTCTTATCTATTGGCGATTTCGTTCCAATTCACATTCCAAGTAATATTCGGCATGCTAATTACATTGCCGGTTGCCAAATTGCATTATCTCTTATAGTTTCCGAGATATGGACTATCGATAATTTACACCTTAGGCTCTGCTTCTAACTTGGGCCCAAATTGTAAAATGGTCTTACCTATTGGCGATTTCGTTCCAATTCACATTCCAAGTAATATTCGGCATGCTAATTACATTGCCGATTGCCAAATTGCATTATCTCTTATAGTTTCCGAGATATGGACTATCGATAATTTACACCTTAGGCTCTGCTTCTAACTTGGGCCCTAATTGTAAAATGGTCTTATCTATTGGCGATTTCGTTCCAATTCACATTCCAAGTAATATTCGGCATGCTAATTACATTGCCGGTTGCCAAATTGCATTATCTCTTATAGTTTCCGTGATATGGACTATCGATAATTTACACCTTAGGCTCTGCTTCTAACTTGGGCCCAAATTGTAAAATGGTCTTATCTATTGGCGAATTCGTTCCAATTCACATTCCAATTAATATTCGGCATGCTAATTACATTGCCGGTTGCCAAATTGCATTATCTCTTATAGTTTCCGAGATATGGACTATCGATAATTTACACCTTAGGCTCTGCTTCTAACTTGGGCCCAAATTGTAAAATGGTCTTATCTATTGGCGATTTCGTTCCAATTCACATTCCAAGTAATATTCGGCATGCTAATTACATTGCCGGTTGCCAAATTGCATTATCTCTTATAGTTTCCGAGATATGGACTATCGATAATTTACACCTTAGGCTTTGCTTCTAACTTGGGCCCAAATTGTAAAATGGTCTTATCTATTGGCGATTTCGTTCCAATTCACATTCCAAGTAATATTCGGCATGCTAATTACATTGCCGGTTGCCAAATTGCATTATCTCTTATAGTTTCCGAGATATGGACTATCGATAATTTACACCTTAGGCTCTGCATCTAACTTGGGCCCAAATTGTAAAATGGTCTTATCTATTGGCGATTTAGTTGCAATTCACATTCCAAGTAATATTCGGCATGCTAATTACATTGCCGGTTGCCAAATTGCATTATCTCTTATAGTTTCCGAGATATGGACTATCGATAATTTACACCTTAGGCTCTGCTTCTAACTTGGGCCCAAATTGTAAAATGGTCTTATCTATTGGCGATTTCGTTCCAATTCACATTCCAAGTAATATTCGGCATGCTAATTACATTGCCGGTTGCCAAATTGCATTATCTCTTATAGTTTCCGAGATATGGACTATCGATAATTTACACCTTAGGCTCTGCTTCTAACTTGGGCCCAAATTGTAAAATGGTCTTATTTATTGGCGATTTAGTTGCAATTCACATTCCAAGTAATATTCGGCATGCTAATTACATTGCCGGTTGCCAAATTGCATTATCTCTTATAGTTTCCGAGATATGGACTATCGATAATTTACACCTTAGGCTCTGCTTCTAACTTGGGCCCAAATTGTAAAATGGTCTTATCTATTGGCGATTTCGTTCCAATTCACATTCCAAGTAATATTCGGCATGCTAATTACATTGCCGGTTGCCAAATTGCATTATCTCTTATAGTTTCCGAGATATGGACTATCGATAATTTACACTTTAGGCTCTGCTTCTAACTTGGGCCCAAATTGTAAAATGGTCTTATCTATTGGCGATTTCGTTCCAATTCACACTCCAAGTAATATTCGGCATGCTAATCACATTGCCGGTTGCGAAATTGCATTATCTCTTATAGTTTCCGAGATATGGACTATCGATAATTTACACCTTAGGCTCTGCTTCTAACTTGGGCCCAAATTGTAAAATGGTCTTATCTATTGGCGATTTCGTTCCAATTCACATTCCAAGTAATATTCGGCATGCTAATTACATTGCCGGTTGCCAAATTGCATTATCTCTTATAGTTTCCGAGATATGGACTATCGATAATTTACACCTTAGGCTCTGCTTCTAACTTGGGCCCAAATTGTAAAATGGTCTTATCTATTGGCGATTTCGTTCCAATTCACATTCCAAGTAATATTCGGCATGCTAATTACATTGCCGGTTGCCAAATTGCATTATCTCTTATAGTTTCCGAGATATGGACTATCGATAATTTACACCTTAGGCTCTGCTTCTAACTTGGGCCCAAATTGTAAAATGGTCTTACCTATTGGCGATTTCGTTCCAATTCACATTCCAAGTAATATTCGGCATGCTAATTACATTGCCGGTTGCCAAATTGCATTATCTCTTATAGTTTCCGAGATATGGACTATCGATAATTTACACCTTAGGCTCTGCTTCTAACTTGGGCCCAAATTGTAAAATGGTCTTATCTATTGGCGATTTCGTTCCAATTCACATTCCAAGTAATATTCGGCATGCTAATTACATTGCAAATTGCATTATCTCTTATAGTTTCCGAGATATGGACTATCGATAATTTACACCTTAGGCTCTGCTTCTAACTTGGGCCCAAATTGTAAAATGGTCTTATCTATTGGCGATTTCGTCCCAATTCACATTCCAAGTGATATTCGGCATGCTAATTTCATTGCCGGTTGCGAAATTGCATTATCTCTTATAGTTTCCGAGATATGGACTATCGATAATTTACACCTTAGGCTCTGCTTCTAACTTGGGCCCAAATTGTAAAATGGTCTTATCTATTGGCGATTTCGTTCCAATTCACATTCCAAGTAATATTCGGCATGCTAATTACATTGCCGGTTGCCAAATTGCATTATCTCTTATAGTTTCCGAGATATGGACTATCGATAATTTACACCTTAGGCTCTGCTTCTAACTTGGGCCCAAATTGTAAAATGGTCTTATCTATTGGCGATTTAGTTGCAATTCACATTCCAAGTAATATTCGGCATGCTAATTACATTGCCGGTTGCCAAATTGCATTATCTCTTATAGTTTCCGAGATATGGACTATCGATGATTTACACCTTAGGCTCTGCTTCTAACTTGGGCCCAAATTGTAAAATGGTCTTATCTATTGGCGATTTCGTTCCAATTCACATTCCAAGTAATATTCGGCATGCTAATTACATTGCCGGTTGCCAAATTGCATTATCTCTTATAGTTTCCGAGATATGGACTATCGATAATTTACACCTTAGGCTCTGCTTCTAACTTGGGCCCAAATTGTAAAATGGTCTTATCTATTGGCGATTTCGTTCCAATTCACATTCCAAGTAATATTCGGCATGCTAATTACATTGCCGGTTGCCAAATTGCATTATCTCTTATAGTTTCCGAGATATGGACTATCGATAATTTACACCTTAGGCTCTGCTTCTAACTTGGGCCCAAATTGTAAAATGGTCTTATCTATTGGCGATTTCGTTCCAATTCACACTCCAAGTAATATTCGGCATGCTAATTACATTGCCGGTTGCGAAATTGCATTATCTCTTATAGTTTCCGAGATATGGACTATCGATAATTTACACCTTAGGCTCTGCTTCTAACTTGGGCCCAAATTGTAAAATGGTCTTATCTATTGGCGATTTCGTTCCAATTCACATTCCAAGTAATATTCGGCATGCTAATTACATTGCCGGTTGCCAAATTGCATTATCTCTTATAGTTTCCGAGATATGGACTATCGATAATTTACACCTTAGGCTCTGCTTCTATCTTGGGCCCAAATTGTAAAATGGTCTTATCTATTGGCGATTTCGTTCCAATTCACATTCCAAGTAATATTCGGCATGCTAATTACATTGCCGGTTGCCAAATTGCATTATCTCTTATAGTTTCCGAGATATGGACTATCGATAATTTACACCTTAGGCTCTGCTTCTAACTTGGGCCCAAATTGTAAAATGGTCTTACCTATTGGCGATTTCGTTCCAATTCACATTCCAAGTAATATTCGGCATGCTAATTACATTGCCGGTTGCCAAATTGCATTATCTCTTATAGTTTCCGAGATATGGACTATCGATAATTTACACCTTAGGCTCTGCTTCTAACTTGGGCCCAAATTGTAAAATGGTCTTATCTATTGGCGATTTCGTTCCAATTTACATTCCAAGTAATATTCGGCATGCTAATTACATTGCCGGTTGCCAAATTGCATTATCTCTTATAGTTTCCGAGATATGGACTATCGATAATTTACACCTTAGGCTCTGCTTCTAACTTGGGCCCAAATTGTAAAATGGTCTTATCTATTGGCGATTTCGTTCCAATTCACATTCCAAGTAATATTCGGCATGCTAATTACATTGCCGGTTGCCAAATTGCATTATCTCTTATAGTTTCCGAGATATGGACTATCGATAATTTACACCTTAGGCTCTGCTTCTAACTTGGGCCCAAATTGTAAAATGGTCTTATCTATTGGCGATTTCGTTCCAATTCACATTCCAAGTAATATTCGGCATGCTAATTACATTGCCGGTTGCCAAATTGCATTATCTCTTATAGTTTCCGAGATATGGACTATCGATAATTTACACCTTAGGATCTGCTTCTAACTTGGGCCCAAATTGTAAAATGGTCTTATCTATTGGCGATTTCGTTCCAATTCACACTCCAAGTAATATTCGGCATGCTAATTACATTGCCGGTTGCGAAATTGCATTATCTCTTATAGTTTCCGAGATATGGACTATCGATAATTTACACCTTAGGCTCTGCTTCTAACTTGGGCCCAAATTGTAAAATGGTCTTATCTATTGGCGATTTCGTTCCAATTCACATTCCAAGTAATATTCGGCATGCTAATTACATTGCCGGTTGCCAAATTGCATTATCTCTTATAGTTTCCGAGATATGGACTATCGATAATTTACACCTTAGGCTCTGCTTCTAACTTGGGCCCAAATTGTAAAATGGTCTTATCTATTGGCGATTTCGTTCCAATTCACATTCCAAGTAATATTCGGCATGCTAATTACATTGCCGGTTGCCAAATTGCATTATCTCTTATAGTTTCCGAGATATGGACTATCGATAATTTACACCTTAGGCTCTGCTTCTAACTTGGGCCCAAATTGTAAAATGGTCTTATCTATTGGCGATTTCGTTCCAATTCACACTCCAAGTAATATTCGGCATGCTAATTACATTGCCGGTTGCGAAATTGCATTATCTCTTATAGTTTCCGAGATATGGACTATCGATAATTTACACCTTAGGCTCTGCTTCTAACTTGGGCCCAAATTGTAAAATGGTCTTATCTATTGGCGATTTCGTTCCAATTCACATTCCAAGTAATATTCGGCATGCTAATTACATTGCCGGTTGCCAAATTGCATTATCTCTTATAGTTTCCGAGATATGGACTATCGATAATTTACACCTTAGGCTCTGTTTCTATCTTGGGCCCAAATTGTAAAATGGTCTTATCTATTGGCGATTTCGTTCCAATTCACATTCCAAGTAATATTCGGCATGCTAATTACATTGCCGGTTGCCAAATTGCATTATCTCTTATAGTTTCCGAGATATGGACTATCGATAATTTACACCTTAGGCTCTGCTTCTAACTTGGGCCCAAATTGTAAAATGGTCTTACCTATTGGCGATTTCGTTCCAATTCACATTCCAAGTAATATTCGGCATGCTAATTACATTGCCGGTTGCCAAATTGCATTATCTCTTATAGTTTCCGAGATATGGACTATCGATAATTTACACCTTAGGCTCTGCTTCTAACTTGGGCCCAAATTGTAAAATGGTCTTATCTATTGGCGATTTCGTTCCAATTTACATTCCAAGTAATATTCGGCATGCTAATTACATTGCCGGTTGCCAAATTGCATTATCTCTTATATTTTCCGAGATATGGACTATCGATAATTTACACCTTAGGCTCTGCTTCTAACTTGGGCCCAAATTGTATAATGGTCTTATCTATTGGCGATTTCGTTCCAATTCACATTCCAAGTAATATTCGGCATGCTAATTACATTGCCGGTTGCCAAATTGCATTATCTCTTATAGTTTCCGAGATATGGACTATCGATAATTTACACCTTAGGCTCTGCTTCTAACTTGGGCCCAAATTGTAAAATGGTCTTATCAATTGGCGATTTAGTTGCAATTCACATTCCAAGTAATATTCGGCATGCTAATTACATTGCCGGTTGCCAAATTGCATTATCTCTTATAGTTTCCGAGATATGGACTATCGATAATTTACACCTTAGGATCTGCTTCTAACTTGGGCCCATATTGTAAAATGGTCTTATCTATTGGCGATTTCGTTCCAATTCACATTCCAAGTAATATTCGGCATGCTAATTACATTGCCGGTTGCCAAATTGCATTATCTCTTATAGTTTCCGAGATATGGACTATCGATAATTTACACCTTAGGCTCTGCTTCTAACTTGGGCCCAAATTGTAAAATGGTCTTATCTATTGCGATTTAGTTGCAATTCACATTCCAAGTAATATTCGGCATGCTAATTATATTGCCGGTTGCCAAATTGCATTATCTCTTATAGTTTCCGAGATATGGACTATCGATAATTTACACCTTAGGCTCTGCTTCTAACTTGGGCCCAAATTGTAAAATGGTCTTATCTATTGGCGATTTCGTTCCAATTCACATTCCAAGTAATATTCGGCATGCTAATTACATTGCCGGTTGCCAAATTGCATTATCTCTTATAGTTTCCGAGATATGGACTATCGATAATTTACACCTTAGGCTCTGCTTTTATCTTGGGCCCAAATTGTAAAATGGTCTTATCTATTGGCGATTTCGTTCCAATTCACATTCCAAGTAATATTCGGCATGCTAATTACATTGCCGGTTGCCAAATTGCATTATCTCTTATAGTTTCCGAGATATGGACTATCGATAATTTACACCTTAGGCTCTGCTTCTAACTTGGGCCCAAATTGTAAAATGGTCTTACCTATTGGCGATTTCGTTCCAATTCACATTCCAAGTAATATTCGGCATGCTAATTACATTGCCGGTTGCCAAATTGCATTATCTCTTATAGTTTCCGAGATATGGACTATCGATAATTTACACCTTAATCTCTGCTTCTAACTTGGGCCCAAATTGTAAAATGGTCTTATCTATTGGCGATTTCGTTCCAATTTACATTCCAAGTAATATTCGGCATGCTAATTACATTGCCGGTTGCCAAATTGCATTATCTCTTATAGTTTCCGAGATATGGGCTATCGATAATTTACACCTTAGGCTCTGCTTCTAACTTGGGCCCAAATTGTAAAATGGTCTTATCTATTGGCGATTTCGTTCCAATTCACATTCCAAGTAATATTCGGCATGCTAATTACATTGCCGGTTGCCAAATTGCATTATCTCTTATAGTTTCCGAGATATGGACTATCGATAATTTACACCTTAGGCTCTGCTTCTAACTTGGGCCCAAATTGTAAAATGGTCTTATCAATTGGCGATTTAGTTGCAATTCACATTCCAAGTAATATTCGGCATGCTTATTACATTGCCGGTTGCCAAATTGCATTATCTCTTATAGTTTCCGAGATATGGACTATCGATAATTTACACCTTAGGATCTGCTTCTAACTTGGGCCCAAATTGTAAAATGGTCTTATCTATTGGCGATTTCGTTCCAATTCACATTCCAAGTAATATTCGGCATGCTAATTACATTGCCGGTTGCCAAATTGCATTATCTCTTATAGTTTCCGAGATATGGACTATCGATAATTTACACCTTAGGCTCTGCTTCTAACTTGGGCCCAAATTGTAAAATGGTCTTATCTATTGCGATTTAGTTGCAATTCACATTCCAAGTAATATTCGGCATGCTAATTATATTGCCGGTTGCCAAATTGCATTATCTCTTATAGTTTCCGAGATATGGACTATCGATAATTTACACCTTAGGCTCTGCTTCTAACTTGGGCCCAAATTGTAAAATGGTCTTATCTATTGGCGATTTCGTTCCAATTCACATTCCAAGTAATATTCGGCATGCTAATTACATTGCCGGTTGCCAAATTGCATTATCTCTTATAGTTTCCGAGATATGGACTATCGATAATTTACACCTTAGGCTCTGCTTCTAACTTGGGCCCAAATTGTAAAATGGTCTTACCTATTGGCGATTTCGTTCCAATTCACATTCCAAGTAATATTCGGCATGCTAATTACATTGCCGGTTGCCAAATTGCATTATCTCTTATAGTTTCCGAGATATGGACTATCGATAATTTACACCTTAGGCTCTGCTTCTAACTTGGGCCCAAATTGTAAAATTGTCTTATCTATTGGCGATTTCGTTCCAATTCACATTGCAAGTAATATTCGGCATGCTAATCACATTGCCGGTTGCCAAATTGCATTATCTCTTATAGTTTCCGAGATATGGACTATCGATAATTTACACCTTAGGCTCTGCTTCTAACTTGGGCCCAAATTGTAAAATGGTCTTATCTATTGGCGATTTCGTTCCAATTCACATTCCACGTAATATTCGGCATGCTAATTACATTGCCGGTTGCCAAATTGCATTATCTCTTATAGTTTCCGAGATATGGACTATCGATAATTTACACCTTAGGCTCTGCTTCTAACTTGGGCCCAAATTGTAAAATGGTCTTATCTATTGGCGATTTAGTTGCAATTCACATTCCAAGTAATATTCGGCATGCTAATTACATTGCCGGTTGCCAAATTGCATTATCTCTTATAGTTTCCGAGATATGGACTATCGATAATTTACACCTTAGGCTCTGCTTCTAACTTGGGCCCAAATTGTAAAATGGTCTTATCTATTGGCGATTTCGTTCCAATTCACATTCCAAGTAATATTCGGCATGCTAATTACATTGCCGGTTGCCAAATTGCATTATCTCTTATAGTTTCCGAGATATGGACTATCGATAATTTACACCTTAGGCTCTGCTTCTAACTTGGGCCCAAATTGTAAAATGGTCTTATCTATTGCGATTTAGTTGCAATTCACATTCCAAGTAATATTCGGCATGCTAATTACATTGCCGGTTGCCAAATTGCATTATCTCTTATAGTTTCCGAGATATGGACTATCGATAATTTACACCTTAGGCTCTGCTTCTAACTTGGGCTCAAATTGTAAAATGGTCTTATCTATTGGCGATTTCGTTCCAATTCACATTCCAAGTAATATTCGGCATGCTAATTACATTGCCGGTTGCCAAATTGCATTATCTCTTATAGTTTCCGAGATATGGACTATCGATAATTTACACCTTAGGCTCTGCTTCTAACTTGGGCCCAAATTGTAAAATGGTCTTATCTATTGGCGATTTCGTTCCAATTCACATTCCAAGTAATATTCGGCATGCTAATTACATTGCCGGTTGCCAAATTGCATTATCTCTTATAGTTTCCGAGATATGGACTATCGATAATTTACACCTTAGGCTCTGCTTCTAACTTGGGCCCAAATTGTAAAATGGTCTTATCTATTGGCGATTTCGTTCCAATTCACATTCCAAGTAATATTCGGCATGCTAATTACATTGCCGGTTGCCAAATTGCATTATTCTTATAGTTTCCGAGATATGGACTATCGATTATTTACACCTTAGGCTCTGCTTCTAACTTGGGCCAAAATTGTAAAATGGTCTTATCTATTGGCGATTTCGTTCCAATTCACACTCCAAGTAATATTCGGCATGCTAATTACATTGCCGGTTGCGAAATTGCATTATCTCTTATAGTTTCCGAGATATGGACTATCGATAATTTACACCTTAGGCTCTGCTTCTAACTTGGGCCCAAATTGTAAAATGGTTTATCTATTGGCGATTTCGTTCCAATTCACATTCCAAGTAATATTCGGCATGCTAATTACATTGCCGGTTGCCAAATTGCATTATCTCTTATAGTTTCCGAGATATGGACTATCGATAATTTACACCTTAGGCTCTGCTTCTAACTTGGGCCCAAATTGTAAAATGGTCTTATCTATTGGCGATTTCGTTCCAATTCACATTCCAAGTAATATTCGGCATGCTAATTACATTGCCGGTTGCCAAATTGCATTATCTCTTATAGTTTCCGAGATATGGACTATCGATAATTTACACCTTAGGCTCAGCTTCTAACTTGGGCCCAAATTGTAAAATGGTCTTACCTATTGGCGATTTCGTTCCAATTCACATTCCAAGTAATATTCGGCATGCTAATTACATTGCAAATTGCATTATCTCTTATAGTTTCCGAGATATGGACTATCGATAATTTACACCTTAGGCTCTGCTTCTAACTTGGGCCCAAATTGTAAAATGGTCTTATCTATTGGCGATTTCGTCCCAATTCACATTCCAAGTGATATTCGGCAAGCTAATTTCATTGCCGGTTGCGAAATTGCATTATCTCTTATTGTTTCCGAGATATGGACTATCGATAATTTACACCTTAGGCTCTGCTTCTAACTTGGGCCCAAATTGTAAAATGGTCTTATCTATTGGCGATTTCGTCCCAATTCACATTCCAAGTGATATTCGGCAAGCTAATTTCATTGCCGGTTGCGAAATTGCATTATCTCTTATAGTTTCCGAGATATGGACTATCGATAATTTACACCTTAGGCTCTGCTTCTAACTTGGGCCCAAATTGTAAAATGGTCTTATCTATTGGCGATTTCGTTCCAATTCACATTCCAAGTAATATTCGGCATGCTAATTACATTGCCGGTTGCCAAATTGCATTATCTCTTATAGTTTCCGAGATATGGACTATCGATAATTTACACCTTAGGCTCTGCTTCTAACTTGGGCCCAAATTGTAAAATGGTCTTATCTATAGGCGATTTCGTTCCAATTCACATTTCAAGTAATATTCGGCATGCTAATTACATTGCCGGTTGCCAAATTGCATTATCTCTTATAGTTTCCGAGATATGGACTATCGATAATTTACACCTTAGGCTCTGCTTCTAACTTGGGCCCAAATGGTAAAATGGTCTTATCTATTGGCGATTTCGTTCCAATTCACACTCCAAGTAATATTCGGCATGCTAATTACATTGCCGGTTGCGAAATTGCATTATCTCTTATAGTTTCCGAGATATGGACTATCGATAATTTACACCTTAGGCTCTGCTTCTAACTTGGGCCCAAATTGTAAAATGGTCTTATCTATTGGCGATTTCGTTCCAATTCACATTCCAAGTAATATTCGGCATGCTAATTACATTGCCGGTTGCCAAATTGCATTATCTCTTATAGTTTCCGAGATATGGACTATCGATAATTTACACCTTAGGCTCTGCTTCTAACTTGGGCCCAAATTGTAAAATGGTCTTATCTATTGGCGATTTCGTTCCAATTCACATTCCAAGTAATATTCGGCATGCTAATTACATTGCCGGTTGCCAAATTGCATTATCTCTTATAGTTTCCGAGATATGGACTATCGATAATTTACACCTTAGGCTCTGCTTCTAACTTGGGCCCAAATTGTAAAATGGTCTTACCTATTGGCGATTTCGTTCCAATTCACATTCCAAGTAATATTCGGCATGCTAATTACATTGCCGGTTGCCAAATTGCATTATCTCTTATAGTTTCCGAGATATGGACTATCGATAATTTACACCTTAGGCTCTGCTTCTAACTTGGGCCCAAATTGTAAAATGGTCTTATCTATTGGCGATTTCGTTCCAATTCACATTCCAAGTAATATTCGGCATGCTAATTACATTGCAAATTGCATTATCTCTAATAGTTTCCGAGATATGGACTATCGATAATTTACACCTTAGGCTCTGCTTCTAACTTGGGCCCAAATTGTAAAATGGTCTTATCTATTGGCGATTTCGTCCCAATTCACATTCCAAGTGATATTCGGCATGCTAATTTCATTGCCGGTTGCGAAATTGCATTATCTCTTATAGTTTCCGAGATATGGACTATCGATAATTTACAACTTAGGCTCTGCTTCTAACTTGGGCCCAAATTGTAAAATGGTCTTATCTATTGGCGATTTCGTTCCAATTCACATTCCAAGTAATATTCGGCATGCTAATTACATTGCCGGTTGCCAAATTGCATTATCTCTTATAGTTTCCGAGATATGGACTATCGATAATTTACACCTTAGGCTCTGCTTCTAACTTGGGCCCAAATTGTAAAATGGTCTTATCTATTGGCGATTTAGTTGCAATTCACATTCCAAGTAAAATTCGGCATGCTAATTACATTGCCGGTTGCCAAATTGCATTATCTCTTATAGTTTCCGAGATATGGACTATCGATAATTTACACCTTAGGCTCTGCTTCTAACTTGGGCCCAAATTGTAAAATGGTCTTATCTATTGGCGATTTCGTTCCAATTCACATTCCAAGTAATATTCGGCATGCTAATTACATTGCCGGTTGCCAAATTGCATTATCTCTTATAGTTTCCGAGATATGGACTATCGATAATTTACACCTTAGGCTCTGCTTCTAACTTGGGCCCAAATTGTAAAATGGTCTTATCTATTGGCGATTTCGTTCCAATTCACACTCCAAGTAATATTCGGCATGCTAATTACATTGCCGGTTGCGAAATTGCATTATCTCTTATAGTTTCCGAGATATGGACTATCGATAATTTACACCTTAGATTCTGCTTCTAACTTGGGCCCAAATTGTAAAATGGTCTTATCTATTGGCGATTTCGTTCCAATTCACACTCCAAGTAATATTCGGCATGCTAATTACATTGCCGGTTGCGAAATTGCATTATCTCTTATAGTTTCCGAGATATGGACTATCGATAATTTACACCTTAGGCTCTGCTTCTAACTTGGGCCCAAATTGTAAAATGGTCTTATCTATTGGCGATTTCGTTCCAATTCACATTCCAAGTAATATTCGGCATGCTAATTACATTGCCGGTTGCCAAATTGCATTATCTCTTATAGTTTCCGAGATATGGACTATCGATAATTTACACCTTAGGCTCTGCTTCTAACTTGGGCCCAAATTGTAAAATGGTCTTATCTATTGGCGATTTCGTCCCAATTCACATTCCAAGTGATATTCGGCATGCTAATTACATTGCCGGTTGCGAAATTGCATTATCTCTTATAGTTTCCGAGATATGGACTATCAATAATTTACACCTTAGGCTCTGCTTCTAACTTGGGCCCAAATTGTAAAATGGTCTTATCTATTAGCGATTTCGTTCCAATTCACATTCCAAGTAATATTCGGCATGCTAATTACATTGCCGGTTGCCAAATTGCATTATCTCTTATAGTTTCCGTGATATGGACTATCGATAATTTACACCTTAGGCTCTGCTTCTAACTTGGGCCCAAATTGTAAAATGGTCTTATCTATTGGCGAATTCGTTCCAATTCACATTCCAAGTAATATTCGGCATGCTAATTACATTGCCGGTTGCCAAATTGCATTATCTCTTATAGTTTCCGAGATATGGACTATCGATAATTTACACCTTAGGCTCTGCTTCTAACTTGGGCCCAAATTGTAAAATGGTCTTATCTATTGGCGATTTCGTTCCAATTCACATTCCAAGTAATATTCGGCATGCTAATTACATTGCCGGTTGCCAAATTGCATTATCTCTTATAGTTTCCGAGATATGGACTATCGATAATTTACACCTTAGGCTCTGCTTCTAACTTGGGCCCAAATTGTAAAATGGTCTTATCTATTGGCGATTTCGTTCCAATTCACATTCCAAGTAATATTCGGCATGCTAATTACATTGCCGGTTGCCAAATTGCATTATCTCTTATAGTTTCCGAGATATGGACTATCGATAATTTACACCTTAGGCTCTGCTTCTAACTTGGGCCCAAATTGTAAAATGGTCTTATCTATTGGCGATTTCCTCCCAATTCACATTCCAAGTGATATTCGGCATGCTAATTACATTGCCGGTTGCGAAATTGCATTATCTCTTATAGTTTCCGAGATATGGACTATCGATAATTTACACCTTAGGCTCTGCTTCTAACTTGGGCCCAAATTGTAAAATGGTCTTATCTATTGGCGATTTCGTTCCAATTCACATTCCAAGTAATATTCGGCATGCTAATTACATTGCCGGTTGCCAAATTGCATTATCTCTTATAGTTTCCGAGATATGGACTATCGATAATTTACACCTTAGGCTCTGCTTCTAACTTGGGCCCAAATTGTAAAATGGTCTTATCTATTGGCGATTTCGTTCCAATTCACATTCCAAGTAATATTCGGCATGCTAATTACATTGCCGGTTGCCAAATTGCATTATCTCTTATAGTTTCCGAGATATGGACTATCGATAATTTACACCTTAGGCTCTGCTTCTAACTTGGGCCCAAATTGTAAAATGGTCTTATCTATTGGCGATTTCGTTCCAATTCACATTCCAAGTAATATTCGGCATGCTAATTACATTGCCGGTTGCCAAATTGCATTATCTCTTATAGTTTCCGAGATATGGACTATCGATAATTTACACCTTAGGCTCTGCTTCTAACTTGGGCCCAAATTGTAAAATGGTCTTATCTATTGGCGATTTCGTTCCAATTCACACTCCAAGTAATATTCGGCATGCTAATTACATTGCCGGTTGCGAAATTGCATTATCTCTTATAGTTTCCGAGATATGGACTATCGATAATTTACACCTTAGGCTCTGCTTCTAACTTGGGCCCAAATTGTAAAATGGTCTTATCTATTGGCGATTTCGTTCCAATTCACATTCCAAGTAATATTCGGCATGCTAATTACATTGCCGGTTGCCAAATTGCATTATCTCTTATAGTTTCCGAGATATAGACTATCGATAATTTACACCTTAGGCTCTGCTTCTAACTTGGGCCCAAATTGTAAAATGGTCTTATCTATTGGCGATTTCGTTCCAGTTCACATTCCAAGTAATATTCGGCATGCTAATTACATTGCCGGTTGCCAAATTGCATTATCTCTTATAGTTTCCGAGATATGGACTATCGATAATTTACACCTTAGGCTCTGCTTCTAACTTGGGCCCAAATTGTAAAATGGTCTTATCTATTGGCGATTTCGTTCCAATTCACATTCCAAGTGATATTCGGCATGCTAATTACATTGCCGGTTGCGAAATTGCATTATCTCTTATAGTTTCCGAGATATGGACTATCAATAATTTACACCTTAGGCTCTGCTTCTAACTTGGGCCCAAATTGTAAAATGGTCTTATCTATTCGCGATTTCGTTCCAATTCACATTCCAAGTAATATTCGGCATGCTAATTACATTGCCGGTTGCCAAATTGCATTATCTCTTATAGTTTCCGTGATATGGACTATCGATAATTTACACCTTAGGCTCTGCTTCTAACTTGGGCCCAAATTGTAAAATGGTCTTATCTATTGGCGAATTCGTTCCAATTCACATTCCAAGTAATATTCGGCATGCTAATTACATTGCCGGTTGCCAAATTGCATTATCTCTTATAGTTTCCGAGATATGGACTATCGATAATTTACACCTTAGGCTCTGCTTCTAACTTGGGCCCAAATTGTAAAATGGTCTTATCTATTGGCGATTTCGTTCCAATTCACATTCCAAGTAATATTCGGCATGCTAATTACATTGCCGGTTGCCAAATTGCATTATCTCTTATAGTTTCCGAGATATGGACTATCGATAATTTACACCTTAGGCTCTGTTTCTAACTTGGGCCCAAATTGTAAAATGGTCTTATCTATTGGCGATTTCGTTCCAATTCACATTCCAAGTAATATTCGGCATGCTAATTACATTGCCGGTTGCCAAATTGCATTATCTCTTATAGTTTCCGACATATGGACTATCGATAATTTACACCTTAGGCTCTGCTTCTAACTTGGGCCCAAATTGTAAAATGGTCTTATCTATTGGCGATTTCGTTCCAATTCACACTCCAAGTAATATTCGGCATGCTAATTACATTGCCGGTTGCGAAATTGCATTATCTCTTATAGTTTCCGAGATATGGACTATCGATAATTTACACCTTAGGCTCTGCTTCTAACTTGGGCCCAAATTGTAAAATGGTCTTATCTATTGGCGATTTCGTTCCAATTCACATTCCAAATAATATTCGGCATGCTAATTACATTGCCGGTTGCCAAATTGCATTATCTCTTATAGTTTCCGAGATATAGACTATCGATAATTTACACCTTAGGCTCTGCTTCTAACTTGGGCCCAAATTGTAAAATGGTCTTATCTATTGGCGATTTCGTTCCAATTCACATTCCAAGTAATATTCGGCATGCTAATTACATTGCCGGTTGCCAAATTGCATTATCTCTTATAGTTTCCGAGATATGGACTATCGATAATTTACACCTTAGGCTCTGCTTCTAACTTGGGCCCAAATTGTAAAATGGTCTTATCTATTGGCGATTTCGTCCCAATTCACATTCCAAGTGATATTCGGCATGCTAATTACATTGCCGGTTGCGAAATTGCATTATCTCTTATAGTTTCCGAGATATGGACTATCAATAATTTACACCTTAGGCTCTGCTTCTAACTTGGGCCCAAATTGTAAAATGGTCTTATCTATTAGCGATTTCGTTCCAATTCACATTCCAAGTAATATTCGGCATGCTAATTACATTGCCGGTTGCCAAATTGCATTATCTCTTATAGTTTCCGTGATATGGACTATCGATAATTTACACCTTAGGCTCTGCTTCTAACTTGGGCCCAAATTGTAAAATGGTCTTATCTATTGGCGAATTCGTTCCAATTCACATTCCAAGTAATATTCGGCATGCTAATTACATTGCCGGTTGCCAAATTGCATTATCTCTTATAGTTTCCGAGATATGGACTATCGATAATTTACACCTTAGGCTCTGCTTCTAACTTGGGCCCAAATTGTAAAATGGTCTTATCTATTGGCGATTTCGTTCCAATTCACATTCCAAGTAATATTCGGCATGCTAATTACATTGCCGGTTGCCAAATTGCATTATCTCTTATAGTTTCCGAGATATGGACTATCGATAATTTACACCTTAGGCTCTGCTTCTAACTTGGGCCCAAATTGTAAAATGGTCTTATCTATTGGCGATTTCGTTCCAATTCACATTCCAAGTAATATTCGGCATGCTAATTACATTGCCGGTTGCCAAATTGCATTATCTCTTATAGTTTCCGAGATATGGACTATCGATAATTTACACCTTAGGCTCTGCTTCTAACTTGGGCCCAAATTGTAAAATGGTCTTATCTATTGGCGATTTCGTCCCAATTCACATTCCAAGTGATATTCGGCATGCTAATTACATTGCCGGTTGCGAAATTGCATTATCTCTTATAGTTTCCGAGATATGGACTATCGATAATTTACACCTTAGGCTCTGCTTCTAACTTGGGCCCAAATTGTAAAATGGTCTTATCTATTGGCGATTTCGTTCCAATTCACATTCCAAGTAATATTCGGCATGCTAATTACATTGCCGGTTGCCAAATTGCATTATCTCTTATAGTTTCCGAGATATGGACTATCGATAATTTACACCTTAGGCTCTGCTTCTAACTTGGGCCCAAATTGTAAAATGGTCTTATCTATTGGCGATTTCGTTCCAATTCACATTCCAAGTAATATTCGGCATGCTAATTACATTGCCGGTTGCCAAATTGCATTATCTCTTATAGTTTCCGAGATATGGACTATCGATAATTTACACCTTAGGCTCTGCTTCTAACTTGGGCCCAAATTGTAAAATGGTCTTATCTATTGGCGATTTCGTTCCAATTCACATTCCAAGTAATATTCGGCATGCTAATTACATTGCCGGTTGCCAAATTGCATTATCTCTTATAGTTTCCGAGATATGGACTATCGATAATTTACACCTTAGGCTCTGCTTCTAACTTGGGCCCAAATTGTAAAATGGTCTTATCTATTGGCGATTTCGTTCCAATTCACACTCCAAGTAATATTCGGCATGCTAATTACATTGCCGGTTGCGAAATTGCATTATCTCTTATAGTTTCCGAGATATGGACTATCGATAATTTACACCTTAGGCTCTGCTTCTAACTTGGGCCCAAATTGTAAAATGGTCTTATCTATTGGCGATTTCGTTCCAATTCACATTCCAAGTAATATTCGGCATGCTAATTACATTGCCGGTTGCCAAATTGCATTATCTCTTATAGTTTCCGAGATATAGACTATCGATAATTTACACCTTAGGCTCTGCTTCTAACTTGGGCCCAAATTGTAAAATGGTCTTATCTATTGGCGATTTCGTTCCAATTCACATTCCAAGTAATATTCGGCATGCTAATTACATTGCCGGTTGCCAAATTGCATTATCTCTTATAGTTTCCGAGATATGGACTATCGATAATTTACACCTTAGGCTCTGCTTCTAACTTGGGCCCAAATTGTAAAATGGTCTTATCTATTGGCGATTTCGTCCCAATTCACATTCCAAGTGATATTCGGCATGCTAATTACATTGCCGGTTGCGAAATTGCATTATCTCTTATAGTTTCCGAGATATGGACTATCAATAATTTACACCTTAGGCTCTGCTTCTAACTTGGGCCCAAATTGTAAAATGGTCTTATCTATTGGCGATTTCGTTCCAATTCACATTCCAAGTAATATTCGGCATGCTAATTACATTGCCGGTTGCCAAATTGCATTATCTCTTATAGTTTCCGTGATATGGACTATCGATAATTTACACCTTAGGCTCTGCTTCTAACTTGGGCCCAAATTGTAAAATGGTCTTATCTATTGGCGAATTCGTTCCAATTCACATTCCAAGTAATATTCGGCATGCTAATTACATTGCCGGTTGCCAAATTGCATTATCTCTTATAGTTTCCGAGATATGGACTATCGATAATTTACACCTTAGGCTCTGCTTCTAACTTGGGCCCAAATTGTAAAATGGTCTTATCTATTGGCGATTTCGTTCCAATTCACATTCCAAGTAATATTCGGCATGCTAATTACATTGCCGGTTGCCAAATTGCATTATCTCTTATAGTTTCCGAGATATGGACTATCGATAATTTACACCTTAGGCTCTGTTTCTAACTTGGGCCCAAATTGTAAAATGGTCTTATCTATTGGCGATTTCGTTCCAATTCACATTCCAAGTAATATTCGGCATGCTAATTACATTGCCGGTTGCCAAATTGCATTATCTCTTATAGTTTCCGAGATATGGACTATCGATAATTTACACCTTAGGCTCTGCTTCTAACTTGGGCCCAAATTGTAAAATGGTCTTATCTATTGGCGATTTCGTTCCAATTCACATTCCAAATAATATTCGGCATGCTAATTACATTGCCGGTTGCCAAATTGCATTATCTCTTATAGTTTCCGAGATATAGACTATCGATAATTTACACCTTAGGCTCTGCTTCTAACTTGGGCCCAAATTGTAAAATGGTCTTATCTATTGGCGATTTCGTTCCAATTCACATTCCAAGTAATATTCGGCATGCTAATTACATTGCCGGTTGCCAAATTGCATTATCTCTTATAGTTTCCGGGATATGGACTATCGATAATTTACACCTTAGGCTCTGCTTCTAACTTGGGCCCAAATTGTAAAATGGTCTTATCTATTGGCGATTTCGTCCCAATTCACATTCCAAGTGATATTCGGCATGCTAATTACATTGCCGGTTGCGAAATTGCATTATCCCTTATAGTTTCCGAGATATGGACTATCAATAATTTACACCTTAGGCTCTGCTTCTAACTTGGGCCCAAATTGTAAAATGGTCTTATCTATTGGCGATTTCGTTCCAATTCACATTCCAAGTAATATTCGGCATGCTAATTACATTGCCGGTTGCCAAATTGCATTATCTCTTATAGTTTCCGAGATATGGACTATCGATAATTTACACCTTAGGCTCTGCTTCTAACTTGGCCCCAAATTGTAAAATGGTCTTATCTATTGGCGAATTCGTTCCAATTCACATTCCAAGTAATATTCGGCATGCTAATTACATTGCCGGTTGCCAAATTGCATTATCTCTTATAGTTTCCGAGATATGGACTATCGATAATTTACACCTTAGGCTCTGCTTCTAACTTGGGCCCAAATTGTAAAATGGTCTTATCTATTGGCGATTTCGTTCCAATTCACATTCCAAGTAATATTCGGCATGCTAATTACATTGCCGGTTGCCAAATTGCATTATCTCTTATAGTTTCCGAGATATGGACTATCGATAATTTACACCTTAGGCTCTGCTTCTAACTTGGGCCCAAATTGTAAAATGGTCTTATCTATTGGCGATTTCGTTCCAATTCACATTCCAAGTAATATTCGGCATGCTAATTACATTGCCGGTTGCCAAATTGCATTATCTCTTATAGTTTCCGAGATATGGACTATCGATAATTTACACCTTAGGCTCTGCTTCTAACTTGGGCCCAAATTGTAAAATGGTCTTATCTATTGGCGATTTCGTTCCAATTCACACTCCAAGTAATATTCGGCATGCTAATTACATTGCCGGTTGCGAAATTGCATTATCTCTTATAGTTTCCGAGATATGGACTATCGATAATTTACACCTTAGGCTCTGCTTCTAACTTGGGCCCAAATTGTAAAATGGTCTTATCTATTGGCGATTTCGTTCCAATTCACATTCCAAGTATTATTCGGCATGCTAATTACATTGCCGGTTGCCAAATTGCATTATCTCTTATAGTTTCCGAGATATAGACTATCGATAATTTACACCTTAGGCTCTGCTTCTAACTTGGGCCCAAATTGTAAAATGGTCTTATCTATTGGCGATTTCGTTCCAATTCACATTCCAAGTAATATTCGGCATGCTAATTACATTGCCGGTTGCCAAATTGCATTATCTCTTATAGTTTCCGAGATATGGACTATCGATAATTTACACCTTAGGCTCTGCTTCTAACTTGGGCCCAAATTGTAAAATGGTCTTATCTATTGGCGATTTCGTCCCAATTCACATTCCAAGTGATATTCGGCATGCTAATTACATTGCCGGTTGCGAAATTGCATTATCTCTTATAGTTTCCGAGATATGGACTATCAATAATTTACACCTTAGGCTCTGCTTCTAACTTGGGCCCAAATTGTAAAATGGTCTTATCTATTGGCGATTTCGTTCCAATTCACATTCCAAGTAATATTCGGCATGCTAATTACATTGCCGGTTGCCAAATTGCATTATCTCTTATAGTTTCCGTGATATGGACTATCGATAATTTACACCTTAGGCTCTGCTTCTAACTTGGGCCCATATTGTAAAATGGTCTTATCTATTGGCGAATTCGTTCCAATTCACATTCCAAGTAATATTCGGCATGCTAATTACATTGCCGGTTGCCAAATTGCATTATCTCTTATAGTTTCCGAGATATGGACTATCGATAATTTACACCTTAGGCTCTGCTTCTAACTTGGGCCCAAATTGTAAAATGGTCTTATCTATTGGCGATTTCGTTCCAATTCACATTCCAAGTAATATTCGGCATGCTAATTACATTGCCGGTTGCCAAATTGCATTATCTCTTATAGTTTCCAAGATATGGACTATCGATAATTTACACCTTAGGCTCTGTTTCTAACTTGGGCCCAAATTGTAAAATGGTCTTATCTATTGGCGATTTCGTTCCAATTCACATTCCAAGTAATATTCGGCATGCTAATTACATTGCCGGTTGCCAAATTGCATTATCTCTTATAGTTTCCGACATATGGACTATCGATAATTTACACCTTAGGCTCTGCTTCTAACTTGGGCCCAAATTGTAAAATGGTCTTATCTATTGGCGATTTCGTTCCAATTCACACTCCAAGTAATATTCGGCATGCTAATTACATTGCCGGTTGCGAAATTGCATTATCTCTTATAGTTTCCGAGATATGGACTATCGATAATTTACACCTTAGGCTCTGCTTCTAACTTGGGCCGAAATTGTAAAATGGTCTTATCTATTGGCGATTTCGTTCCAATTCACATTCCAAGTAATATTCGGCATGCTAATTACATTGCCGGTTGCCAAATTGCATTATCTCTTATAGTTTCCGAGATATGGACTATCGATAATTTACACCTTAGGCTCTGCTTCTAACTTGGGCCCAAATTGTAAAATGGTCTTATCTATTGGCGATTTCGTCCCAATTCACATTCCAAGTGATATTCGGCATGCTAATTACATTGCCGGTTGCGAAATTGCATTATCTCTTATAGTTTCCGAGATATGGACTATCAATAATTTACACCTTAGGCTCTGCTTCTAACTTGGGCCCAAATTGTAAAATGGTCTTATCTATTGGCGATTTCGTTCCAATTCACATTCCAAGTAATATTCGGCATGCTAATTATATTGCCGGTTGCCAAATTGCATTATCTCTTATAGTTTCCGTGATATGGACTATCGATAATTTACACCTTAGGCTCTGCTTCTAACTTGGGCCCAAATTGTAAAATGGTCTTATCTATTGGCGAATTCGTTCCAATTCACATTCCAAGTAATATTCGGCATGCTAATTACATTGCCGGTTGCCAAATTGCATTATCTCTTATAGTTTCCGAGATATGGACTATCGATAATTTACACCTTAGGCTCTGCTTCTAACTTGGGCCCAAATTGTAAAATGGTCTTATCTATTGGCGATTTCGTTCCAATTCACATTCCAAGTAATATTCGGCATGCTAATTACATTGCCGGTTGCCAAATTGCATTATCTCTTATAGTTTCCGAGATATGGACTATCGATAATTTACACCTTAGGCTCTGCTTCTAACTTGGGCCCAAATTGTAAAATGGTCTTATCTATTGGCGATTTCGTCCCAATTCACATTCCAAGTGATATTCGGCATGCTAATTACATTGCCGGTTGCGAAATTGCATTATCTCTTATAGTTTCCGAGATATGGACTATCAATAATTTACACCTTAGGCTCTGCTTCAAACTTGGGCCCAAATTGTAAAATGGTCTTATCTATTGGCGATTTCGTTCCAATTCACATTCCAAGTAATATTCGGCATGCTAATTACATTGCCGGTTGCCAAATTGCATTATCTCTTATAGTTTCCGAGATATGGACTATCGATAATTTACACCTTAGGCTCTGCTTCTAACTTGGGCCCAAATTGTAAAATGGTCTTATCTATTGGCGATTTCGTTCCAATTCACATTCCAAGTAATATTCGGCATGCTAATTACATTGCCGGTTGCCAAATTGCATTATCTCTTATAGTTTCCGAGATATGGACTATCGATAATTTACACCTTAGGCTCTGCTTCTAACTTGGGCCTAAATTGTAAAATGGTCTTATCTATTGGCGATTTCGTTCCAATTCACATTCCAAGTAATATTCGGCATGCTAATTACATTGCCGGTTGCCAAATTGCATTATCTCTTATAGTTTCCGAGATATGGACTATCGGTAATTTACACCTTAGGCTCTGCTTCTAACTTGGGCCCAAATTGTAAAATGGTCTTTTCTATTGGCGATTTAGTTGCAATTCACATTCCAAGTAATATTCGGCATGCTAATTACATTGCCGGTTGCCAAATTGCATTATCTCTTATAGTTTCCGAGATATGGACTATCGATAATTTACACCTTAGGCTCTGCTTCTAACTTGGGCCCAAATTGTAAAATGGTCTTATCTATTGGCGATTTCGTTCCAATTCACATTCCAAGTAATATTCGGCATGCTAATTACATTGCCGGTTGCCAAATTGCATTATCTCTTATAGTTTCCGAGATATGGACTATCGATAATTTACACCTTAGGCTCTGCTTCTAACTTGGGCCCAAATTGTAAAATGGTCTTATCAATTGGCGATTTCGTTCCAATTCACATTCCAAGTAATATTCGGCATGCTAATTACATTGCCGGTTGCCAAATTGCATTATCTCTTATAGTTTCCGAGATATGGACTATCGATAATTTACACCTTAGGCTCTGCTTCTAACTTGGGCCCAAATTGTAAAATGGTCTTATCTATTGGCGATTTAGTTGCAATTCACATTCCAAGTAATATTCGGCATGCTAATTACATTGCCGGTTGCCAAATTGCATTATCTCTTATAGTTTCCGAGATATGGACTATCGATAATTTACACCTTAGGCTCTGCTTCTAACTTGGGCCCAAATTGTAAAATGGTCTTATCTATTGGCGATTTCGTTCCAATTCACATTCCAAGTAATATTCGGCATGCTAATTACATTGCCGGTTGCCAAATTGCATTATCTCTTATAGTTTCCGAGATATGGACTATCGATAATTTACACCTTAGGCTCTGCTTCTAACTTGGGCCCAAATTGTAAAATGGTCTTATCTATTGGCGATTTCGTTCCAATTCACATTCCAAGTAATATTCGTCATGCTAATTACATTGCCGGTTGCCAAATTGCATTATCTCTTATAGTTTCCGAGATATGGACTATCGATAATTTACACCTTAGGCTCTGCTTCTAACTTGGGCCCAAATTGTAAAATGGTCTTATCTATTGGCGATTTCGTTCCAATTCACACTCCAAGTAATATTCGGCATGCTAATTACATTGCCGGTTGCGAAATTGCATTATCTCTTATAGTTTCCGAGATATGGACTATCGATAATTTACACCTTAGGCTCTGCTTCTAACTTGGGCCCAAATTGTAAAATGGCCTTATCTATTGGCGATTTCGTTCCAATTCACATTCCAAGTAATATTCGGCATGCTAATTATATTGCCGGTTGCCAAATTGCATTATCTCTTATAGTTTCCGAGATATGGACTATCGATAATTTACACCTTAGGCTCTGCTTCTAACTTGGGCCCAAATTGTAAAATGGTCTTATCTATTGGCGATTTCGTTCCAATTCACATTCCAAGTAATATTCGGCATGCTAATTACATTGCCGGTTGCCAAATTGCATTATCTCTTATAGTTTCCGAGATATGGACTATCGATAATTTACACCTTAGGCTCTGCTTCTAACTTGGGCCCAAATTGTAAAATGGTCTTATCTATTGGCGATTTCGTCCCAATTCACATTCCAAGTGATATTAGGCATGCTAATTACATTGCCGGTTGCGAAATTGCATTATCTCTTATAGTTTCCGAGATATGGACTATCAATAATTTACACCTTAGGCTCTGCTTCTAACTTGGGCCCAAATTGTAAAATGGTCTTATCTATTGGCGATTTCGTTCCAATTCACATTCCAAGTAATATTCGGCATGCTAATTACATTGCCGGTTGCCAAATTGCATTATCTCTTATAGTTTCCGAGATATGGACTATCGATAATTTACACCTTAGGCTCTGGTTCTAACTTGGGCCCAAATTGTAAAATGGCCTTATCTATTGGCGATTTCGTTCCAATTCACATTCCAAGTAATATTCGGCATGCTAATTACATTGCCGGTTGCCAAATTGCATTATCTCTTATAGTTTCCGAGATATGGACTATCGATAATTTACACCTTAGGCTCTGCTTCTAACTTGGGCCCAAATTGTAAAATGGTCTTATCTATTGGCGATTTCGTTCCAATTCACATTCCAAGTAATATTCGGCATGCTAATTACATTGCCGGTTGCCAAATTGCATTATCTCTTATAGTTTCCGAGATATGGACTATCGATAATTTACACCTTAGGCTCTGCTTCTAACTTGGGCCCAAATTGTAAAATGGTCTTATCTATTGGCGATTTAGTTGCAATTCACATTCCAAGTAATATTCGGCATGCTAATTACATTGCCGGTTGCCAAATAGCATTATCTCTTATAGTTTCCGAGATATGGACTATCGATAATTTACACCTTAGGCTCTGCTTCTAACTTGGGCACAAATTGTAAAATGGTCTTATCTATTGGCGATTTCGTTCCAATTCACATTCCAAGTAATATTTGGCATGCTAATTACATTGCCGGTTGCCAAATTGCATTATCTCTTATAGTTTCCGAGATATGGACTATCGATAATTTACACATTAGGCTCTGCTTCTAACTTGGACCCAAATTGTAAAATGGTCTTATCTATTGGCGATTTCGTTCCAATTCACATTCCAAGTAATATTCGGCATGCTAATTACATTGCCGGTTGCCAAATTGCATTATCTCTTATAGTTTCCGAGATATGGACTATCGATAATTTACACCTTAGGCTCTGCTTCTAACTTGGGCCCAAATTGTAAAATGGTCTTATCTATTGGCGATTTCGTTCCAATTCACATTCCAAGTAATATTCGGCATGCTAATTACATTGCCGGTTGCCAAATTGCATTATCTCTTATAGTTTCCGAGATATGGACTATCGATAATTTACACCTTAGGTTCTGCTTCTAACTTGGGCCCAAATTGTAAAATGGTCTTATCTATTGGCGATTTCGTTCCAATTCACATTCCAAGTAATATTCGGCATGCTAATTACATTGCCGATTGCCAAATTGCATTATCTCTTATAGTTTCCGAGATATGGACTATCGATAATTTACACCTTAGGCTCTGCTTCTAACTTGGGCCCAAATTGTAAAATGGTCTTTTCTATTGGCGATTTAATTGCAATTCACATTCGAAGTAATATTCGGCATGCTAATTACATTGCCGGTTGCCAAATTGCATTATCTCTTATAGTTTCCGAGATATGGACTATCGATAATTTACACCTTAGGCTCTGCTTCTAACTTGGACCCAAATTGTAAAATGGTCTTATCTATTGGCGATTTCGTTCCAATTCACATTCCAAGTAATATTCGGCATGCTAATTACATTGCCGGTTGCCAAATTGCATTATCTCTTATAGTTTCCGAGATATGGACTATCGATAATTTACACCTTAGACTCTGCTTCTAACTTGGGCCCAAATTGTAAAATGGTCTTATCAATTGGCGATTTCGTTCCAATTCACATTCCAAGTAATATTCGGCATGCTAATTACATTGCCGGTTGCCAAATTGCATTATCTCTTATAGTTTCCGAGATATGGACTATCGATAATTTACACCTTAGGCTCTGCTTCTAACTTGGGCCCAAATTGTAAAATGGTCTTATCTATTGGCGATATAGTTGCAATTCACATTCCAAGTAATATTCGGCATGCTAATTACATTGCCGGTTGCCAAATTGCATTATCTCTTATAGTTTCCGAGATATGGACTATCGATAATTTACACCTTAGGCTCTGCTTCTAACTTGGGCCCAAATTGTAAAATGGTCTTATCTATTGGCGATTTCGTTCCAATTCACATTCCAAGTAATATTCGGCATGCTAATTACATTGCCGGTTGCCAAATTGCATTATCTCTTATAGTTTCCGAGATATGGACTATCGATAATTTACACCTTAGGCTCTGCTTCTAACTTGGGCCCAAATTGTAAAATGGTCTTATCTATTGGCGATTTCGTTCCAATTCACATTCCAAGTAATATTCGGCATGCTAATTACATTGCCGGTTGCCAAATTGCATTATCTCTTATAGTTTCCGAGATATGGACTATCGATAATTTACACCTTAGGCTCTGCTTCTAACTTGGGCCCAAATTGTAAAATGGTCTTATCTATTGGCGATTTCGTTCCAATTCACATTCCAAGTAATATTCGGCATGCTAATTACATTGCCGGTTGCGAAATTGCATTATCTCTTATAGTTTCCGAGATATGGACTATCAATAATTTACACCTTAGGCTCTGCTTCTAACTTGGGCCCAAATTGTAAAATGGCCTTATCTATTGGCGATTTCGTTCCAATTCACATTCCAAGTAATATTCGGCATGCTAATTACATTGCCGGTTGCCAAATTGCATTATCTCTTATAGTTTCCGAGATATGGACTATCGATAATTTACACCTTAGGCTCTGCTTCTAACTTGGGCCCAAGTTGTAAAATGGTCTTATCTATTGGCGATTTAGTTGCAATTCACATTCCAAGTAATATTCGGCATGCTAATTACATTGCCGGTTGCCAAATTGCATTATCTCTTATAGTTTCCGAGATATGGACTATCGATAATTTACACCTTAGGCTCTGCTTCTAACTTGGGCCCAAATTGTAAAATGGTCTTATCTATTGGCGATTTCGTTCCAATTCACATTCCAAGTAATATTTGGCATGCTAATTACATTGCCGGTTGCCAAATTGCATTATCTCTTATAGTTTCCGAGATATGGACTATCGATAATTTACACCTTAGGCTCTGCTTCTAACTTGGGCCCAAATTGTAAAATGGTCTTATCTATTGGCGATTTCGTTCCAATTCACATTCCAAGTAATATTCGGCATGCTAATTACATTGCCGGTTGCCAAATTGCATTATCTCTTATAGTTTCCGAGATATGGACTATCGATAATTTACACCTTAGGCTCTGCTTCTAACTTGGGCCCAAATTGTAAAATGGTCTTATCTATTGGCGATTTCGTTCCAATTCACACTCCAAGTAATATTCGGCATGCTAATTACATTGCCGGTTGCGAAATTGCATTAGCTCTTATAGTTTCCGAGATATGGACTATCGATAATTTACACCTTAGGCTCTGCTTCTAACTTGGGCCCAAATTGTAAAATGGTCTTATCTATTGGCGATTTCGTCCCAATTCACATTCCAGGTGATATTCGGCATGCTAATTACATTGCCGGTTGCGAAATTGCATTATCTCTTATAGTTTCCGAGATATGGACTATCAATAATTTACACCTTAGGCTCTGCTTCTAACTTGGGCCCAAATTGTAAAATGGTCTTATCTATTGGCGATTTCGTTCCAATTCACATTCCAAGTAATATTCGGCATGCTAATTACATTGCCGGTTGCCAAATTGCATTATCTCTTATAGTTTCCGAGATATGGACTATCGATAATTTACACCTTAGGCTCTGCTTCTAACTTGGGCCCAAATTGTAAAATGGTCTTATCTATTGGCGATTTCGTTCCAATTCACATTCCAAGTAATATTCGGCATGCTAATTACATTGCCGGTTGCCAAATTGCATTATCTCTTATAGTTTCCGAGATATGGATTATCAATAATTTACACCTTAGGCTCTGCTTCTAACTTGGGCCCAAATTGTAAAATGGTCTTATCTATTGGCGATTTCGTTCCAATTCACATTCCAAGTAATATTCGGCATGCTAATTACATTGCCGGTTGCCAAATTGCATTATCTCTTATAGTTTCCGAGATATGGACTATCGATAATTTACACCTTAGTCTCTGCTTCTAACTTGGGCCCAAATTGTAAAATGGCCTTATCTATTGGCGATTTCGTCCCAATTCACATTCCAAGTAATATTCGGCATGCTAATTACATTGCCGGTTGCGAAATTGCATTATCTCTTATAGTTTCAGAGATATGGACTATTGATAATTTACACCTTAGGCTCTGCTTCTAACTTGGGCCCAAATTGTAAAATGGTCTTATCTATTGGCGATATAGTTTCAATTCACATTCCAAGTAATATTCGGCATGCTAATTACATTGCCGGTTGCCAAATTGCATTATCTCTTATAGTTTCCGAGATATGGACTATCGATAATTTACACCTTAGGCTCTGCTTCTAACTTGGGCCCAAATTGTAAAATGGTCTTATCTATTGGCGATTTAGTTGCAATTCACATTCCAAGTAATATTCGGCATGCTAATTACATTGCCGGTTGCCAAATTGCATTATCTCTTATAGTTTCCGAGATATGGACTATCGATAATTTACACCTTAGGCTCTGCTTCTAACTTGGGCCCAAATTGTAAAATGGTCTTATCTATTGGCGATTTCGTTCCAATTCACACTCTAAGTAATATTCGGCATGCTAATTACATTGCCGGTTGCGAAATTGCATTAGCTCTTATAGTTTCCGAGATATGGACTATCGATTATTTACACCTTAGGCTCTGCTTCTAACTTGGGCCCAAATTGTAAAATGGTCTTATCTATTGGCGATTTCGTTCCAATTCACATTCCAAGTAATATTCGGCATGCTAATTACATTGCCGGTTGCCAAATTGCATTATCTCTTATAGTTTCCGAGATATGGACTATCGATAATTTACACCTTAGGCTCTGCTTCTAACTTGGGCCCAAATTGTAAAATGGTCTTATCTATTGGCGATTTCGTCCCAATTCACATTCCAAGTGATATTCGGCATGCTAATTACATTGCCGGTTACGAAATTGCATTATCTCTTATAGTTTCCGAGATATGGACTATCAATAATTTACACCTTAGGCTCTGCTTCTAACTTGGGCCCAAATTGTAAAATGGTCTTATCTATTGGCGATTTCGTTCCAATTCACATTCCAAGTAATATTCGGCATGCTAATTACATTGCCGGTTGCCAAATTGCATTATCTCTTATAGTTTCCGAGATATGGACTATCGATAATTTACACATTAGGCTCTGCTTCTAACTTGGGCCCAAATTGTAAAATGGTCTTATCTATTGGCGATTTCGTTCCAATTCACATTCCAAGTAATATTCGGCATGGTAATTACATTGCCGGTTGCCAAATTGCATTATCTCTTATAGTTTCCGAGATATGGACTATCGATAATTTACACCTTAGGCTCTGCTTCTAACTGGGCCCAAATTGTAAAATGGTCTTATCTATTGGCGATTTCGTTCCAATTCACATTCCAAGTAATATTCGGCATGCTAATTACATTGCCGGTTGCCAAATTGCATTATCTCTTATAGTTTCCGAGATATGGATTATCAATAATTTACACCTTAGGCTCTGCTTCTAACTTGGGCCCAAATTGTAAAATGGTCTTATCTATTGGCGATTTCGTTCCAATTCACATTCCAAGTAATATTCGGCATGCTAATTACATTGCCGGTTGCCAAATTGCATTATCTCTTATAGTTTCCGAGATATGGACTATCGATAATTTACACCTTAGGCTCTGCTTCTAACTTGGGCCCAAATTGTAAAATGGCCTTATCTATTGGCGATTTCGTCCCAATTCACATTCCAAGTAATATTCGGCATGCTAATTACATTGCCGGTTGCGAAATTGCATTATCTCTTATAGTTTCAGAGATATGGACTATTGATAATTTACACCTTAGGCTCTGCTTCTAACTTGGGCCCAAATTGTAAAATGGTCTTATCTATTATCAATTTCGTTCCAATTCACATTCCAAGTAATATTCGGCATGCTAATTACATTGCCGGTTGCCAAATTGCATTATCTCTTATAGTTTCCGAGATATGGACTATCGATAATTTACACCTTAGGCTCTGCTTCTAACTTGGGCCCAAATTGTAAAATGGTCTTATCTATTGGCGATTTCGTTCCAATTCACATTCCAAGTAATATTCGGCATGCTAATTACATTGCCGGTTGCCAAATTGCATTATCTCTTATAGTTTCCGAGATATGGACTATCGATAATTTACACCATAGGCTCTGCTTCTAACTTGGGCCCAAATTGTAAAATGGTCTTATCTATTGGCGATTTCGTTCCAATTCACATTCCAAGTAATATTCGGAATGCTAATTACATTGCCGGTTGCCAAATTGCATTATCTCTTATAGTTTCCGAGATATGGACTATCGATAATTTACACCTTAGGCTCTGCTTCTAACTTGGGCCCAAATTGTAAAATGGTCTTATCTATTGGCGATTTCGTTCCAATTCACATTCCAAGTAATATTCGGCATGCTAATTACATTGCCGGTTGCCAAATTGCATTATCTCTTATAGTTTCCGAGATATGGACTATCGATAATTTACACCTTTGGCTCTGCTTCTAACTTGGGCCCAAATTGTAAAATGGTCTTATCTATTGGCGATTTCGTTCCAATTCACATTCCAAGTAATATTCGGCATGCCAATTACATTGCCGGTTGCCAAATTGCATTATCTCTTATAGTTTCCGAGATATGGACTATCGATAATTTACACCTTAGGCTCTGCTTCTAACTTGGGCCCAAATTGTAAAATGGTCTTATCTATTGGCGATTTCGTTCCAATTCACACTCCAAGTAATATTCGGCATGCTAATTACATTGCCGGTTGCGAAATTGCATTATCTCTTATAGTTTCCGAGATATGGACTATCGATAATTTACACCTTAGGCTCTGCTTCTAACTTGGGCCCAAATTGTAAAATGGTCTTATCTATTGGCGATTTCGTTCCAATTCACATTCCAAGTAATATTCGGCATGCTAATTACATTGCCGGTTGCCAAATTGCATTATCTCTTATAGTTTCCGAGATATGGACTATCGATAATTTACACCTTAGGCTCTGCTTCTAACTTGGGCCCAAATTGTAAAATGGTCTTATCTATTGGCGATTTCGTTCCAATTCACATTCCAAGTAATATTCGGCATGCTAATTACATTGCCGGTTGCCAAATTGCATTATCTCTTATAGTTTCCGAGATATGGACTATCGATAATTTACACCTTAGGCTCTGCTTCTAACTTGGGCCCAAATTGTAAAATGGTCTTATCTATTGGCGATTTCGTTCCAATTCACATTCCAAGTAATATTCGGCATGCTAATTAAATTGCCGGTTGCCAAATTGCATTATCTCTTATAGTTTCCGAGATATGGACTATCGATAATTTACACCTTAGGCTCTGCTTCTAACTTGGGCCCAAATTGTAAAATGGTCTTATCTATTGGCGATTTCGTTCCAATTCACATTCCAAGTAATATTCGGCATGCTAATTACATTGCCGGTTGCCAAATTGCATTATCTCTTATAGTTTCCGAGATATGGACTATCGATAATTTACACCTTAGGCTCTGCTTCTAACTTGGGCCCAAATTGTAAAATGGTCTTATCTATTGGCGATTTCGTTCCAATTCACACTCCAAGTAATATTCGGCATGCTAATTACATTGCCGGTTGCCAAATTGCATTATCTCTTATAGTTTCCGAGATATGGACTATCGATAATTTACACCTTAGGCTCTGCTTCTAACTTGGGCCCAAATTGTAAAATGGTCTTATCTATTGGCGATTTCGTTCCAATTCACATTCCAAGTAATATTCGGCATGGTAATTACATTGCCGGTTGCCAAATTGCATTATCTCTTATAGTTTCCGAGATATGGACTATCGATAATTTACACCTTAGGCTCTGCTTCTAACTTGGGCCCAAATTGTAAAATGGTCTTATCTATTGGCGATTTCGTTCCAATTCACATTCCAAGTAATATTCGGCATGCTAATTACATTGCCGGTTGCCAAATTGCATTATCTCTTATAGTTTCCGAGATATGGATTATCAATAATTTACACCTTAGGCTCTGCTTCTAACTTGGGCCCAAATTGTAAAATGGTCTTATCTATTGGCGATTTCGTTCCAATTCACATTCCAAGTAATATTCGGCATGCTAATTACATTGCCGGTTGCCAAATTGCATTATCTCTTATAGTTTCCGAGATATGGACTATCGATAATTTACACCTTAGGCTCTGCTTCTAACTAGGGCCCAAATTGTAAAATGGCCTTATCTATTGGCGATTTCGTCCCAATTCACATTCCAAGTAATATTCGGCATGCTAATTACATTGCCGGTTGCGAAATTGCATTATCTCTTATAGTTTCAGAGATATGGACTATTGATAATTTACACCTTAGGCTCTGCTTCTAACTTGGGCCCAAATTGTAAAATGGTCTTATCTATTGGCAATTTCGTTCCAATTCACATTCCAAGTAATATTCGGCATGCTAATTACATTGCCGGTTGCCAAATTGCATTATCTCTTATAGTTTCCGAGATATGGACTATCGATAATTTACACCTTAGGCTCTGCTTCTAACTTGGGCCCAAATTGTAAAATGGTCTTATCTATTGGCGATTTCGTTCCAATTCACATTCCAAGTAATATTCGGCATGCTAATTACATTGCCGGTTGCCAAATTGCATTAACTCTTATAGTTTCCGAGATATGGACTATCGATAATTTACACCTTAGGCTCTGCTTCTAACTTGGGCCCAAATTGTAAAATGGTCTTATCTATTGGCGATTTCGTTCCAATTCACATTCCAAGTAATATTCGGCATGCTAATTACATTGCCGGTTGCCAAATTGCATTATCTCTTATAGTTTCCGAGATATAGACTATCGATAATTTACACAATAGGCTCTGCTTCTAACTTGGGCCCAAATTGTAAAATGGTCTTATCTATTGGCGATTTCGTTCCAATTCACATTCCAAGTAATATTCGGCATGCTAATTACATTGCCGGTTGCCAAATTGCATTATCTCTTATAGTTTCCGAGATATGGACTATCGATAATTTACACCTTAGGCTCTGCTTCTAACTTGGGCCCAAATTGTAAAATGGTCTTATCTATTGGCGATTTCGTTCCAATTCACATTCCAAGTAATATTCGGCATGCTAATTACATTGCCGGTTGCCAAATTGCATTATCTCTTATAGTTTCCGAGATATGGACTATCGATAATTTACACCTTAGGCTCTGCTTCTAACTTGGGCCCAAATTGTAAAATGGTCTTATCTATTGGCGATTTCGTTCCAATTCACATTCCAAGTAATATTCGGCATGCTAATTACATTGCCGGTTGCCAAATTGCATTATCTCTTATAGTTTCCGAGATATGGACTATCGATAATTTACACCTTAGGCTCTGCTTCTAACTTGGGCCCAAATTGTAAAATGGTCTTATCTATTGGCGATTTCGTTCCAATTCACACTCCAAGTAATATTCGGCATGCTAATTACATTGCCGGTTGCGAAATTGCATTATCTCTTATAGTTTCCGAGATATGGACTATCGATAATTTACACTTTAGGCTCTGCTTCTAACTTGGGCCCAAATTGTAAAATGGTCTTATCTATTGGCGATTTCGTTCCAATTCACATTCCAAGTAATATTCGGCATGCTAATTACATTGCCGGTTGCCAAATTGCATTATCTCTTATAGTTTCCGAGATATGGACTATCGATAATTTACACTTTAGGCTCTGCTTCTAACTTGGGCCCAAATTGTAAAATGGTCTTATCTATTGGCGATTTCGTTCCAATTCACATTCCAAGTAATATTCGGCATGCTAATTACATTGCCGGTTGCCAAATTGCATTATCTCTTATAGTTTCCGAGATATGGACTATCGATAATTTACACCTTAGGCTCTGCTTCTAACTTGGGCCCAAATTGTAAAATGGTCTTATCTATTGGCGATTTCGTTCCAATTCACACTCCAAGTAATATTCGGCATGCTAATTACATTGCCGGTTGCCAAATTGCATTATCTCTTATAGTTTCCGAGATATGGACTATCGATAATTTACACCTTAGGCTCTGCTTCTAACTTGGGCCCAAATTGTAAAATGGTCTTATCTATTGGCGATTTCGTTCCAATTCACATTCCAAGTAATATTCGGCATGGTAATTACATTGCCGGTTGCCAAATTGCATTATCTCTTATAGTTTCCGAGATATGGACTATCGATAATTTACACCTTAGGCTCTGCTTCTAACTTGGGCCCAAATTGTAAAATGGTCTTATCTATTGGCGATTTCGTTCCAATTCACATTCCAAGTAATATTCGGCATGCTAATTACATTGCCGGTTGCCAAATTGCATTATCTCTTATAGTTTCCGAGATATGGATTATCAATAATTTACACCTTAGGCTCTGCTTCTAACTTGGGCCCAAATTGTAAAATGGTCTTATCTATTGGCGATTTCGTTCCAATTCACATTCCAAGTAATATTCGGCATGCTAATTACATTGCCGGTTGCCAAATTGCATTATCTCTTATAGTTTCCGAGATATGGACTATCGATAATTTACACCTTAGGCTCTGCTTCTAACTAGGGCCCAAATTGTAAAATGGCCTTATCTATTGGCGATTTCGTCCCAATTCACATTCCAAGTAATATTCGGCATGCTAATTACATTGCCGGTTGCGAAATTGCATTATCTCTTATAGTTTCAGAGATATGGACTATTGATAATTTACACCTTAGGCTCTGCTTCTAACTTGGGCCCAAATTGTAAAATGGTCTTATCTATTGGCAATTTCGTTCCAATTCACATTCCAAGTAATATTCGGCATGCTAATTACATTGCCGGTTGCCAAATTGCATTATCTCTTATAGTTTCCGAGATATGGACTATCGATAATTTACACCTTAGGCTCTGCTTCTAACTTGGGCCCAAATTGTAAAATGGTCTTATCTATTGGCGATTTCGTTCCAATTCACATTCCAAGTAATATTCGGCATGCTAATTACATTGCCGGTTGCCAAATTGCATTAACTCTTATAGTTTCCGAGATATGGACTATCGATAATTTACACCTTAGGCTCTGCTTCTAACTTGGGCCCAAATTGTAAAATGGTCTTATCTATTGGCGATTTCGTTCCAATTCACATTCCAAGTAATATTCGGCATGCTAATTACATTGCCGGTTGCCAAATTGCATTATCTCTTATAGTTTCCGAGATATGGACTATCGATAATTTACACCATAGGCTCTGCTTCTAACTTGGGCCCAAATTGTAAAATGGTCTTATCTATTGGCGATTTCGTTCCAATTCACATTCCAAGTAATATTCGGCATGCTAATTACATTGCCGGTTGCCAAATTGCATTATCTCTTATAGTTTCCGAGATATGGACTATCGATAATTTACACCTTAGGCTCTGCTTCTAACTTGGGCCCAAATTGTAAAATGGTCTTATCTATTGGCGATTTCGTTCCAATTCACATTCCAAGTAATATTCGGCATGCTAATTACATTGCCGGTTGCCAAATTGCATTATCTCTTATAGTTTCCGAGATATGGACTATCGATAATTTACACCTTAGGCTCTGCTTCTAACTTGGGCCCAAATTGTAAAATGGTCTTATCTATTGGCGATTTCGTTCCAATTCACATTCCAAGTAATATTCGGCATGCTAATTACATTGCCGGTTGCCAAATTGCATTATCTCTTATAGTTTCCGAGATATGGACTATCGATAATTTACACCTTAGGCTCTGCTTCTAACTTGGGCCCAAATTGTAAAATGGTCTTATCTATTGGCGATTTCGTTCCAATTCACACTCCAAGTAATATTCGGCATGCTAATTACATTGCCGGTTGCGAAATTGCATTATCTCTTATAGTTTCCGAGATATGGACTATCGATAATTTACACTTTAGGCTCTGCTTCTAACTTGGGCCCAAATTGTAAAATGGTCTTATCTATTGGCGATTTCGTTCCAATTCACATTCCAAGTAATATTCGGCATGCTAATTACATTGCCGGTTGCCAAATTGCATTATCTCTTATAGTTTCCGAGATATGGACTATCGATAATTTACACCTTAGGCTCTGCTTCTAACTTGGGCCCAAATTGTAAAATGGTCTTATCTATTGGCGATTTCGTTCCAATTCACATTCCAAGTAATATTCGGCATGCTAATTACATTGCCGGTTGCCAAATTGCATTATCTCTTATAGTTTCCGAGATATGGACTATCGATAATTTACACCTTAGGCTCTGCTTCTAACTTGGGCCCAAATTGTAAAATGGTCTTATCTATTGGCGATTTCGTCCCAATTCACATTCCAAGTGATATTCGGCATGCTAATTACATTGCCGGTTGCGAAATTGCATTATCTCTTATAGTTTCCGAGATATGGACTATCAATAATTTACACCTTAGGCTCTGCTTCTAACTTGGGCCCAAATTGTAAAATGGTCTTATCTATTGGCGATTTCGTTCCAATTCACATTCCAAGTAATATTCGGCATGCTAATTACATTGCCGGTTGCCAAATTGCATTATCTCTTATAGTTTCCGAGATATGGACTATCGATAATTTACACCTTAGGCTCTGCTTCTAACTTGGGCCCAAATTGTAAAATGGTCTTATCTATTGGCGATTTCGTTCCAATTCACATTCCAAGTAATATTCGGCATGCTAATTACATTGCCGGTTGCCAAATTGCATTATCTCTTATAGTTTCCGAGATATGGATTATCAATAATTTACACCTTAGGCTCTGCTTCTAACTTGGGCCCAAATTGTAAAATGGTCTTATCTATTGGCGATTTCGTTCCAATTCACATTCCAAGTAATATTCGGCATGCTAATTACATTGCCGGTTGGCAAATTGCATTATCTCTTATAGTTTCCGAGATATGGACTATCGATAATTTACACCTTAGTCTCTGCTTCTAACTTGGGCCCAAATTGTAAAATGGCCTTATCTATTGGCGATTTCGTCCCAATTCACATTCCAAGTAATATTCGGCATGCTAATTACATTGCCGGTTGCGAAATTGCATTATCTCTTATAGTTTCAGAGATATGGACTATTGATAATTTACACCTTAGGCTCTGCTTCTAACTTGGGCCCAAATTGTAAAATGGTCTTATCTATTGGCGATATAGTTTCAATTCACATTCCAAGTAATATTCGGCATGCTAATTACATTGCTGGTTGCCAAATTGCATTATCTCTTATAGTTTCCGAGATATGGACTATCGATAATTTACACCTTAGGCTCTGCTTCTAACTTGGGCCCAAATTGTAAAATGGTCTTATCTATTGGCGATTTAGTTGCAATTCACATTCCAAGTAATATTCGGCATGCTAATTACATTGCCGGTTGCCAAATTGCATTATCTCTTATAGTTTCCGAGATATGGACTATCGATAATTTACACCTTAGGCTCTGCTTCTAACTTGGGCCCAAATTGTAAAATGGTCTTATCTATTGGCGATTTCGTTCCAATTCACACTCTAAGTAATATTCGGCATGCTAATTACATTGCCGGTTGCGAAATTGCATTAGCTCTTATAGTTTCCGAGATATGGACTATCGATTATTTACACCTTAGGCTCTGCTTCTAACTTGGGCCCAAATTGTAAAATGGTCTTATCTATTGGCGATTTCGTTCCAATTCACATTCCAAGTAATATTCGGCATGCTAATTACATTGCCGGTTGCCAAATTGCATTATCTCTTATAGTTTCCGAGATATGGACTATCGATAATTTACACCTTAGGCTCTGCTTCTAACTTGGGCCCAAATTGTAAAATGGTCTTATCTATTGGCGATTTCGTCCCAATTCACATTCCAAGTGATATTCGGCATGCAAATTACATTGCCGGTTGCGAAATTGCATTATCTCTTATAGTTTCCGAGATATGGACTATCAATAATTTACACCTTAGGCTCTGCTTCTAACTTGGGCCCAAATTGTAAAATGGTCTTATCTATTGGCGATTTCGTTCCAATTCACATTCCAAGTAATATTCGGCATGCTAATTACATTGCCGGTTGCCAAATTGCATTATCTCTTATAGTTTCCGAGATATGGACTATCGATAATTTACACATTAGGCTCTGCTTCTAACTTGGGCCCAAATTGTAAAATGGTCTTATCTATTGGCGATTTCGTTCCAATTCACATTCCAAGTAATATTCGGCATGGTAATTACATTGCCGGTTGCCAAATTGCATTATCTCTTATAGTTTCCGAGATATGGACTATCGATATTTTACACCTTAGAGTCTGTTTCTAACTGGGCCCAAATTGTAAAATGGTCTTATCTATTGGCGATTTCGTTCCAATTCACATTCCAAGTAATATTCGGCATGCTAATTACATTGCCGGTTGCCAAATTGCATTATCTCTTATAGTTTCCGAGATATGGATTATCAATAATTTACACCTTAGGCTCTGCTTCTAACTTGGGCCCAAATTGTAAAATGGTCTTATCTATTGGCGATTTCGTTCCAATTCACATTCCAAGTAATATTCGGCATGCTAATTACATTGCCGGTTGCCAAATTGCATTATCTCTTATAGTTTCCGAGATATGGACTATCGATAATTTACACCTTAGGCTCTGCTTCTAACTTGGGCCCAAATTGTAAAATGGCCTTATCTATTGGCGATTTCGTCCCAATTCACATTCCAAGTAATATTCGGCATGCTAATTACATTGTCGGTTGCGAAATTGCATTATCTCTTATAGTTTCAGAGATATGGACTATTGATAATTTACACCTTAGGCTCTGCTTCTAACTTGGGCCCAAATTGTAAAATGGTCTTATCTATTATCAATTTCGTTCCAATTCACATTCCAAGTAATATTCGGCATGCTAATTACATTGCCGGTTGCCAAATTGCATTATCTCTTATAGTTTCCGAGATATGGACTATCGATAATTTACACCTTAGGCTCTGCTTCTAACTTGGGCCCAAATTGTAAAATGGTCTTATCTATTGGCGATTTCGTTCCAATTCACATTCCAAGTAATATTCGGCATGCTAATTACATTGCCGGTTGCCAAATTGCATTATCTCTTATAGTTTCCGAGATATGGACTATCGATAATTTACACCATAGGCTCTGCTTCTAACTTGGGCCCAAGTTGTAAAATGGTCTTATCTATTGGCGATTTCGTTCCAATTCACATTCCAAGTAATATTCGGAATGCTAATTACATTGCCGGTTGCCAAATTGCATTATCTCTTATAGTTTCCGAGATATGGACTATCGATAATTTACACCTTAGGCTCTGCTTCTAACTTGGGCCCAAATTGTAAAATGGTCTTATCTATTGGCGATTTCGTTCCAATTCACATTCCAAGTAATATTCGGCATGCTAATTACATTGCCGGTTGCCAAATTGCATTATCTCTTATAGTTTCCGAGATATGGACTATCGATAATTTACACCTTTGGCTCTGCTTCTAACTTGGGCCCAAATTGTAAAATGGTCTTATCTATTGGCGATTTCGTTCCAATTCACATTCCAAGTAATATTCGGCATGCTAATTACATTGCCGGTTGCCAAATTGCATTATCTCTTATAGTTTCCGAGATATGGACTATCGATAATTTACACCTTAGGCTCTGCTTCTAACTTGGGCCCAAATTGTAAAATGGTCTTATCTATTGGCGATTTCGTTCCAATTCACACTCCAAGTAATATTCGGCATGCTAATTACATTGCCGGTTGCGAAATTGCATTATCTCTTATAGTTTCCGAGATATGGACTATCGATAATTTACACCTTAGGCTCTGCTTCTAACTTGGGCCCAAATTGTAAAATGGTCTTATCTATTGGCGATTTCGTTCCAATTCACATTCCAAGTAATATTCGGCATGCTAATTACATTGCCGGTTGCCAAATTGCATTATCTCTTATAGTTTCCGAGATATGGACTATCGATAATTTACACCTTAGGCTCTGCTTCTAACTTGGGCCCAAATTGTAAAATGGTCTTATCTATTGGCGATTTCGTTCCAATTCACATTCCAAGTAATATTCGGCATGCTAATTACATTGCCGGTTGCCAAATTGCATTATCTCTTATAGTTTCCGAGATATGGACTATCGATAATTTACACCTTAGGCTCTGCTTCTAACTTGGGCCCAAATTGTAAAATGGTCTTATCTATTGGCGATTTCGTTCCAATTCACATTCCAAGTAATATTCGGCATGCTAATTACATTGCCGGTTGCCAAATTGCATTATCTCTTATAGTTTCCGAGATATGGACTATCGATAATTTACACCTTAGGCTCTGCTTCTAACTTGGGCCCAAATTGTAAAATGGTCTTATCTATTGGCGATTTCGTTCCAATTCACATTCCAAGTAATATTCGGCATGCTAATTACATTGCCGGTTGCCAAATTGCATTATCTCTTATAGTTTCCGAGATATGGACTATCGATAATTTACACCTTAGGCTCTGCTTCTAACTTGGGCCCAAATTGTAAAATGGTCTTATCTATTGGCGATTTCGTTCCAATTCACATTCCAAGTAATATTCGGCATGCTAATTACATTGCCGGTTGCCAAATTGCATTATCTCTTATAGTTTCCGAGATATGGATTATCAATAATTTACACCTTAGGCTCTGCTTCTAACTTGGGCCCAAATTGTAAAATGGTCTTATCTATTGGCGATTTCGTTCCAATTCACATTCCAAGTAATATTCGGCATGCTAATTACATTGCCGGTTGCCAAATTGCATTATCTCTTATAGTTTCCGAGATATGGACTATCGATAATTTACACCTTAGGCTCTGCTTCTAACTAGGGCCCAAATTGTAAAATGGCCTTATCTATTGGCGATTTCGTCCCAATTCACATTCCAAGTAATATTCGGCATGCTAATTACATTGCCGGTTGCGAAATTGCATTATCTCTTATAGTTTCAGAGATATGGACTATTGATAATTTACACCTTAGGCTCTGCTTCTAACTTGGGCCCAAATTGTAAAATGGTCTTATCTATTGGCAATTTCGTTCCAATTCACATTCCAAGTAATATTCGGCATGCTAATTACATTGCCGGTTGCCAAATTGCATTATCTCTTATAGTTTCCGAGATATGGACTATCGATAATTTACACCTTAGGCTCTGCTTCTAACTTGGGCCCAAATTGTAAAATGGTCTTATCTATTGGCGATTTCGTTCCAATTCACATTCCAAGTAATATTCGGCATGCTAATTACATTGCCGGTTGCCAAATTGCATTAACTCTTATAGTTTCCGAGATATGGACTATCGATAATTTACACCTTAGGCTCTGCTTCTAACTTGGGCCCAAATTGTAAAATGGACTTATCTATTGGCGATTTCGTTCCAATTCACATTCCAAGTAATATTCGGCATGCTAATTACATTGCCGGTTGCCAAATTGCATTATCTCTTATAGTTCCCGAGATATGGACTATCGATAATTTACACCATAGGCTCTGCTTCTAACTTGGGCCCAAATTGTAAAATGGTCTTATCTATTGGCGATTTCGTTCCAATTCACATTCCAAGTAATATTCGGCATGCTAATTACATTGCCGGTTGCCAAATTGCATTATCTCTTATAGTTTCCGAGATATGGACTATCGATAATTTACACCTTAGGCTCTGCTTCTAACTTGGGCCCAAATTGTAAAATGGTCTTATCTATTGGCGATTTCGTTCCAATTCACATTCCAAGTAATATTCGGCATGCTAATTACATTGCCGGTTGCCAAATTGCATTATCTCTTATAGTTTCCGAGATATGGACTATCGATAATTTACACCTTAGGCTCTGCTTCTAACTTGGGCCCAAATTGTAAAATGGTCTTATCTATTGGCGATTTCGTTCCAATTCACATTCCAAGTAATATTCGGCATGCTAATTACATTGCCGGTTGCCAAATTGCATTATCTCTTATAGTTTCCGAGATATGGACTATCGATAATTTACACCTTAGGCTCTGCTTCTAACTTGGGCCCAAATTGTAAAATGGTCTTATCTATTGGCGATTTCGTTCCAATTCACACTCCAAGTAATATTCGGCATGCTAATTACATTGCCGGTTGCGAAATTGCATTATCTCTTATAGTTTCCGAGATATGGACTATCGATAATTTACACTTTAGGCTCTGCTTCTAACTTGGGCCCAAATTGTAAAATGGTCTTATCTATTGGCGATTTCGTTCCAATTCACATTCCAAGTAATATTCGGCATGCTAATTACATTGCCGGTTGCCAAATTGCATTATCTCTTATAGTTTCCGAGATATGGACTATCGATAATTTACACTTTAGGCTCTGCTTCTAACTTGGGCCCAAATTGTAAAATGGTCTTATCTATTGGCGATTTCGTTCCAATTCACATTCCAAGTAATATTCGGCATGCTAATTACATTGCCGGTTGCCAAATTGCATTATCTCTTATAGTTTCCGAGATATGGACTATCGATAATTTACACCTTAGGCTCTGCTTCTAACTTGGGCCCAAATTGTAAAATGGTCTTATCTATTGGCGATTTCGTTCCAATTCACACTCCAAGTAATATTCGGCATGCTAATTACATTGCCGGTTGCCAAATTGCATTATCTCTTATAGTTTCCGAGATATGGACTATCGATAATTTACACCTTAGGCTCTGCTTCTAACTTGGGCCCAAATTGTAAAATGGTCTTATCTATTGGCGATTTCGTTCCAATTCACATTCCAAGTAATATTCGGCATGGTAATTACATTGCCGGTTGCCAAATTGCATTATCTCTTATAGTTTCCGAGATATGGACTATCGATAATTTACACCTTAGGCTCTGCTTCTAACTTGGGCCCAAATTGTAAAATGGTCTTATCTATTGGCGATTTCGTTCCAATTCACATTCCAAGTAATATTCGGCATGCTAATTACATTGCCGGTTGCCAAATTGCATTATCTCTTATAGTTTCCGAGATATGGATTATCAATAATTTACACCTTAGGCTCTGCTTCTAACTTGGGCCCAAATTGTAAAATGGTCTTATCTATTGGCGATTTCGTTCCAATTCACATTCCAAGTAATATTCGGCATGCTAATTACATTGCCGGTTGCCAAATTGCATTATCTCTTATAGTTTCCGAGATATGGACTATCGATAATTTACACCTTAGGCTCTGCTTCTAACTAGGGCCCAAATTGTAAAATGGCCTTATCTATTGGCGATTTCGTCCCAATTCACATTCCAAGTAATATTCGGCATGCTAATTACATTGCCGGTTGCGAAATTGCATTATCTCTTATAGTTTCAGAGATATGGACTATTGATAATTTACACCTTAGGCTCTGCTTCTAACTTGGGCCCAAATTGTAAAATGGTCTTATCTATTGGCAATTTCGTTCCAATTCACATTCCAAGTAATATTCGGCATGCTAATTACATTGCCGGTTGCCAAATTGCATTATCTCTTATAGTTTCCGAGATATGGACTATCGATAATTTACACCTTAGGCTCTGCTTCTAACTTGGGCCCAAATTGTAAAATGGTCTTATCTATTGGCGATTTCGTTCCAATTCACATTCCAAGTAATATTCGGCATGCTAATTACATTGCCGGTTGCCAAATTGCATTAACTCTTATAGTTTCCGAGATATGGACTATCGATAATTTACACCTTAGGCTCTGCTTCTAACTTGGGCCCAAATTGTAAAATGGTCTTATCTATTGGCGATTTCGTTCCAATTCACATTCCAAGTAATATTCGGCATGCTAATTACATTGCCGGTTGCCAAATTGCATTATCTCTTATAGTTTCCGAGATATGGACTATCGATAATTTACACCATAGGCTCTGCTTCTAACTTGGGCCCAAATTGTAAAATGGTCTTATCTATTGGCGATTTCGTTCCAATTCACATTCCAAGTAATATTCGGCATGCTAATTACATTGCCGGTTGCCAAATTGCATTATCTCTTATAGTTTCCGAGATATGGACTATCGATAATTTACACCTTAGGCTCTGCTTCTAACTTGGGCCCAAATTGTAAAATGGTCTTATCTATTGGCGATTTCGTTCCAATTCACATTCCAAGTAATATTCGGCATGCTAATTACATTGCCGGTTGCCAAATTGCATTATCTCTTATAGTTTCCGAGATATGGACTATCGATAATTTACACCTTAGGCTCTGCTTCTAACTTGGGCCCAAATTGTAAAATGGTCTTATCTATTGGCGATTTCGTTCCAATTCACATTCCAAGTAATATTCGGCATGCTAATTACATTGCCGGTTGCCAAATTGCATTATCTCTTATAGTTTCCGAGATATGGACTATCGATAATTTACACCTTAGGCTCTGCTTCTAACTTGGGCCCAAATTGTAAAATGGTCTTATCTATTGGCGATTTCGTTCCAATTCACACTCCAAGTAATATTCGGCATGCTAATTACATTGCCGGTTGCGAAATTGCATTATCTCTTATAGTTTCCGAGATATGGACTATCGATAATTTACACTTTAGGCTCTGCTTCTAACTTGGGCCCAAATTGTAAAATGGTCTTATCTATTGGCGATTTCGTTCCAATTCACATTCCAAGTAATATTCGGCATGCTAATTACATTGCCGGTTGCCAAATTGCATTATCTCTTATAGTTTCCGAGATATGGACTATCGATAATTTACACCTTAGGCTCTGCTTCTAACTTGGGCCCAAATTGTAAAATGGTCTTATCTATTGGCGATTTCGTTCCAATTCACATTCCAAGTAATATTCGGCATGCTAATTACATTGCCGGTTGCCAAATTGCATTATCTCTTATAGTTTCCGAGATATGGACTATCGATAATTTACACCTTAGGCTCTGCTTCTAACTTGGGCCCAAATTGTAAAATGGTCTTATCTATTGGCGATTTCGTCCCAATTCACATTCCAAGTGATATTCGGCATGCTAATTACATTGCCGGTTGCGAAATTGCATTATCTCTTATAGTTTCCGAGATATGGACTATCAATAATTTACACCTTAGGCTCTGCTTCTAACTTGGGCCCAAATTGTAAAATGGTCTTATCTATTGGCGATTTCGTTCCAATTCACATTCCAAGTAATATTCGGCATGCTAATTATATTGCCGGTTGCCAAATTGCATTATCTCTTATAGTTTCCGAGATATGGACTATCGATAATTTACACCTTAGGCTCTGCTTCTAACTTGGGCCCAAATTGTAAAATGGTCTTATCTATTGGCGATTTCGTTCCAATTCACATTCCAAGTAATATTCGGCATGCTAATTACATTGCCGGTTGCCAAATTGCATTATCTCTTATAGTTTCCGAGATATGGACTATCGATAATTTACACCTTAGGCTCTGCTTCTAACTTGGGCCCAAATTGTAAAATGGTCTTATCTATTGGCGATTTAGTTACAATTCACATTCCAAGTAATATTCGGCATGCTAATTACATTGCCGGTTGCCAAATAGCATTATCTCTTATAGTTTCCGAGATATGGACTATCGATAATTTACACCTTAGGCTCTGCTTCTAACTTGGGCCCAAATTGTAAAATGGTCTTATCTATTGGCGATTTCGTTCCAATTCACATTCCAAGTAATATTTGGCATGCTAATTACATTGCCGGTTGCCAAATTGCATTATCTCTTATAGTTTCCGAGATATGGACTATCGATAATTTACACATTAGGCTCTGCTTCTAACTTGGGCCCAAATTGTAAAATGGTCTTATCTATTGGCGATTTCGTTCCAATTCACATTCCAAGTAATATTCGGCATGCTAATTACATTGCCGGTTGCCAAATTGCATTATCTCTTATAGTTTCCGAGATATGGACTATCGATAATTTACACCTTAGGCTCTGCTTCTAACTTGGGCCCAAATTGTAAAATGGTCTTATCTATTGGCGATTTCGTTCCAATTCACATTCCAAGTAATATTCGGCATGATAATTACATTGCCGGTTGCCAAATTGCATTATCTCTTATAGTTTCCGAGATATGGACTATCGATAATTTACACCTTAGGCTATGCTTCTAACTTGGGCCCAAATTGTAAAATGGTCTTATCTATTGGCGATTTCGTTCCAATTCACATTCCAAGCAGTATTCGGCATGCTAATTACATTGCCGGTTGCCAAATTGCATTAACTCTTATAGTTTCCGAGATATGGACTATCGATAATTTACACCTTAGGCTCTGCTTCTAACTTGGGCCCAAATTGTAAAATGGTCTTATCTATTGGCGATTTCGTTCCAATTCACATTCCAAGTAATATTCGGCATGCTAATTACATTGCCGGTTGCCAAATTGCATTATCTCTTATAGTTTCCGAGATATGGACTATCGATAATTTACACCATAGGCTCTGCTTCTAACTTGGGCCCAAATTGTAAAATGGTCTTATCTATTGGCGATTTCGTTCCAATTCACATTCCAAGTAATATTCGGCATGGTAATTACATTGCCGGTTGCCAAATTGCATTATCTCTTATAGTTTCCGAGATATGGACTATCGATAATTTACACCTTAGGCTCTGCTTCTAACTTGGGCCCAAATTGTAAAATGGTCTTATCTATTGGCGATTTCGTTCCAATTCACATTCCAAGTAATATTCGGCATGCTAATTACATTGCCGGTTGCCAAATTGCATTATCTCTTATAGTTTCCGAGATATGGACTATCGATAATTTACACCTTAGGCTCTGCTTCTAACTTGGGCCCAAATTGTAAAATGGTCTTATCTATTGGCGATTTCGTTCCAATTCACATTCCAAGTAATATTCGGCATGCTAATTACATTGCCGGTTGCCAAATTGCATTATCTCTTATAGTTTCCGAGATATGGACTATCGATAATTTACACCTTAGGCTCTGCTTCTAACTTGGGCCCAAATTGTAAAATGGTCTTATCTATTGGCGATTTCGTTCCAATTCACACTCCAAGTAATATTCGGCATGCTAATTACATTGCCGGTTGCGAAATTGCATTATCTCTTATAGTTTCCGAGATATGGACTATCGATAATTTACACCTTAGGCTCTGCTTCTAACTTGGGCCCTAATTGTAAAATGGTCTTATCTATTGGCGATTTCGTTCCAATTCACATTCCAAGTAATATTCGCCATGCTAATTACATTGCCGGTTGCCAAATTGCATTATCTCTTATAGTTTCCGAGATATGGACTATCGATAATTTACACCTTAGGCTCTGCTTCTAACTTGGGCCCAAATTGTAAAATGGTCTTATCTATTGGCGATTTCGTTCCAATTCACATTCCAAGTAATATTCGGCATGCTAATTACATTGCCGGTTGCCAAATTGCATTATCTCTTATAGTTTCCGAGATATGGACTATCGATAATTTACACCTTAGGCTCTGCTTCTAACTTGGGCCCAAATTGTAAAATGGTCTTATCTATTGGCGATTTCGTCCCAATTCACATTCCAAGTGATATTCGGCATGCTAATTACATTGCCGGTTGCGAAATTGCATTATCTCTTATAGTTTCCGAGATATGGACTATCAATAATTTACACCTTAGGCTCTGCTTCTAACTTGGGCCCAAATTGTAAAATGGTCTTATCTATTGGCGATTTCGTTCCAATTCACATTCCAAGTAATATTCGGCATGCTAATTACATTGCCGGTTGCCAAATTGCATTATCTCTTATAGTTTCCGAGATATGGACTATCGATAATTTACACCTTAGGTACTGCTTCTAACTTGGGCCCAAATTGTAAAATGGTCTTATCTATTGGCGATTTCGTTCCAATTCACACTCCAAGTAATATTCGGCATGCTAATTACATTGCCGGTTGCGAAATTGCATTATCTCTTCTAGTTTCCGAGATATGGACTATCGATAATTTACACCTTAGGCTCTGCTTCTAACTTGGGCCCAAATTGTAAAATGGTCTTATCTATTGGCGATTTCGTTCCAATTCACATTCCAAGTAATATTCGCCATGCTAATTACATTGCCGGTTGCCAAATTGCATTATCTCTTATAGTTTCCGAGATATGGACTATCGATAATTTACACCTTAGGCTCTGCTTCTAACTTGGGCCCAAATTGTAAAATGGTCTTATCTATTGGCGATTTCGTTCCAATTCACATTCCAAGTAATATTCGGCATGCTAATTACATTGCCGGTTGCCAAATTGCATTATCTCTTATAGTTTCCGAGATATGGACTATCGATAATTTACACCTTAGGCTCTGCTTCTAACTTGGGCCCAAATTGTAAAATGGTCTTATCTATTGGCGATTTCGTCCCAATTCACATTCCAAGTGATATTCGGCATGCTAATTACATTGCCGGTTGCGAAATTGCATTATCTCTTATAGTTTCCGAGATATGGACTATCAATAATTTACACCTTAGGCTCTGCTTCTAACTTGGGCCCAAATTGTAAAATGGTCTTATCTATTGGCGATTTCGTTCCAATTCACATTCCAAGTAATATTCGGCATGCTAATTACATTGCCGGTTGCCAAATTGCATTATCTCTTATAGTTTCCGAGATATGGACTATCGATAATTTACACCTTAGGCTCTGCTTCTAACTTGGGCCCAAATTGTAAAATGGTCTTATCTATTGGCGATTTCGTTCCAATTCACACTCCAAGTAATATTCGGCATGCTAATTACATTGCCGGTTGCGAAATTGCATTATCTCTTATAGTTTCCGAGATATGGACTATCGATAATTTACACCTTAGGCTCTGCTTCTAACTTGGGCCCAAATTGTAAAATGGTCTTATCTATTGGCGATTTCGTTCCAATTCACATTCCAAGTAATATTCGCCATGCTAATTACATTGCCGGTTGCCAAATTGCATTATCTCTTATAGTTTCCGAGATATGGACTATCGATAATTTACACCTTAGGCTCTGCTTCTAACTTGGGCCCAAATTGTAAAATGGTCTTATCTATTGGCGATTTCGTTCCAATTCACATTCCAAGTAATATTCGGCATGCTAATTACATTGCCGGTTGCCAAATTGCATTATCTATTATAGTTTCCGAGATATGGACTATCGATAATTTACACCTTAGGCTCTGCTTCTAACTTGGGCCCAAATTGTAAAATGGTCTTATCTATTGGCGATTTCGTCCCAATTCACATTCCAAGTGATATTCGGCATGCTAATTACATTGCCGGTTGCGAAATTGCATTATCTCTTATAGTTTCCGAGATATGGACTATCAATAATTTACACCTTAGGCTCTGCTTCTAACTTGGGCCCAAATTGTAAAATGGTCTTATCTATTGGCGATTTCGTTCCAATTCACATTCCAAGTAATATTCGGCATGCTAATTACATTGCCGGTTGCCAAATTGCATTATCTCCTATAGTTTCCGAGATATGGAGTATCGATAATTTACACCTTAGGCTCTGCTTCTAACTTGGGCCCAAATTGTAAAATGGTCTTATCTATTGGCGATTTCGTTCCAATTCACATTCCAAGTAATATTCGGCATGCTAATTACATTGCCGGTTGCCAAATTGCATTATCTCTTATAGTTTCCGAGATATGGACTATCGATAATTTACACCTTAGGCTCTGCTTCTAACTTGGGCCCAAATTGTAAAATGGTCTTATCTATTGGCGATTTAGTTGCAATTCACATTCCAAGTAATATTCGGCATGCTAATTACATTGCCGGTTGCCAAATAGCATTATCTCTTATAGTTTCCGAGATATGGACTATCGATAATTTACACCTTAGGCTCTGCTTCTAACTTGGGCCCAAATTGTAAAATGGTCTTATCTATTGGCGATTTCGTTCCAATTCACATTCCAAGTAATATTTGGCATGCTAATTACATTGCCGGTTGCCAAATTGCATTATCTCTTATAGTTTCCGAGATATGGACTATCGATAATTTACACATTAGGCTCTGCTTCTAACTTGGGCCCAAATTGTAAAATGGTCTTATCTATTGGCGATTTCGTTCCAATTCACATTCCAAGTAATATTCGGCATGCTAATTACATTGCCGGTTGCCAAATTGCATTATCTCTTATAGTTTCCGAGATATGGACTATCGATAATTTACACCTTAGGCTCTGCTTCTAACTTGAGCCCAAATTGTAAAATGGTCTTATCTATTGGCGATTTCGTCCCAATTCACATTCCAAGTGATATTCGGCATGCTAATTACATTGCCGGTTGCGAAATTGCATTATCTCTTATAGTTTCCGAGATATGGACTATCAATAATTTACACCTTAGGCTCTGCTTCTAACTTGGGCCCAAATTGTAAAATGGTCTTATCTATTGGCGATTTCGTTCCAATTCACATTCCAAGTAATATTCGGCATGCTAATTACATTGCCGGTTGCCAAATTGCATTATCTCTTATAGTTTCCGAGATATGGACTATCGATAATTTACACCTTAGGCTCTGCTTCTAACTTGGGCCCAAATTGTAAAATGGTCTTATCTATTGGCAATTTAGTTGCAATTCACATTCCAAGTAATATTCGGCATGCTAATTACATTGCCGGTTGCCAAATAGCATTATCTCTTATAGTTTCCGAGATATGGACTATCGATAATTTACACCTTAGGCTCTGCTTCTAACTTGGGCCCAAATTGTAAAATGGTCTTATCTATTGGCGATTTCGTTCCAATTCACATTCCAAGTAATATTTGGCATGCTAATTACATTGCCGGTTGCCAAATTGCATTATCTCTTATAGTTTCCGAGATATGGACTATCGATAATTTACACATTAGGCTCTGCTTCTAACTTGGGCCCAAATTGTAAAATGGTCTTATCTATTGGCGATTTCGTTCCAATTCACATTCCAAGTAATATTCGGCATGCTAATTACATTGCCGGTTGCCAAATTGCATTATCTCTTATAGTTTCCGAGATATGGACTATCGATAATTTACACCTTAGGCTCTGCTTCTAACTTGGGCCCAAATTGTAAAATGGTCTTATCTATTGGCGATTTCGTTCCAATTCACCTTCCAAGTAATATTCGGCATGATAATTACATTGCCGGTTGCCAAATTGCATTATCTCTTATAGTTTCCGAGATATGGACTATCGATAATTTACACCTTAGGCTCTGCTTCTAACTTGGGCCCAAATTGTAAAATGGTCTTATCTATTGGCGATTTCGTTCCAATTCACATTCCAAGTAATATTCGGCATGCTAATTACATTGCCGTTTGCCAAATTGCATTAACTCTTATAGTTTCCCAGATATGGACTATCGATAATTTACACCTTAGGCTCTGCTTCTAACTTGGGCCCAAATTGTAAAATGGTCTTATCTATTGGCGATTTCGTTCCAATTCACATTCCAAGTAATATTCGGCATGCTAATTACATTGCCGGTTGCCAAATTGCATTATCTCTTATAGTTTCCGAGATATGGACTATCGATAATTTACACCATAGGCTCTGCTTCTAACTTGGGCCCAAATTGTAAAATGGTCTTATCTATTGGCGATTTCGTTCCAATTCACATTCCAAGTAATATTCGGCATGCTAATTACATTGCCGGTTGCCAAATTGCATTATCTCTTATAGTTTCCGAGACATGGACTATCGATAATTTACACCTAAGGCTCTGCTTCTAACTTGGGCCCAAATTGTAAAATGGTCTTATCTATTGGCGATTTCGTTCCAATTCACATTCCAAGTAATATTCGGCATGCTAATTACATTGCCGGTTGCCAAATTGCATTATCTCTTATAGTTTCCGAGATATGGACTATCGATAATTTACACCTTAGGCTCTGCTTCTAACTTGGGCCCAAATTGTAAAATGGTCTTATCTATTGGCGATTTCGTTCCAATTCACATTCCAAGTAATATTCGGCATGCTAATTACATTGCCGGTTGCCAAATTGCATTATCTCTTATAGTTTCCGAGATATGGACTATCGATAATTTACACCTTAGGCTCTGCTTCTAACTTGGGCCCAAATTGTAAAATGGTCTTATCTATTGGCGATTTCGTTCCAATTCACACTCCAAGTAATATTCGGCATGCTAATTACATTGCCGGTTGCGAAATTGCATTATCTCTTATAGTTTCCGAGATATGGACTATCGATAATTTACACATTAGGCTCTGCTTCTAACTTGGGCCCAAATTGTAAAATGGTCTTATCTATTGGCGATTTCGTTCCAATTCACATTCCAAGTAATATTCGGCATGCTAATTACATTGCCGGTTGCCAAATTGCATTATCTCTTATAGTTTCCGAGATATGGACTATCGATAATTTACACCTTAGGCTCTGCTTCTAACTTGGGCCCAAATTGTAAAATGGTCTTATCTATTGGCGATTTAGTTGCAATTCACATTCCAAGTAATATTCGGCATGCTAATTACATTGCCGGTTGCCAAATAGCATTATCTCTTATAGTTTCCGAGATATGGACTATCGATAATTTACACCTTAGGCTCTGCTTCTAACTTGGGCCCAAATTGTAAAATGGTCTTATCTATTGGCGATTTCGTTCCAATTCACATTCCAAGTAATATTTGGCATGCTAATTACATTGCCGGTTGCCAAATTGCATTATCTCTTATAGTTTCCGAGATATGGACTATCGATAATTTACACATTAGGCTCTGCTTCTAACTTGGGCCCAAATTGTAAAATGGTCTTATCTATTGGCGATTTCGTTCCAATTCACATTCCAAGTAATATTCGGCATGCTAATTACATTGCCGGTTGCCAAATTGCATTATCTCTTATAGTTTCCGAGATATGGACTATCGATAATTTACACCTTAGGCTCTGCTTCTAACTTGGGCCCAAATTGTAAAATGGTCTTATCTATTGGCGATTTCGTTCCAATTCACATTCCAAGTAATATTCGGCATGATAATTACATTGCCGGTTGCCAAATTGCATTATCTCTTATAGTTTCCGAGATATGGACTATCGATAATTTACACCTTAGGCTCTGCTTCTAACTTGGACCCAAATTGTAAAATGGTCTTATCTATTGGCGATTTCGTTCCAATTCACATTCCAAGTAATATTCGGCATGCTAATTACATTGCCGGTTGCCAAATTGCATTAACTCTTATAGTTTCCGAGATATGGACTATCGATAATTTACACCTTAGGCTCTGCTTCTAACTTGGGCCCAAATTGTAAAATGGTCTTATCTATTGGCGATTTCGTTCCAATTCACATTCCAAGTAATATTCGGCATGCTAATTACATTGCCGGTTGCCAAATTGCATTATCTCTTATAGTTTCCGAGATATGGACTATCGATAATTTACACCATAGGCTCTGCTTCTAACTTGGGCCCAAATTGTAAAATGGTCTTATCTATTGGCGATTTCGTTCCAATTCACATTCCAAGTAATATTCGGCATGCTAATTACATTGCCGGTTGCCAAATTGCATTATCTCTTATAGTTTCCGAGATATGGACTATCGATAATTTACACCTAAGGCTCTGCTTCTAACTTGGGCCCAAATTGTAAAATGGTCTTATCTATTGGCGATTTCGTTCCAATTCACATTCCAAGTAATATTCGGCATGCTAATTACATTGCCGGTTGCCAAATTGCATTATCTCTTATAGTTTCCGAGATATGGACTATCGATAATTTACACCTTAGGCTCTGCTTCTAACTTGGGCCCAAATTGTAAAATGGTCTTATCTATTGGCGATTTCGTTCCAATTCACATTCCAAGTAATATTCGGCATGCTAATTACATTGCCGTTTGCCAAATTGCATTAACTCTTATAGTTTCCCAGATATGGACTATCGATAATTTACACCTTAGGCTCTGCTTCTAACTTGGGCCCAAATTGTAAAATGGTCTTATCTATTGGCGATTTCGTTCCAATTCACATTCCAAGTAATATTCGGCATGCTAATTACATTGCCGGTTGCCAAATTGCATTATCTCTTATAGTTTCCGAGATATGGACTATCGATAATTTACACCATAGGCTCTGCTTCTAACTTGGGCCCAAATTGTAAAATGGTCTTATCTATTGGCGATTTCGTTCCAATTCACATTCCAAGTAATATTCGGCATGCTAATTACATTGCCGGTTGCCAAATTGCATTATCTCTTATAGTTTCCGAGACATGGACTATCGATAATTTACACCTAAGGCTCTGCTTCTAACTTGGGCCCAAATTGTAAAATGGTCTTATCTATTGGCGATTTCGTTCCAATTCACATTCCAAGTAATATTCGGCATGCTAATTACATTGCCGGTTGCCAAATTGCATTATCTCTTATAGTTTCCGAGATATGGACTATCGATAATTTACACCTTAGGCTCTGCTTCTAACTTGGGCCCAAATTGTAAAATGGTCTTATCTATTGGCGATTTCGTTCCAATTCACATTCCAAGTAATATTCGGCATGCTAATTACATTGCCGGTTGCCAAATTGCATTATCTCTTATAGTTTCCGAGATATGGACTATCGATAATTTACACCTTAGGCTCTGCTTCTAACTTGGGCCCAAATTGTAAAATGGTCTTATCTATTGGCGATTTCGTTCCAATTCACACTCCAAGTAATATTCGGCATGCTAATTACATTGCCGGTTGCGAAATTGCATTATCTCTTATAGTTTCCGAGATATGGACTATCGATAATTTACACATTAGGCTCTGCTTCTAACTTGGGCCCAAATTGTAAAATGGTCTTATCTATTGGCGATTTCGTTCCAATTCACATTCCAAGTAATATTCGGCATGCTAATTACATTGCCGGTTGCCAAATTGCATTATCTCTTATAGTTTCCGAGATATGGACTATCGATAATTTACACCTTAGGCTCTGCTTCTAACTTGGGCCCAAATTGTAAAATGGTCTTATCTATTGGCGATTTCGTTCCAATTCACATTCCAAGTAATATTCGGCATGATAATTACATTGCCGGTTGCCAAATTGCATTATCTCTTATAGTTTCCGAGATATGGACTATCGATAATTTACACCTTAGGCTCTGCTTCTAACTTGGACCCAAATTGTAAAATGGTCTTATCTATTGGCGATTTCGTTCCAATTCACATTCCAAGTAATATTCGGCATGCTAATTACATTGCCGGTTGCCAAATTGCATTAACTCTTATAGTTTCCGAGATATGGACTATCGATAATTTACACCTTAGGCTCTGCTTCTAACTTGGGCCCAAATTGTAAAATGGTCTTATCTATTGGCGATTTCGTTCCAATTCACATTCCAAGTAATATTCGGCATGCTAATTACATTGCCGGTTGCCAAATTGCATTATCTCTTATAGTTTCCGAGATATGGACTATCGATAATTTACACCATAGGCTCTGCTTCTAACTTGGGCCCAAATTGTAAAATGGTCTTATCTATTGGCGATTTCGTTCCAATTCACATTCCAAGTAATATTCGGCATGCTAATTACATTGCCGGTTGCCAAATTGCATTATCTCTTATAGTTTCCGAGATATGGGCTATCGATAATTTACACCTAAGGCTCTGCTTCTAACTTGGGCCCAAATTGTAAAATGGTCTTATCTATTGGCGATTTCGTTCCAATTCACATTCCAAGTAATATTCGGCATGCTAATTACATTGCCGGTTGCCAAATTGCATTATCACTTATAGTTTCCGAGATATGGACTATCGATAATTTACACCTTAGGCTCTGCTTCTAACTTGGGCCCAAATTGTAAAATGGTCTTATCTATTGGCGATTTCGTTCCAATTCACATTCCAAGTAATATTCGGCATGCTAATTACATTGCCGGTTGCCAAATTGCATTATCTCTTATAGTTTCCGAGATATGGACTATCGATAATTTACACCTTAGGCTCTGCTTCTAACTTGGGCCCAAATTGTAAAATGGTCTTATCTATTGGCGATTTCGTTCCAATTCACACTCCAAGTAATATTCGGCATGCTAATTACATTGCCGGTTGCGAAATTGCATTATCTCTTATAGTTTCCGAGATATGGACTATCGATAATTTACACCTTAGGCTCTGCTTCTAACTTGGGCCCAAATTGTAAAATGGTCTTATCTATTGGCGATTTCGTTCCAATTCACATTCCAAGTAATATTCGGCATGCTAATTACATTGCCGGTTGCCAAATTGCATTATCTCTTATAGTTTCCGAGATATGGACTATCGATAATTTACACCTTAGGCTCTGCTTCTAACTTGGGCCCAAATTGTAAAATGGTCTTATCTATTGGCGATTTCGTTCCAATTCACATTCCAAGTAATATTCGGCATGCTAATTACATTGCCGGTTGCCAAATTGCATTATCTCTTATAGTTTCCGAGATATGGACTATCGATAATTTACACCTTAGGCTCTGCTTCTAACTTGGGCCCAAATTGTAAAATGGTCTTATCTATTGGCGATTTCGTCCCAATTCACATTCCAAGTGATATTCGGCATGCTAATTACATTGCCGGTTGCGAAATTGCATTATCTCTTATAGTTTCCGAGATATGGACTATCAATAATTTACACCTTAGGCTCTGCTTCTAACTTGGGCCCAAATTGTAAAATTGTCTTATCTATTGGCGATTTCGTTCCAATTCACATTCCAAGTAATATTCGGCATGCTAATTACATTGCCGGTTGCCAAATTGCATTATCTCTTATAGTTTCCGAGATATGGACTATCGATAATTTACACCTTAGGCTCTGCTTCTAACTTGGGCCCAAATTGTAAAATGGTCTTATCTATTGGCGATTTCGTTCCAATTCACATTCCAAGTAATATTCGGCATGCTAATTACATTGCCGGTTGCCAAATTGCATTATCTCTTATAGTTTCCGAGATATGGACTATCGATAATTTACACCTTAGGCTCTGCTTCTAACTTGGGCCCAAATTGTAAAATGGTCTTATCTATTGGCGATTTAGTTGCAATTCACATTCCAAGTAATATTCGGCATGCTAATTACATTGCCGGTTGCCAAATAGCATTATCTCTTATAGTTTCCGAGATATGGACTATCGATAATTTACACCTTAGGCTCTGCTTCTAACTTGGGCCCAAATTGTAAAATGGTCTTATCTATTGGCGATTTCGTTCCAATTCACATTCCAAGTAATATTTGGCATGCTAATTACATTGCCGGTTGCCAAATTGCATTATCTCTTATAGTTTCCGAGATATGGACTATCGATAATTTACACATTAGGCTCTGCTTCTAACTTGGGCCCAAATTGTAAAATGGTCTTATCTATTGGCGATTTCGTTCCAATTCACATTCCAAGTAATATTCGGCATGCTAATTACATTGCCGGTTGCCAAATTGCATTATCTCTTATAGTTTCCGAGATATGGACTATCGATAATTTACACCTTAGGCTCTGCTTCTAACTTGGGCCCAAATTGTAAAATGGTCTTATCTATTGGCGATTTCGTTCCAATTCACATTCCAAGTAATATTCGGCATGATAATTACATTGCCGGTTGCCAAATTGCATTATCTCTTATAGTTTCCGAGATATGGACTATCGATAATTTACACCTTAGGCTCTGCTTCTAACTTGGGCCCAAATTGTAAAATGGTCTTATCTATTGGCGATTTCGTTCCAATTCACATTCCAAGTAATATTCGGCATGCTAATTACATTGCCGGTTGCCAAATTGCATTATCTCTTATAGTTTCCGAGATATGGACTATCGATAATTTACACCTTAGGCTCTGCTTCTAACTTGGGCCCAAATTGTAAAATGGTCTTATCTATTGGCGATTTCGTTCCAATTCACATTCCAAGAAATATTCGGCATGCTAATTACATTGCCGGTTGCCAAATTGCATTATCTCTTATAGTTTCCGAGATATGGACTATCGATAATTTACACCTTAGGCTCTGCTTCTAACTTGGGCCCAAATTGTAAAATGGTCTTATCTATTGGCGATTTCGTTCCAATTCACATTCCAAGTAATATTCGGCATACTAATTACATTGCCGGTTGCCAAATTGAATTATCTCTTATAGTTTCCGAGATATGGACTATCGATAATTTACACCTTGGGCTCTGCTTCTAACTTGGGCCCAAATTGTAAAATGGTCTTACCTATTGGCGATTTCGTTCCAATTCACATTCCAAGTAATATTCGGCATGCTAATTACATTGCCGGTTGCCAAATTGCATTATCTCTTATAGTTTCCGAGATATGGACTATCGATAATTTACACCTTAGGCTCTGCTTCTAACTTGGGCCCAAATTGTAAAATGGTCTTATCTATTGGCGATTTCGTTCCAATTCACATTCCAAGTAATATTCGGCATGCTAATTACATTTCCGGTTGCCAAATTGCATTATCTCTTATAGTTTCCGAGATATGGACTATCGATAATTTACACCTTAGGCTCTGCTTCTAACTTGGGCCCAAATTGTAAAATGGTCTTATCTATTGGCGATTTCGTTCCAATTCACATTCCAAGTAATATTCGGCATGCTAATTACATTGCCGGTTGCCAAATTGCATTATCTCTTATAGTTTCCGAGATATGGACTATCGATAATTTACACCTTAGGCTCTGCTTCTAACTTGGGCCCAAATTGTAAAATGGTCTTATCTATTGGCGATTTCGTCCCAATTCACATTCCAAGTGATATTCGGCATGCTAATTACATTGCCGGTTGCGAAATTGCATTATCTCTTATAGTTTCCGAGATATGGACTATCAATAATTTACACCTTAGGCTCTGCTTCTAACTTGGGCCCAAATTGTAAAATGGCCTTATCTATTGGCGATTTCGTTCCAATTCACATTCCAAGTAATATTCGGCATGCTAATTACATTGCCGGTTGCCAAATTGCATTATCTCTTATAGTTTCCGAGATATGGACTATCGATAATTTACACCTTAGGCTCTGCTTCTAACTTGGGCCCAAATTGTAAAATGGTCTTATCTATTGGCGATTTCGTTCCAATTCACATTCCAAGTAATATTCGGTATGCTAATTACATTGCCGGTTGCCAAATTGCATTATCTCTTATAGTTTCCGAGATATGGACTATCGATAATTTACACCTTAGGCTCTGCTTCTAACTTGGGCCCAAATTGTAAAATGGTCTTATCTATTGGCGATTTAGTTGCAATTCACATTCCAAGTAATATTCGGCATGCTAATTACATTGCCGGTTGCCAAATTGCATTATCTCTTATAGTTTCCGAGATATGGACTATCGATAATTTACACCTTAGGCTCTGCTTCTAACTTGGGCCCAAATTGTAAAATGGTCTTATCTATTGGCGATTTCGTTCCAATTCACATTCCAAGTAATATTTGGCATGCTAATTACATTGCCGGTTGCCAAATTGCATTATCTCTTATAGTTTCCGAGATATGGACTATCGATAATTTACACCTTAGGCTCTGCTTCTAACTTGGGCCCAAATTGTAAAATGGTCTTATCTATTGGCGATTTCGTTCCAATTCACATTCCAAGTAATATTCGGCATGCTAATTACATTGCCGGTTGCCAAATTGCATTATCTCTTATAGTTTCCGAGATATGGACTATCGATAATTTACACCTTAGGCTCTGCTTCTAACTTGGGCCCAAATTGTAAAATGGTCTTATCTATTGGCGATTTCGTCCCAATTCACATTCCAAGTGATATTCGGCATGCTAATTACATTTCCGGTTGCGAAATTGCATTATCTCTTATAGTTTCCGAGATATGGACTATCAATAATTTACACCTTAGGCTCTGCTTCTAACTTGGGCCCAAATTGTAAAATGGTCTTATCTATTGGCGATTTCGTTCCAATTCACATTCCAAGTAATATTCGGCATGCTAATTACAATGCCGGTTGCCAAATTGCATTATCTCTTATAGTTTCCGAGATATGGACTATCGATAATTTACACCTTAGGCTCTGCTTCTAACTTGGGCCCAAATTGTAAAATGGTCTTATCTATTGGCGATTTCGTTCCAATTCACATTCCAAGTAATATTCGGCATGGTAATTACATTGCCGGTTGCCAAATTGCATTATCTCTTATAGTTTCCGAGATATGGACTATCGATAATTTACACCTTAGGCTCTGCTTCTAACTTGGGCCCAAATTGTAAAATGGTCTTATCTATTGGCGATTTCGTTCCAATTCACATTCCAAGTAATATTCGGCATGCTAATTACATTGCCGGTTGCTTAATTGCATTATCTCTTATAGTTTCCGAGATATGGATTATCAATAATTTACACCTTAGGCTCTGCTTCTAACTTGGGCCCAAATTGTAAAATGGTCTTATCTATTGGCGATTTCGTTCCAATTCACATTCCAAGTAATATTCGGCATGCTAATTACATTGCCGGTTGCCAAATTGCATTATCTCTTATAGTTTCCGAGATATGGACTATCGATAATTTACACCTTAGGCTCTGCTTCTAACTTGGGCCCAAATTGTAAAATGGTCTTATCTATTGGCGATTTCGTTCCAATTCACATTCCAAGTAATATTCGGCATGCTAATTACATTGCCGGTTGCCAAATTGAATTATCTCTTATAGTTTCCGAGATATGGACTATCGATAATTTACATCTTAGGCTCTGCTTCTAACTTGGGCCCAAATAGTAAAATGGTCTTACCTATTGGCGATTTCGTTCCAATTCACATTCCAAGTAATATTCGGCATGCTAATTACATTGCCGGTTGCCAAATTGCATTATCTCTTATAGTTTCCGAGATATGGACTATCGATAATTTACACCTTAGGCTCTGCTTCTAACTTGGGCCCAAATTGTAAAATGGTCTTATCTATTGGCGATTTCGTTCCAATTCACATTCCAAGTAATATTCGGCATGCTAATTACATTGCCGGTTGCCAAATTGCATTATCTCTTATAGTTTCCGAGATATGGACTATCGATAATTTACACCATAGGCTCTGCTTCTAACTTGGGCCCAAATTGTAAAATGGTCTTATCTATTGGCGATTTCGTCCCAATTCACATTCCAAGTGATATTCGGCATGCTAATTACATTGCCGGTTGCGAAATTGCATTATCTCTTATAGTTTCCGAGATATGGACTATCGATAATTTACACCTTAGGCTCTGCTTCTAACTTGGGCCCAAATTGTAAAATGGTCTTATCTATTGGCGATTTCGTTCCAATTCACATTCCAAGTAATATTCGGCATGCTAATTACATTGCCGGTTGCCAAATTGCATTATCTCTTATAGTTTCCGAGATATGGACTATCGATAATTTACACCTTAGGCTCTGCTTCTAACTTGGGCCCAAATTGTAAAATGGTCTTATCTATTGGCGATTTAGTTGCAATTCACATTCCAAGTAATATTCGGCATGCTAATTACATTGCCGGTTGCCAAATTGCATTATCTCTTATAGTTTCCGAGATATGGACTATCGATAATTTACACCTTAGGCTCTGCTTCTAACTTGGGCCCAAATTGTAAAATGGTCTTATCTATTGGCGATTTCGTTCCAATTCACATTCCAAGTAATATTCGGCATGCTAATTACATTGCCGGTTGCCAAATTGCATTATCTCTTATAGTTTCCGAGATATGGACTATCGATAATTTACACCTTAGGCTCTGCTTCTAACTTGGGCCCAAATTGTAAAATGGTCTTATCTATTGGCGATTTCGTTCCAATTCACATTTCAAGTAATATTCGGCATGCTAATTACATTGCCGGTTGCCAAATTGCATTATCTCTTATAGTTTCCGAGATATGGACTATCGATAATTTACACCTTAGGCTCTGCTTCTAACTTGGGCCCAAATTGTAAAATGGTCTTATCTATTGGCGATTTAGTTGCAATTCACATTCCAAGTAATATTCGGCATGCTAATTACATTGCCGGTTGTCAAATTGCATTATCTCTTATAGTTTCCGAGATATGGACTATCGATAATTTACACCTTAGGCTCTGCTTCTAACTTGGGCCCAAATTGTAAAATGGTTTTATCTATTGGCGATTTCGTTCCAATTCACATTCCAAGTAATATTCGGCATGCTAATTACATTGCCGGTAGCCAAATTGCATTATCTCTTATAGTTTCCGAGATATGGACTATCGATAATTTACACCTTAGGCTCTGCTTCTAACTTGGGCCCAAATTGTAAAATGGTCTTATCTATTGGCTATTTCGTTCCAATTCACATTCCAAGTAATATTCGGCATGCTAATTACATTGCCGGTTGCCAAATTGCATTATCTCTTATAGTTTCCGAGATATGGACTATCGATAATTTACACCTTAGGCTCTGCTTCTAACTTGGGCCCAAATTGTAAAATGGTCTTATCTATTGGCGATTTCGTTCCAATTCACACTCCAAGTAATATTCGGCATGCTAATTACATTGCCGGTTGCGAAATTGCATTATCTATTATAGTTTCCGAGATATGGACTATCGATAATTTACACCTTAGGCTCTGCTTCTAACTTGGGCCCAAATTGTAAAATGGTCTTATCTATTGGCGATTTCGTTCCAATTCACATTCCAAGTAATATTCGGCATGCTAATTACATTGCCGGTTGCCAAATTGCATTATCTCTTATAGTTTCCGAGATATGGACTATCGATAATTTACACCTTAGGCTCTGCTTCTAACTTGGGCCCAAATTGTAAAATGGTCTTATCTATTGGCGATTTCGTTCCAATTCACATTCCAGGTAATATTCGGCATGCTAATTACATTGCCGGTTGCCAAATTGCATTATCTCTTATAGTTTCCGAGATATGGACTATCGATAATTTACACCTTAGGCTCTGCTTCTAACTTGGGCCCAAATTGTAAAATGGTCTTATCTATTGGCGATTTCGTCCCAATTCACATTCCAAGTGATATTCGGCATGCTAATTACATTGCCGGTTGCGAAATTGCATTATCTCTTATAGTTTCCGAGATATGGACTATCAATAATTTACACCTTAGGCTCTGCTTCTAACTTGGGCCCAAATTGTAAAATGGTCTTATCTATTGGCGATTTCGTTCCAATTCACATTCCAAGTAATATTCGGCATGCTAATTACATTGCCGGTTGCCAAATTGCATTATCTCTTATAGTTTCCGAGATATGGACTATCGATAATTTACACCTTAGGCTCTGCTTCTAACTTGGGCCCAAATTGTAAAATGGTCTTATCTATTGGCGATTTCGTTCCAATTCACATTCCAAGTAATATTCGGCATGCTAATTACATTGCCGGTTGCCAAATTGCATTATCTCTTATAGTTTCCGAGATATGGACTATCGATAATTTACACCTTAGGCTCTGCTTCTAACTTGGGCCCAAATTGTAAAATGGTCTTATCTATTGGCGATTTAGTTGCAATTCACATTCCAAGTAATATTCGGCATGCTAATTACATTGCCGGTTGCCAAATAGCATTATCTCTTATAGTTTCCGAGATATGGACTATCGATAATTTACACCTTAGGCTCTGCTTCTAACTTGGGCCCAAATTGTAAAATGGTCTTATCTATTGGCGATTTCGTTCCAATTCACATTCCAAGTAATATTTGGCATGCTAATTACATTGCCGGTTGCCAAATTGCATTATCTCTTATAGTTTCCGAGATATGGACTATCGATAATTTACACATTAGGCTCTGCTTCTAACTTGGGCCCAAATTGTAAAATGGTCTTATCTATTGGCGATTTCGTTCCAATTCACATTCCAAGTAATATTCGGCATGCTAATTACATTGCCGGTTGCCAAATAGCATTATCTCTTATAGTTTCCGAGATATGGACTATCGATAATTTACACCTTAGGCTCTGCTTCTAACTTGGGCCCAAATTGTAAAATGGTTTTATCTATTGGCGATTTCGTTCCAATTCACATTCCAAGTAATATTCGGCATGCTAATTACATTGCCGGTAGCCAAATTGCATTATCTCTTATAGTTTCCGAGATATGGACTATCGATAATTTACACCTTAGGCTCTGCTTCTAACTTGGGCCCAAATTGTAAAATGGTCTTATCTATTGGCTATTTCGTTCCAATTCACATTCCAAGTAATATTCGGCATGCTAATTACATTGCCGGTTGCCAAATTGCATTATCTCTTATAGTTTCCGAGATATGGACTATCGATAATTTACACCTTAGGCTCTGCTTCTAACTTGGGCCCAAATTGTAAAATGGTCTTATCTATTTGCGATTTCGTTCCAATTCACACTCCAAGTAATATTCGGCATGCTAATTACATTGCCGGTTGCGAAATTGCATTATCTATTATAGTTTCCGAGATATGGACTATCGATAATTTACACCTTAGGCTCTGCTTCTAACTTGGGCCCAAATTGTAAAATGGTCTTATCTATTGGCGATTTCGTTCCAATTCACATTCCAAGTAATATTCGGCATGCTAATTACATTGCCGGTTGCCAAATTGCATTATCTCTTATAGTTTCCGAGATATGGACTATCGATAATTTACACCTTAGGCTCTGCTTCTAACTTGGGCCCAAATTGTAAAATGGTCTTATCTATTGGCGATTTCGTTCCAATTCACATTCCAGGTAATATTCGGCATGCTAATTACATTGCCGGTTGCCAAATTGCATTATCTCTTATAGTTTCCGAGATATGGACTATCGATAATTTACACCTTAGGCTCTGCTTCTAACTTGGGCCCAAATTGTAAAATGGTCTTATCTATTGGCGATTTCGTCCCAATTCACATTCCAAGTGATATTCGGCATGCTAATTACATTGCCGGTTGCGAAATTGCATTATCTCTTATAGTTTCCGAGATATGGACTATCAATAATTTACACCTTAGGCTCTGCTTCTAACTTGGGCCCAAATTGTAAAATGGTCTTATCTATTGGCGATTTCGTTCCAATTCACATTCCAAGTAATATTCGGCATGCTAATTACATTGCCGGTTGCCAAATTGCATTATCTCTTATAGTTTCCGAGATATGGACTATCGATAATTTACACCTTAGGCTCTGCTTCTAACTTGGGCCCAAATTGTAAAATGGTCTTATCTATTGGCGATTTCGTTCCAATTCACATTCCAAGTAATATTCGGCATGCTAATTACATTGCCGGTTGCCAAATTGCATTATCTCTTATAGTTTCCGAGATATGGACTATCGATAATTTACACCTTAGGCTCTGCTTCTAACTTGGGCCCAAATTGTAAAATGGTCTTATCTATTGGCGATTTAGTTGCAATTCACATTCCAAGTAATATTCGGCATGCTAATTACATTGCCGGTTGCCAAATAGCATTATCTCTTATAGTTTCCGAGATATGGACTATCGATAATTTACACCTTAGGCTCTGCTTCTAACTTGGGCCCAAATTGTAAAATGGTCTTATCTATTGGCGATTTCGTTCCAATTCACATTCCAAGTAATATTTGGCATGCTAATTACATTGCCGGTTGCCAAATTGCATTATCTCTTATAGTTTCCGAGATATGGACTATCGATAATTTACACATTAGGCTCTGCTTCTAACTTGGGCCCAAATTGTAAAATGGTCTTATCTATTGGCGATTTCGTTCCAATTCACATTCCAAGTAATATTCGGCATGCTAATTACATTGCCGGTTGCCAAATTGCATTATCTCTTATAGTTTCCGAGATATGGACTATCGATAATTTACACCTTAGGCTCTGCTTCTAACTTGGGCCCAAATTGTAAAATGGTCTTATCTATTGGCGATTTCGTTCCAATTCACATTCCAAGTAATATTCGGCATGATAATTACATTGCCGGTTGCCAAATTGCATTATCTCTTATAGTTTCCGAGATATGGACTATCGATAATTTACACCTTAGGCTCTGCTTCTAACTTGGGCCCAAATTGTAAAATGGTCTTACCTATTGGCTATTTCGTTCCAATTCACATTCCAAGTAATATTCGGCATGCTAATTACATTGCCGGTTGCCAAATTGCATTATCTCTTATAGTTTCCGAGATATGGACTATCGATAATTTACACCTTAGGCTCTGCTTCTAACTTGGGCCCAAATTGTAAAATGGTCTTATCTATTGGCGATTTCGTTCCAATTCACACTCCAAGTAATATTCGGCATGCTAATTACATTGCCGGTTGCGAAATTGCATTATCTATTATAGTTTCCGAGATATGGACTATCGATAATTTACACCTTAGGCTCTGCTTCTAACTTGGGCCCAAATTGTAAAATGGTCTTATCTATTGGCGATTTCGTTCCAATTCACACTCCAAGTAATATTCGGCATGCTAATTACATTGCCGGTTGCGAAATTGCATTATCTATTATAGTTTCCGAGATATGGACTATCGATAATTTACACCTTAGGCTCTGCTTCTAACTTGGGCCCAAATTGTAAAATGGTCTTATCTATTGGCGTTTTCGTTCCAATTCACATTCCAATTAATATTCGGCATGCTAATTACATTGCCGGTTGCCAAATTGCATTATCTCTTATAGTTTCCGAGATATGGACTATCGATAATTTACACCTTAGGCTCTGCTTCTAACTTGGGCCCAAATTGTAAAATGGTCTTATCTATTGGCGATTTCGTCCCAATTCACATTCCAAGTGATATTCGGCATGCTAATTACATTGCCGGTTGCGAAATTGCATTATCTCTTATAGTTTCCGAGATATGGACTATCAATAATTTACACCTTAGGCTCTGCTTCTAACTTGGGCCCAAATTGTAAAATGGTCTTATCTATTGGCGATTTCGTTCCAATTCACATTCCAAGTAATATTCGGCATGCTAATTACATTGCCGGTTGCCAAATTGCATTATCTCTTATAGTTTCCGAGATATGGACTATCAATAATTTACACCTTAGGCTCTGCTTCTAACTTGGGCCCAAATTGTAAAATGGTCTTATCTATTGGCGATTTCGTTCCAATTCACATTCCAAGTAATATTCGGCATGCTAATTACATTGCCGGTTGCCAAATTGCATTATCTCTTATAGTTTCCGAGATATGGACTATCGATAATTTACACCTTAGGCTCTGCTTCTAACTTGGGCCCAAATTGTAAAATGGTCTTACCTATTGGCTATTTCGTTCCAATTCACATTCCAAGTAATATTCGGCATGCTAATTACATTGCCGGTTGCCAAATTGCATTATCTCTTATAGTTTCCGAGATATGGACTATCGATAATTTACACCTTAGGCTCTGCTTCTAACTTGGGCCCAAATTGTAAAATGGTCTTATCTATTGGCGATTTCGTTCCAATTCACACTCCAAGTAATATTCGGCATGCTAATTACATTGCCGGTTGCGAAATTGCATTATCTATTATAGTTTCCGAGATATGGACTATCGATAATTTACACCTTAGGCTCTGCTTCTAACTTGGGCCCAAATTGTAAAATGGTCTTATCTATTGGCGATTTCGTTCCAATTCACACTCCAAGTAATATTCGGCATGCTAATTACATTGCCGGTTGCGAAATTGCATTATCTATTATAGTTTCCGAGATATGGACTATCGATAATTTACACCTTAGGCTCTGCTTCTAACTTGGGCCCAAATTGTAAAATGGTCTTATCTATTGGCGATTTCGTCCCAATTCACATTCCAATTAATATTCGGCATGCTAATTACATTGCCGGTTGCCAAATTGCATTATCTCTTATAGTTTCCGAGATATGGACTATCGATAATTTACACCTTAGGCTCTGCTTCTAACTTGGGCCCAAATTGTAAAATGGTCTTATCTATTGGCGATTTCGTCCCAATTCACATTCCAAGTGATATTCGGCATGCTAATTACATTGCCGGTGGCGAAATTGCATTATCTCTTATAGTTTCCGAGATATGGACTATCAATAATTTACACCTTAGGCTCTGCTTCTAACTTGGGCCCAAATTGTAAAATGGTCTTATCTATTGGCGATTTCGTTCCAATTCACATTCCAAGTAATATTCGGCATGCTAATTACATTGCCGGTTGCCAAATTGCATTATCTCTTATAGTTTCCGAGATATGGACTATCGATAATTTACACCTTAGGCTCTGCTTCTAACTTGGGCCCAAATTGTAAAATGGTCTTATCTATTGGCGATTTCGTTCCAATTCACATTCCAAGTAATATTCGGCATGCTAATTACATTGCCGGTTGCCAAATTGCATTATCTCTTATAGTTTCCGAGATATGGACTATCGATAATTTACACCTTAGGCTCTGCTTCTAACTTGGGCCCAAATTGTAAAATGGTCTTATCTATTGGCGATTTAGTTGCAATTCACATTCCAAGTAATATTCGGCATGCTAATTACATTGCCGGTTGCCAAATAGCATTATCTCTTATAGTTTCCGAGATATGGACTATCGATAATTTACACCTTAGGCTCTGCTTCTAACTTGGGCCCAAATTGTAAAATGGTCTTATCTATTGGCGATTTCGTCCCAATTCACATTCCAAGTGATATTCGGCATGCTAATTACATTTCCGGTTGCGAAATTGCATTATCTCTTATAGTTTCCGAGATATGGACTATCAATAATTTACACCTTAGGCTCTGCTTCTAACTTGGGCCCAAATTGTAAAATGGTCTTATCTATTGGCGATTTCGTTCCAATTCACATTCCAAGTAATATTCGGCATGCTAATTACAATGCCGGTTGCCAAATTGCATTATCTCTTATAGTTTCCGAGATATGGACTATCGATAATTTACACCTTAGGCTCTGCTTCTAACTTGGGCCCAAATTGTAAAATGGTCTTATCTATTGGCGATTTCGTTCCAATTCACATTCCAAGTAATATTCGGCATGGTAATTACATTGCCGGTTGCCAAATTGCATTATCTCTTATAGTTTCCGAGATATGGACTATCGATAATTTACACCTTAGGCTCTGCTTCTAACTTGGGCCCAAATTGTAAAATGGTCTTATCTATTGGCGATTTCGTTCCAATTCACATTCCAAGTAATATTCGGCATGCTAATTACATTGCCGGTTGCTAAATTGCATTATCTCTTATAGTTTCCGAGATATGGATTATCAATAATTTACACCTTAGGCTCTGCTTCTAACTTGGGCCCAAATTGTAAAATGGTCTTATCTATTGGCGATTTCGTTCCAATTCACATTCCAAGTAATATTCGGCATGCTAATTACATTGCCGGTTGCCAAATTGCATTATCTCTTATAGTTTCCGAGATATGGACTATCGATAATTTACACCTTAGGCTCTGCTTCTAACTTGGGCCCAAATTGTAAAATGGTCTTATCTATTGGCGATTGCGTTCCAATTCACATTCCAAGTAATATTTGGCATGCTAATTACATTGCCGGTTGCCAAATTGCATTATCTCTTATAGTTTCCGAGATATGGACTATCGATAATTTACACCTTAGACTCTGCTTCTAACTTGGGCCCAAATTGTAAAATGGTCTTATCTATTGGCGATTTCGTTCCAATTGACATTCCAAGTAATATTCGGCATGCTAATTACATTGCCGGTTGCCAAATTGAATTATCTCTTATAGTTTCCGAGATATGGACTATCGATAATTTACACCTTAGGCTCTGCTTCTAACTTGGGCCCAAATAGTAAAATGGTCTTACCTATTGGCGATTTCGTTCCAATTCACATTCCAAGTAATATTCGGCATGCTAATTACATTGCCAGTTGCCAAATTGCATTATCTCTTATAGTTTCCGAGATATGGACTATCGATAATTTACACCTTAGGCTCTGCTTCTAACTTGGGCCCAAATTGTAAAATGGTCTTATCTATTGGCGATTTCGTTCCAATTCACATTCCAAGTAATATTCGGCATGCTAATTACATTGCCGGTTGCCAAATTGCATTATCTCTTATAGTTTCCGAGATATGGACTATCGATAATTTACACCATAGGCTCTGCTTCTAACTTGGGCCCAAATTGTAAAATGGTCTTATCTATTGGCGATTTCGTCCCAATTCACATTCCAAGTGATATTCGGCATGCTAATTACATTGCCGGTTGCGAAATTGCATTATCTCTTATAGTTTCCGAGATATGGACTATCGATAATTTACACCTTAGGCTCTGCTTCTAACTTGGGCCCAAATTGTAAAATGGTCTTATCTATTGGCGATTTCGTTCCAATTCACATTCCAAGTAATATTCGGCATGCTAATTACATTGCCGGTTGCCAAATTGCATTATCTCTTATAGTTTCCGAGATATGGACTATCGATAATTTACACCTTAGGCTCTGCTTCTAACTTGGGCCCAAATTGTAAAATGGTCTTATCTATTGGCGATTTAGTTGCAATTCACATTCCAAGTAATATTCGGCATGCTAATTACATTGCCGGTTGCCAAATTGCATTATCTCTTATAGTTTCCGAGATATGGACTATCGATAATTTACACCTTAGGCTCTGCTTCTAACTTGGGCCCAAATTGTAAAATGGTCTTATCTATTGGCGATTTCGTTCCAATTCACATTCCAAGTAATATTCGGCATGCTAATTACATTGCCGGTTGCCAAATTGCATTATCTCTTATAGTTTCCGAGATATGGACTATCGATAATTTACACCTTAGGCTCTGCTTCTAACTTGGGCCCAAATTGTAAAATGGTCTTATCTATTGGCGATTTCGTTCCAATTCACATTCCAAGTAATATTCGGCATGCTAATTACATTGCCGGTTGCCAAATTGCATTATCTCTTATAGTTTCCGAGATATGGACTATCGATAATTTACACCTTAGGCTCTGCTTCTAACTTGGGCCCAAATTGTAAAATGGTCTTATCTATTAGCGATTTAGTTGCAATTCACATTCCAAGCAATATTCGGCATGCTAATTACATTGCCGGTTGTCAAATTGCATTATCTCTTATAGTTTCCGAGATATGGACTATCGATAATTTACACCTTAGGCTCTGCTTCTAACTGGGGCCCAAATTGTAAAATGGTTTTATCTATTGGCGATTTCGTTCCAATTCACATTCCAAGTAATATTCGGCATGCTAATTACATTGCCGGTAGCCAAATTGCATTGTCTCTTATAGTTTCCGAGATATGGACTATCGATAATTTACACCTTAGGCTCTGCTTCTAACTTGGGCCCAAATTGTAAAATGGTCTTATCTATTGGCTATTTCGTTCCAATTCACATTCCAAGTAATATTCGGCATGCTAATTACATTGCCGGTTGCCAAATTGCATTATCTCTTATAGTTTCCGAGATATGGACTATCGATAATTTACACCTTAGGCTCTGCTTCTAACTTGGGCCCAAATTGTAAAATGGTCTTATCTATTGGCGATTTCGTTCCAATTCACACTCCAAGTAATATTCGGCATGCTAATTACATTGCCGGTTGCGAAATTGCATTATCTATTATAGTTTCCGAGATATGGACTATCGATAATTTACACCTTAGGCTCTGCTTCTAACTTGGGCCCAAATTGTAAAATGGTCTTATCTATTGGCGATTTCGTTCCAATTCACATTCCAAGTAATATTCGGCATGCTAATTACATTTCCGGTTGCCAAATTGCATTATCTCTTATAGTTTCCGAGATATGGACTATCGATAATTTACACCTTAGGCTCTGCTTCTAACTTGGGCCCAAATTGTAAAATGGTCTTATCTATTGGCGAATTCGTTCCAATTCACATCCAAGTAATATTCGGCATGCTAATTACATTGCCGGTTGCCAAATTGCATTATCTCTTATAGTTTCCGAGATATGGACTATCGATAATTTACACCTTAGGCTCTGCTTCTAACTTGGGCCCAAATTGTAAAATGGTCTTATCTATTGGCGATTTCGTCCCAATTCACATTCCAAGTGATATTCGGCATGCTAATTACATTGCCAGTTGCGAAATTGCATTATCTCTTATAGTTTCCGAGATATGGACTATCAATAATTTACACCTTAGGCTCTGCTTCTAACTTGGGCCCAAATTGTAAAATGGTCTTATCTATTGGCGATTTCGTTCCAATTCACATTCCAAGTAATATTCGGCATGCTAATTACATTGCCGGTTGCCAAATTGCATTATCTCTTATAGTTTCTGAGATATGGACTATCGATAATTTACACCTTAGGCTCTGCTTCTAACTTGGGCCCAAATTGTAAAATGGTCTTATTTATTGGCGATTTCGTTCCAATTCACATTCCAAGTAATATTCGGCATGCTAATTACATTGCCGGTTGCCAAATTGCATTATCTCTTATAGTTTCCGAGATATGGACTATCGATAATTTACACCTTAGGCTCTGCTTTCTAACTTGGGCCCAAATTGTAAAATGGTCTTATCTATTGGCGATTTCGTTCCAATTCACATTCCAAGTAATATTCGTCATGCTAATTACATTGCCGGTTGCCAAATTGCATTATCTCTTATAGTTCCGAGATACGGACTATCGATAATTTACACCTTAGGCTCTGCTTCTAACTTGGGCCCAAATTGTAAAATGGTCTTATCTATTGGCGATTTCGTTCCAATTCACATTCCAAGTAATATTCGGCATGCTAATTACATTGCCGGTTGCCAAATTGCATTATCTCTTATAGTTTCCGAGATATGGACTATCGATAATTTACACCTTAGGCTCTGCTTCTAACTTGGGCCCAAATTGTAAAATGGTCTTATCTATTGGCGATTTCGTTCCAATTCACACTCCAAGTAATATTCGGCATGCTAATTACATTGCCGGTTGCGAAATTGCATTATCTCTTATAGTTTCCGAGATATGGACTATCGATAATTTACACCTTAGGCTCTGCTTCTAACTTGGGCCCAAATTGTAAAATGGTCTTATCTATTGGCGATTTCGTTCCAATTCACATTCCAAGTAATATTCGGCATGCTAATTACATTGCCGGTTGCCAAATTGCATTATCTTTTATAGTTTCCGAGATATGGACTATCGATAATTTACACCTTAGGCTCTGCTTCTAACTTGGGCCCAAATTGTAAAATGGTCTTACCTATTGGCGATTCCGTTCCAATTCACATTCCAAGTAATATTCGGCATGCTAATTACATTGCCGGTTGCCAAATTGCATTATCTCTTATAGTTTCCGAGATATGGACTATCGATAATTTACACCTTAGGCTCTGCTTCTAACTTGGGCCCAAATTGTAAAATGGTCTTATCTATTGGCGATTTCGTTCCAATTCACATTCCAAGTAATATTCGGCATGCTAATTACATTGCCGGTTGCCAAATTGCATTATCTCTTATAGTTTCCGAGATATGGACTATCGATAATTTACACCTTAGGCTCTGCTTCTAACTTGGGCCCAAATTGTAAAATGGTCTTATCTATTGGCGATTTCGTCCCAATTCACATTCCAAGTGATATTCGGCATGCTAATTACATTGCCGGTTGCGAAATTGCATTATCTCTTATAGTTTCCGAGATATGGACTATCGATAATTTACACCTTAGGCTCTGTTTCTAACTTGCTCCCAAATTGTAAAATGGTCTTATCTATTGGCGATTTCGTTCCAATTCACATTCCAAGTAATATTCGGCATGCTAATTACATTGCCGGTTGCCAAATTGCATTATCTCTTATAGTTTCCGAGATATGGACTATCGATAATTTACACCTTAGGCTCTGCTTCTAACTTGGGCCCAAATTGTAAAATGGTCTTATCTATGGCGATTTCGTTCCAATTCACATTCCAAGTAATATTCGGCATGCTAATTACATTGCCGGTTGCCAAATTGAATTATCTCTTATAGTTTCCGAGATATGGACTATCGATTATTTACACCTTAGGCTCTGCTTCTAACTTGGGCCCAAATTGTAAAATGGTCTTATCTATTGGCGATTTCGTTCCAATTCACATTCCAAGTAATATTGGGCATGCTAATTACATTGCCGGTTGCCAAATTGCATTATCTCTTATAATTTCCGAGATATGGACTATCGATAATTTACACCATAGGCTCTGCTTCTAACTTGGGCCCAAATTGAAAATGGTCTTACCTATTGGCGATTTCGTTCCAATTCACATTCCAAGTAATATTCGGCATGCTAATTACATTACCGGTTGCCAAATTGCATTATCTCTTATAGTTTCCGAGATATGGACTATCGATAATTTACACCTTAGGCTCTGCTTCTAACTTGGGCCCAAATTGTAAAATGGTCTTATCTATTGGCGATTTCGTTCCAATTCACATTCCAATTAATATTCGGCATGCTAATTACATTGCCGGTTGCCAAATTGTATTATCTCTTATAGTTTCCGAGATATGGACTATCGATAATTTACACCTTAGGCTCTGCTTCTAACTTGGGCCCAAATTGTAAAATGGTCTTATCTATTGGCGATTTCGTTCCAATTCACATTCCAAGTAATATTCGGCATGCTAATTACATTGCCGGTTGCCAAATTGCATTATCTCTTATAGTTTCCGAGATATGGACTATCGATAATTTACACCTTAGGCTCTGCTTCTAACTTGGGCCCAAATTGTAAAATGGTCTTATCTATTGGCGATTTCGTTCCAATTCACATTCCAAGTAATATTCGGCATGCTAATTACATTGCCGGTTGCCAAATTGCATTATCTCTTATAGTTTCCGAGATATGGACTATCGATAATTTACACCTTAGGCTCTGCTTCTAACTTGGGCCCAAATTGTAAAATGGTCTTATCTATTGGCGATTTCGTTCCAATTCACATTCCAAGTAATATTCGGCATGCTAATTACATTGCCGGTTGCCAAATTGAATTATCTCTTATAGTTTCCGAGATATGGACTATCGATAATTTACACCCTTAGGCTCTGCTTCTAACTTGGGCCCAAATTGTAAAATGGTCTTACCTATTGGCGATTTCGTTCCAATTCACATTCCAAGTAATATTCGGCATGCTAATTACATTGCCGGTTGCCAAATTGCATTATCTCTTATAGTTTCCGAGATATGGACTATCGATAATTTACACCTTAGGCTCTGCTTCTAACTTGGGCCCAAATTGTAAAATGGTCATATCTATTGGCGATTTCGTTCCAATTCACATTCCAAGTAATATTCGGCATGCTAATTACATTGCCGGTTGCCAAATTGCATTATCTCTTATAGTTTCCGAGATATGGACTATCAATAATTTACACCTTAGGCTCTGCTTCTAACTTGCTCCCAAATTGTAAAATGGTCTTATCTATTGGCGATTTCGTTCCAATTCACATTCCAAGTAATATTCGGCATGCTAATTACATTGCCGGTTGCCAAATTGCATTATCTCTTATAGTTTCCGAGATATGGACTATCGATAATTTACACCTTAGGCTCTGCTTCTAACTTGGGCCCAAATTGTAAAATGGTCTTATCTATTGGCGATTTCGTTCCAATTCACATTCCAAGTAATATTCGGCATGCTAATTACATTACCGGTTGCCAAATTGCATTATCTCTTATAGTTTCCGAGATATGGACTATCGATAATTTACACCTTAGGCTCTGCTTCTAACTTGGGCCCAAATTGTAAAATGGTCTTATCTATTGGCGATTTCGTTCCAATTCACATTCCAATTAATATTCGGCATGCTAATTACATTGCCGGTTGCCAAATTGTATTATCTCTTATAGTTTCCGAGATATGGACTATCGATAATTTACACCTTAGGCTCTGCTTCTAACTTGGGCCCAAATTGTAAAATGGTCTTATCTATTGGCGATTTCGTTCCAATTCACATTCCAAGTAATATTCGGCATGCTAATTACATTGCCGGTTGCCAAATTGCATTATCTCTTATAGTTTCCGAGATATGGACTATCGATAATTTACACCTTAGGCTCTGCTTCTAACTTGGGCCCAAATTGTAAAATGGTCTTATCTATTGGCGATTTCGTTCCAATTCACATTCCAAGTAATATTCGGCATGCTAATTACATTGCCGGTTGCCAAATTGCATTATCTCTTATAGTTTCCGAGATATGGACTATCGATAATTTACACCTTAGGCTCTGCTTCTAACTTGGGCCCAAATTGTAAAATGGTCTTATCTATTGGCGATTTCGTTCCAATTCACATTCCAAGTAATATTCGGCATGCTAATTACATTGCCGGTTGCCAAATTGAATTATCTCTTATAGTTTCCGAGATATGGACTATCGATAATTTACACCTTAGGCTCTGCTTCTAACTTGGGCCCAAATTGTAAAATGGTCTTACCTATTGGCGATTTCGTTCCAATTCACATTCCAAGTAATATTCGGCATGCTAATTACATTGCCGGTTGCCAAATTGCATTATCTCTTATAGTTTCCGAGATATGGACTATCGATAATTTACACCTTAGGCTCTGCTTCTAACTTGGGCCCAAATTGTAAAATGGTCATATCTATTGGCGATTTCGTTCCAATTCACATTCCAAGTAATATTCGGCATGCTAATTACATTGCCGGTTGCCAAATTGCATTATCTCTTATAGTTTCCGAGATATGGACTATCAATAATTTACACCTTAGGCTCTGCTTCTAACTTGGGCCCAAATTGTAAAATGGTCTTATCTATTGGCGATTTCGTTCCAATTCACATTCCAAGTAATATTCGGCATGCTAATTACATTGCCGGTTGCCAAATTGCATTATCTATTATAGTTTCCGAGATATGGACTATCGATAATTTACACCTTAGGCTCTGCTTCTAACTTGGGCCCAAATTGTAAAATGGTCTTATCTATTGGCGATTTCGTTCCAATTCACATTCCAAGTAATATTCGGCATGCTAATTACATTGCCGGTTGCCAAATTGCATTATCTCTTATAGTTTCCGAGATATGGACTATCAATAATTTACACCTTAGGCTCTGCTTCTAACTTGGGCCCAAATTGTAAAATGGTCTTATCTATTGGCGATTTCGTCCCAATTCACATTCCAAGTGATATTCGGCATGCTAATTACATTGCCGGTTGCGAAATTGCATTATCTCTTATAGTTTCCGAGATATGGACTATCAATAATTTACACCTTAGGCTCTGCTTCTAACTTGGGCCCAAATTGTAAAATGGTCTTATCTATTGGCGATTTCGTTCCAATTCACATTCCAAGTAATATTCGGCATGCTAATTACATTGCCGGTTGCCAAATTGCATTATCTCTTATAGTTTCCGAGATATGGACTATCGATAATTTACACATTAGGCTCTGCTTCTAACTTGGGCCCAAATTGTAAAATGGTCTTATCTATTGGCGATTTCGTTCCAATTCACATTCCAAGTAATATTCGGCATGCTAATTACATTGCCGGTTGCCAAATTGCATTATCTCTTATAGTTTCCGAGATATGGACTATCGATAATTTACACCTTAGGCTCTGCTTCTAACTTGGGCCCAAATTGTAAAATGGTCTTATCTATTGGCGATTTCGTTCCAATTCACATTCCAAGTAATATTCGGCATGCTAATTACATTGCCGGTTGCCAAATTGCATTATCTATTATAGTTTCCGAGATATGGACTATCGATAATTTACACCTTAGGCTCTGCTTCTAACTTGGGCCCAAATTGTAAAATGGTCTTATCTATTGGCGATTTCGTTCCAATTCACATTCCAAGTAATATTCGGCATGCTAATTACATTGCCGGTTGCCAAATTGCATTATCTCTTATAGTTTCCGAGATATGGACTATCGATAATTTACACCTTAGGCTCTGCTTCTAACTTGGGCCCAAATTGTAAAATGGTCTTATCTATTGGCGATTTCGTTCCAATTAACACTCCTAGTAATATTCGGCATGCTAATTACATTGCCGGTTGCGAAATTGCATTATCTCTTATAGTTTCCGAGATATGGACTATCAATAATTTACACCTTAGGCTCTGCTTCTAACTTGGGCCCAAATTGTAAAATGGTCTTATCTATTGGCGATTTCGTTCCAATTCACATTCCAAGTAATATTCGGCATGCTAATTACATTGCCGGTTGCCAAATTGCATTATCTCTTATAGTTTCCGAGATATGGACTATCGATAATTTACACCTTAGGCTCTGCTTCTAACTTGGGCCCAAATTGTAAAATGGCCTTATCTATTGGCGATTTCGTCCCAATTCACATTCCAAGTAATATTCGGCATGCTAATTACATTGCCGGTTGCGAAATTGCATTATCTCTTATAGTTTCAGAGATATGGACTATCGATAATTTACACCTTAGGCTCTGCTTCTAACTTGGGCCCAAATTGTAAAATGGTCTTATCTATTGGCAATTTCGTTCCAATTCACATTCCAAGTAATATTCGGCATGCTAATTACATTGCCGGTTGCCAAATTGCATTATCTCTTATAGTTTCCGAGATATGGACTATCGATAATTTACACCTTAGACTCTGCTTCTAACTTGGGCCCAAATTGTAAAATGGTCTTATCTATTGGCGATTTCGTTCCAATTCACATTCCAAGTAATATTCGGCATGCTAATTACATTGCCGGTTGCCAAATTGAATTATCTCTTATAGTTTCCGAGATATGGACTATCGATAATTTACACCTTAGGCTCTGCTTCTAACTTGGGCCCAAATTGTAAAATGGTCTTACCTATTGGCGATTTCGTTCCAATTCACATTCCAAGTAATATTCGGCATGCTAATTACATTGCCGGTTGCCAAATTGCATTATCTCTTATAGTTTCCGAGATATGGACTATCGATAATTTACACCTTAGGCTCTGCTTCTAACTTGGGCCCAAATTGTAAAATGGTCTTACCTATTGGCGATTTCGTTCCAATTCACATTCCAAGTATTATTCGGCATGCTAATTACATTGCCGGTTGCCAAATTGCATTATCTCTTATAGTTTCCGAGATATGGACTATCGATTATTTACACCTTAGGCTCTGCTTCTAACTTGGGCCCAAATTGTAAAATGGTCTTATCTATTGGCGATTTCGTCCCAATTCACATTCCAAGTGATATTCGGCATGCTAATTACATTGCCGGTTGCGAAATTGCATTATCTCTTATAGTTTCCGAGATATGGACTATCAATAATTTACACCTTAGGCTCTGCTTCTAACTTGGGCCCAAATTGTAAAATGGTCTTATCTATTGGCGATTTCGTTCCAATTCACATTCCAAGTAATATTCGGCATGCTAATTACATTGCCGGTTGCCAAATTGCATTATCTCTTATAGTTCCCGAGATATGGACTATCGATAATTTACACCTTAGGCTCTGCTTCTAACTTGGGCCCAAATTGTAAAATGGTCTTATCTATTGGCGATTTAGTTGCAATTCACATTCCAAGTAATATTCGGCATGCTAATTACATTGCCGGTTGCCAAATTGCATTATCTCTTATAGTTTCCGAGATATGGACTATCGATAATTTACACCTTAGGCTCTGCTTCTAACTTGGGCCCAAATTGTAAAATGGTCTTATCTATTGGCGATTTCGTTCCAATTCACATTCCAAGTAATATTCGGCATGCTAATTACATTGCCGGTTGCCAAATTGCATTATCTCTTATAGTTTCCGAGATATGGACTATCGATAATTTACACCTTAGGCTCTGCTTCTAACTTGGGCCCAAATTGTAAAATGGTCTTATCTATTGGCGATTTCGTTCCAATTCACATTCCAAGTAATATTCGGCATGCTAATTACATTGCCGGTTGCCAAATTGAATTATCTCTTATAGTTTCCGAGATATGGACTATCGATAATTTACACCTTAGGCTCTGCTTCTAACTTGGGCCCAAATTGTAAAATGGTCTTACCTATTGGCGATTTCGTTCCAATTCACATTCCAAGTAATATTCGGCATGCTAATTACATTGCCGGTTGCCAAATTGCATTATCTCTTATAGTTTCCGAGATATGGACTATCGATAATTTACACCTTAGGCTCTGCTTCTAACTTGGGCCCAAATTGTAAAATGGTCTTATCTATTGGCGATTTCGTCCCAATTCACATTCCAAGTGATATTCGGCATGCTAATTACATTGCCGGTTGCGAAATTGCATTATCTCTTATAGTTTCCGAGATATGGACTATCAATAATTTACACCTTAGGCTCTGCTTCTAACTTGGGCCCAAATTGTAAAATGGTCTTATCTATTGGCGATTTCGTTCCAATACACATTCCAAGTAATATTCGGCATGCTAATTACATTGCCGGTTGCCAAATTGCATTATCTCTTATAGTTTCCGAGATACGGACTATCGATAATTTACACCTTAGGCTCTGCTTCTAACTTGGGCCCAAATTGTAAAATGGTCTTATCTATTGGCGATTTCGTTCCAATTCACATTCCAAGTAATATTCGGCATGCTAATTACATTGCCGGTTGCCAAATTGCATTATCTCTTATAGTTTCCGAGATATGGACTATCGATAATTTACACCTTAGGCTCTGCTTCTAACTTGGGCCCAAATTGTAAAATGGTCTTATCTATTGGCGATTTCGTTCCAATTCACATTCCAAGTAATATTCGGCATGCTAATTACATTGCCGGTTGCCAAATTGCATTATCTCTTATAGTTTCCGAGATATGGACTATCGATAATTTACACCTTAGGCTCTGCTTCTAACTTGGGCCCAAATTGTAAAATGGTCTTATCTATTGGCGATTTCGTTCCAATTCACACTCCAAGTAATATTCGGCATGCTAATTACATTGCCGGTTGCGAAATTGCATTATCTCTTATAGTTTCCGAGATATGGACTATCGATAATTTACACCTTAGGCTCTGCTTCTAACTTGGGCCCAAATTGTAAAATGGTCTTAACTATTGGCGATTTCGTTCCAATTCACATTCCAAGTAATATTCGGCATGCTAATTACATTGCCTGTTGCCAAATTGCATTATCTCTTATAGCTTCCGTGATATGGACTATCGATAATTTACACCTTAGGCTCTGCTTCTAACTTGGGCCCAAATTGTAAAATGGTCTTATCTATTGGCGATTTCGTTCCAATTCACATTCCAAGTAATATTCGGCATGCTAATTACATTGCCGGTTGCCAAATTGCATTATCTCTTATAGTTTCCGAGATATGGACTATCGATAATTTACACCTTAGGCTCTGCTTCTAACTTGGGCCCAAATTGTAAAATGGTCTTATCTATTGGCGATTTCGTTCCAATTCACATTCCAAGTGATATTCGGCATGCTAATTACATTGCCGGTTGCGAAATTGCATTATCTCTTATAGTTTCCGAGATATGGACTATCAATAATTTACACCTTAGGCTCTGCTTCTAACTTGGGCCCAAATTGTAAAATAGTCTTATCTATTGGCGATTTCGTTCCAATTCACACTCCAAGTAATATTCGGCATGCTAATTACATTGCCGGTTGCCAAATTGCTTTATCTCTTATAGTTTCCGAGATATGGACTATCGATAATTTACACCTTAGGCTCTGCTTCTAACTTGGGCCCAAATTGTAAAATGGTCTTATCTATTGGCGATTTCGTTCCAATTCACATTCCAAGTAATATTCGGCATGCTAATTACATTGCCGGTTGCCAAATTGCATTATCTCTTATAGTTTCCGAGATATGGACTATCGATAATTTACACCTTAGGCTCTGCTTCTAACTTGGGCCCAAATTGTAAAATGGTCTTATCTATTGGCGATTTCGTTCCAATTCACATTCCAAGTAATATTCGGCATGCTAATTACATTGCCGGTTGCCAAATTGCATTATCTCTTATAGTTTCCGAGATATGGACTATCGATAATTTACACCATAGGCTCTGCTTCTAACTTGGGCCCAAATTGTAAAATGGTCTTATCTATTGGCGATTTCGTTCCAATTCACATTCCAAGTAATATTCGGCATGCTAATTACATTGCCGGTTGCCAAATTGCATTATCTCTTATAGTTTCCGAGATATGGACTATCGATAATTTACACCTTAGGCTCTGCTTCTAACTTGCTCCCAAATTGTAAAATGGTCTTATCTATTGGCGATTTCGTTCCAATTCACATTCCAAGTAATATTCGGCATGCTAATTACATTGCCGGTTGCCAAATTGCATTATCTCTTATAGTTTCCGAGATATGGACTATCGATAATTTACACCTTAGGCTCTGCTTCTAACTTGGGCCCAAATTGTAAAATGGTCTTATCTATTGGCGATTTCGTTCCAATTCACATTCCAAGTAACATTCGGCATGCTAATTACATTGCCGGTTGCCAAATTGCATTATCTCTTATAGTTTCCGAGATATGGACTATCGATAATTTACACCTTAGGCTCTGCTTCTAACTTGGGCCCAAATTGTAAAATGGTCTTATCTATTGGCGATTTCGTTCCAATTCACATTCCAAGTAATATTCGGCATGCTAATTACATTGCCGGTTGCCAAATTGCATTATCTCTTATAGTTTCCGAGATATGGACTATCGATAATTTACACCTTAGGCTCTGCTTCTAACTTGGGCCCAAATTGTAAAATGGTCTTATCTATTGGCGATTTCGTTCCAATTCACATTCCAAGTAATATTCGGCATGCTAATTACATTGCCGGTTGCCAAATTGAATTATCTCTTATAGTTTCCGAGATATGGACTATCGATAATTTACACCTTAGGCTCTGCTTCTAACTTGGGCCCAAATTGTAAAATGGTCTTACCTATTGGCGATTTCGTTCCAATTCACATTCCAAGTAATATTCGGCATGCTAATTACATTGCCGGTTGCCAAATTGCATTATCTCTTATAGTTTCCGAGATATGGACTATCGATAATTTACACCTTAGGCTCTGCTTCTAACTTGGGCCCAAATTGTAAAATGGTCATATCTATTGGCGATTTCGTTCCAATTCACATTCCAAGTAATATTCGGCATGCTAATTACATTGCCGGTTGCCAAATTGCATTATCTCTTATAGTTTCCGAGATATGGACTATCAATAATTTACACCTTAGGCTCTGCTTCTAACTTGGGCCCAAATTGTAAAATGGTCTTATCTATTGGCGATTTCGTTCCAATTCACATTCCAAGTAATATTCGGCATGCTAATTACATTGCCGGTTGCCAAATTGCATTATCTATTATAGTTTCCGAGATATGGACTATCGATAATTTACACCTTAGGCTCTGCTTCTAACTTGGGCCCAAATTGTAAAATGGTCTTATCTATTGGCGATTTCGTTCCAATTCACATTCCAAGTAATATTCGGCATGCTAATTACATTGCCGATTGCCAAATTGCATTATCTCTTATAGTTTCCGAGATATGGACTATCAATAATTTACACCTTAGGCTCTGCTTCTAACTTGGGCCCAAATTGTAAAATGGTCTTATCTATTGGCGATTTCGTTCCAATTCACATTCCAAGTAATATTCGGCATGCTAATTACATTGCCGGTTGCCAAATTGCATTATCTCTTATAGTTTCCGAGATATGGACTATCGATAATTTACACCTTAGGCTCTGCTTCTAACTTGGGCCCAAATTGTAAAATGGTCTTATCTATTGGCGATTTCGTTCCAATTCACACTCCAAGTAATATTCGGCATGCTAATTACATTGCCGGTTGCGAAATTGCATTATCTCTTATAGTTTCCGAGATATGGACTATCGATAATTTACACCTTAGGCTCTGCTTCTAACTTGGGCCCAAATTGTAAAATGGTCTTAACTATTGGCGATTTCGTTCCAATTCACATTCCAAGTAATATTCGGCATGCTAATTACATTGCCTGTTGCCAAATTGCATTATCTCTTATAGCTTCCGTGATATGGACTATCGATAATTTACACCTTAGGCTCTGCTTCTAACTTGGGCCCAAATTGTAAAATGGTCTTATCTATTGGCGATTTCGTTCCAATTCACATTCCAAGTAATATTCGGCATGCTAATTACATTGCCGGTTGCCAAATTGCATTATCTCTTATAGTTTCCGAGATATGGACTATCGATAATTTACACCTTAGGCTCTGCTTCTAACTTGGGCCCAAATTGTAAAATGGTCTTATCTATTGGCGATTTCGTTCCAATTCACATTCCAAGTGATATTCGGCATGCTAATTACATTGCCGGTTGCGAAATTGCATTATCTCTTATAGTTTCCGAGATATGGACTATCAATAATTTACACCTTAGGCTCTGCTTCTAACTTGGGCCCAAATTGTAAAATAGTCTTATCTATTGGCGATTTCGTTCCAATTCACACTCCAAGTAATATTCGGCATGCTAATTACATTGCCGGTTGCCAAATTGCTTTATCTCTTATAGTTTCCGAGATATGGACTATCGATAATTTACACCTTAGGCTCTGCTTCTAACTTGGGCCCAAATTGTAAAATGGTCTTATCTATTGGCGATTTCGTTCCAATTCACATTCCAAGTAATATTCGGCATGCTAATTACATTGCCGGTTGCCAAATTGCATTATCTCTTATAGTTTCCGAGATATGGACTATCGATAATTTACACCTTAGGCTCTGCTTCTAACTTGGGCCCAAATTGTAAAATGGTCTTATCTATTGGCGATTTCGTTCCAATTCACATTCCAAGTAATATTCGGCATGCTAATTACATTGCCGGTTGCCAAATTGCATTATCTCTTATAGTTTCCGAGATATGGACTATCGATAATTTACACCATAGGCTCTGCTTCTAACTTGGGCCCAAATTGTAAAATGGTCTTATCTATTGGCGATTTCGTTCCAATTCACATTCCAAGTAATATTCGGCATGCTAATTACATTGCCGGTTGCCAAATTGCATTATCTCTTATAGTTTCCGAGATATGGACTATCGATAATTTACACCTTAGGCTCTGCTTCTAACTTGCTCCCAAATTGTAAAATGGTCTTATCTATTGGCGATTTCGTTCCAATTCACATTCCAAGTAATATTCGGCATGCTAATTACATTGCCGGTTGCCAAATTGCATTATCTCTTATAGTTTCCGAGATATGGACTATCGATAATTTACACCTTAGGCTCTGCTTCTAACTTGGGCCCAAATTGTAAAATGGTCTTATCTATTGGCGATTTCGTTCCAATTCACATTCCAAGTAATATTCGGCATGCTAATTACATTGCCGGTTGCCAAATTGCATTATCTCTTATAGTTTCCGAGATATGGACTATCGATAATTTACACCTTAGGCTCTGCTTCTAACTTGGGCCCAAATTGTAAAATGGTCTTATCTATTGGCGATTTCGTTCCAATTCACATTCCAAGTAATATTCGGCATGCTAATTACATTGCCGGTTGCCAAATTGCATTATCTCTTATAGTTTCCGAGATATGGACTATCGATAATTTACACCTTAGGCTCTGCTTCTAACTTGGGCCCAAATTGTAAAATGGTCTTATCTATTGGCGATTTCGTTCCAATTCACATTCCAAGTAATATTCGGCATGCTAATTACATTGCCGGTTGCCAAATTGAATTATCTCTTATAGTTTCCGAGATATGGACTATCGATAATTTACACCTTAGGCTCTGCTTCTAACTTGGGCCCAAATTGTAAAATGGTCTTACCTATTGGCGATTTCGTTCCAATTCACATTCCAAGTAATATTCGGCATGCTAATTACATTGCCGGTTGCCAAATTGCATTATCTCTTATAGTTTCCGAGATATGGACTATCGATAATTTACACCTTAGGCTCTGCTTCTAACTTGGGCCCAAATTGTAAAATGGTCATATCTATTGGCGATTTCGTTCCAATTCACATTCCAAGTAATATTCGGCATGCTAATTACATTGCCGGTTGCCAAATTGCATTATCTCTTATAGTTTCCGAGATATGGACTATCAATAATTTACACCTTAGGCTCTGCTTCTAACTTGGGCCCAAATTGTAAAATGGTCTTATCTATTGGCGATTTCGTTCCAATTCACATTCCAAGTAATATTCGGCATGCTAATTACATTGCCGGTTGCCAAATTGCATTATCTATTATAGTTTCCGAGATATGGACTATCGATAATTTACACCTTAGGCTCTGCTTCTAACTTGGGCCCAAATTGTAAAATGGTCTTATCTATTGGCGATTTCGTTCCAATTCACATTCCAAGTAATATTCGGCATGCTAATTACATTGCCGATTGCCAAATTGCATTATCTCTTATAGTTTCCGAGATATGGACTATCAATAATTTACACCTTAGGCTCTGCTTCTAACTTGGGCCCAAATTGTAAAATGGTCTTATCTATTGGCGATTTCGTCCCAATTCACATTCCAAGTGATATTCGGCATGCTAATTACATTGCCGGTTGCGAAATTGCATTATCTCTTATAGTTTCCGAGATATGGACTATCAATAATTTACACCTTAGGCTCTGCTTCTAACTTGGGCCCAAATTGTAAAATGGTCTTATCTATTGGCGATTTCGTTCCAATTCACATTCCAAGTAATATTCGGCATGCTAATTACATTGCCGGTTGCCAAATTGCATTATCTCTTATAGTTTCCGAGATATGGACTATCGATAATTTACACATTAGGCTCTGCTTCTAACTTGGGCCCAAATTGTAAAATGGTCTTATCTATTGGCGATTTCGTTCCAATTCACATTCCAAGTAATATTCGGCATGCTAATTACATTGCCGGTTGCCAAATTGCATTATCTCTTATAGTTTCCGAGATATGGACTATCGATAATTTACACCTTAGGCTCTGCTTCTAACTTGGGCCCAAATTGTAAAATGGTCTTATCTATTGGCGATTTCGTTCCAATTCACATTCCAAGTAATATTCGGCATGCTAATTACATTGCCGGTTGCCAAATTGCATTATCTATTATAGTTTCCGAGATATGGACTATCGATAATTTACACCTTAGGCTCTGCTTCTAACTTGGGCCCAAATTGTAAAATGGTCTTATCTATTGGCGATTTCGTTCCAATTCACATTCCAAGTAATATTCGGCATGCTAATTACATTGCCGGTTGCCAAATTGCATTATCTCTTATAGTTTCCGAGATATGGACTATCGATAATTTACACCTTAGGCTCTGCTTCTAACTTGGGCCCAAATTGTAAAATGGTCTTATCTATTGGCGATTTCGTTCCAATTAACACTCCTAGTAATATTCGGCATGCTAATTACATTGCCGGTTGCGAAATTGCATTATCTCTTATAGTTTCCGAGATATGGACTATCAATAATTTACACCTTAGGCTCTGCTTCTAACTTGGGCCCAAATTGTAAAATGGTCTTATCTATTGGCGATTTCGTTCCAATTCACATTCCAAGTAATATTCGGCATGCTAATTACATTGCCGGTTGCCAAATTGCATTATCTCTTATAGTTTCCGAGATATGGACTATCGATAATTTACACCTTAGGCTCTGCTTCTAACTTGGGCCCAAATTGTAAAATGGCCTTATCTATTGGCGATTTCGTCCCAATTCACATTCCAAGTAATATTCGGCATGCTAATTACATTGCCGGTTGCGAAATTGCATTATCTCTTATAGTTTCAGAGATATGGACTATCGATAATTTACACCTTAGGCTCTGCTTCTAACTTGGGCCCAAATTGTAAAATGGTCTTATCTATTGGCAATTTCGTTCCAATTCACATTCCAAGTAATATTCGGCATGCTAATTACATTGCCGGTTGCCAAATTGCATTATCTCTTATAGTTTCCGAGATATGGACTATCGATAATTTACACCTTAGACTCTGCTTCTAACTTGGGCCCAAATTGTAAAATGGTCTTATCTATTGGCGATTTCGTTCCAATTCACATTCCAAGTAATATTCGGCATGCTAATTACATTGCCGGTTGCCAAATTGAATTATCTCTTATAGTTTCCGAGATATGGACTATCGATAATTTACACCTTAGGCTCTGCTTCTAACTTGGGCCCAAATTGTAAAATGGTCTTACCTATTGGCGATTTCGTTCCAATTCACATTCCAAGTAATATTCGGCATGCTAATTACATTGCCGGTTGCCAAATTGCATTATCTCTTATAGTTTCCGAGATATGGACTATCGATAATTTACACCTTAGGCTCTGCTTCTAACTTGGGCCCAAATTGTAAAATGGTCTTACCTATTGGCGATTTCGTTCCAATTCACATTCCAAGTATTATTCGGCATGCTAATTACATTGCCGGTTGCCAAATTGCATTATCTCTTATAGTTTCCGAGATATGGACTATCGATTATTTACACCTTAGGCTCTGCTTCTAACTTGGGCCCAAATTGTAAAATGGTCTTATCTATTGGCGATTTCGTCCCAATTCACATTCCAAGTGATATTCGGCATGCTAATTACATTGCCGGTTGCGAAATTGCATTATCTCTTATAGTTTCCGAGATATGGACTATCAATAATTTACACCTTAGGCTCTGCTTCTAACTTGGGCCCAAATTGTAAAATGGTCTTATCTATTGGCGATTTCGTTCCAATTCACATTCCAAGTAATATTCGGCATGCTAATTACATTGCCGGTTGCCAAATTGCATTATCTCTTATAGTTCCCGAGATATGGACTATCGATAATTTACACCTTAGGCTCTGCTTCTAACTTGGGCCCAAATTGTAAAATGGTCTTATCTATTGGCGATTTAGTTGCAATTCACATTCCAAGTAATATTCGGCATGCTAATTACATTGCCGGTTGCCAAATTGCATTATCTCTTATAGTTTCCGAGATATGGACTATCGATAATTTACACCTTAGGCTCTGCTTCTAACTTGGGCCCAAATTGTAAAATGGTCTTATCTATTGGCGATTTCGTTCCAATTCACATTCCAAGTAATATTCGGCATGCTAATTACATTGCCGGTTGCCAAATTGCATTATCTCTTATAGTTTCCGAGATATGGACTATCGATAATTTACACCTTAGGCTCTGCTTCTAACTTGGGCCCAAATTGTAAAATGGTCTTATCTATTGGCGATTTCGTTCCAATTCACATTCCAAGTAATATTCGGCATGCTAATTACATTGCCGGTTGCCAAATTGAATTATCTCTTATAGTTTCCGAGATATGGACTATCGATAATTTACACCTTAGGCTCTGCTTCTAACTTGGGCCCAAATTGTAAAATGGTCTTACCTATTGGCGATTTCGTTCCAATTCACATTCCAAGTAATATTCGGCATGCTAATTACATTGCCGGTTGCCAAATTGCATTATCTCTTATAGTTTCCGAGATATGGACTATCGATAATTTACACCTTAGGCTCTGCTTCTAACTTGGGCCCAAATTGTAAAATGGTCTTATCTATTGGCGATTTCGTCCCAATTCACATTCCAAGTGATATTCGGCATGCTAATTACATTGCCGGTTGCGAAATTGCATTATCTCTTATAGTTTCCGAGATATGGACTATCAATAATTTACACCTTAGGCTCTGCTTCTAACTTGGGCCCAAATTGTAAAATGGTCTTATCTATTGGCGATTTCGTTCCAATACACATTCCAAGTAATATTCGGCATGCTAATTACATTGCCGGTTGCCAAATTGCATTATCTCTTATAGTTCCCGAGATATGGACTATCGATAATTTACACCTTAGGCTCTGCTTCTAACTTGGGCCCAAATTGTAAAATGGTCTTATCTATTGGCGATTTAGTTGCAATTCACATTCCAAGTAATATTCGGCATGCTAATTACATTGCCGGTTGCCAAATTGCATTATCTCTTATAGTTTCCGAGATATGGACTATCGATAATTTACACCTTAGGCTCTGCTTCTAACTTGGGCCCAAATTGTAAAATGGTCTTATCTATTGGCGATTTCGTTCCAATTCACATTCCAAGTAATATTCGGCATGCTAATTACATTGCCGGTTGCCAAATTGCATTATCTCTTATAGTTTCCGAGATATGGACTATCGATAATTTACACCTTAGGCTCTGCTTCTAACTTGGGCCCAAATTGTAAAATGGTCTTATCTATTGGCGATTTCGTTCCAATTCACATTCCAAGTAATATTCGGCATGCTAATTACATTGCCGGTTGCCAAATTGCATTATCTCTTATAGTTTCCGAGATATGGACTATCGATAATTTACACCTTAGGCTCTGCTTCTAACTTGGGCCCAAATTGTAAAATGGTCTTATCTATTGGCGATTTCGTTCCAATTCACACTCCAAGTAATATTCGGCATGCTAATTACATTGCCGGTTGCGAAATTGCATTATCTCTTATAGTTTCCGAGATATGGACTATCGATAATTTACACCTTAGGCTCTGCTTCTAACTTGGGCCCAAATTGTAAAATGGTCTTAACTATTGGCGATTTCGTTCCAATTCACATTCCAAGTAATATTCGGCATGCTAATTACATTGCCTGTTGCCAAATTGCATTATCTCTTATAGCTTCCGAGATATGGACTATCGATAATTTACACCTTAGGCTCTGCTTCTAACTTGGGCCCAAATTGTAAAATGGTCTTATCTATTGGCGATTTCGTTCCAATTCACAATCCAAGTAATATTCGGCATGCTAATTACATTGCCGGTTGCCAAATTGCATTATCTCTTATAGTTTCCGAGATATGGACTATCGATAATTTACACCTTAGGCTCTGCTTCTAACTTGGGCCCAAATTGTAAAATGGTCTTATCTATTGGCGATTTCGTTCCAATTCACATTCCAAGTGATATTCGGCATGCTAATTACATTGCCGGTTGCGAAATTGCATTATCTCTTATAGTTTCCGAGATATGGACTATCGATAATTTACACCTTAGGCTCTGCTTCTAACTTGGGCCCAAATTGTAAAATGGTCTTATCTATTGGCGATTTCGTTCCAATTCACATTCCAAGTAATATTCGGCATGCTAATTACATTGCCGGTTGCCAAATTGCATTATCTCTTATAGTTTCCGAGATATGGACTATCGATAATTTACACCTTAGGCTCTGCTTCTAACTTGGGCCCAAATTGTAAAATGGTCTTATCTATTGGCGATTTCGTTCCAATTCACATTCCAAGTAATATTCGGCATGCTAATTACATTGCCGGTTGCCAAATTGCATTATCTCTTATAGTTTCCGAGATATGGACTATCGATAATTTACACCATAGACTCTGCTTCTAACTTGGGCCCAAATTGTAAAATGGCCTTATCTATTGGCGATTTCGTTCCAATTCACATTCCAAGTAATATTCGGCATGCTAATTACATTGCCGGTTGCCAAATTGCATTATCTCTTATAGTTTCCGAGATATGGACTATCGATAATTTACACCTTAGGCTCTGCTTCTAACTTGCTCCCAAATTGTAAAATGGTCTTATCTATTGGCGATTTCGTTCCAATTCACATTCCAAGTAATATTCGGCATGCTAATTACATTGCCGGTTGCCAAATTGCATTATCTCTTATAGTTTCCGAGATATGGACTATCGATAATTTACACCTTAGGCTCTGCTTCTAACTTGGGACCAAATTGTAAAATGGTCTTATCTATTGGCGATTTCGTTCCAATTCACATTCCAAGTAATATTCGGCATGCTAATTACATTGCCGGTTGCCAAATTGAATCATCTCTTATAGTTTCCGAGATATGGACTATCGATAATTTACACCTTAGGCTCTGCTTCTAACTTGGGCCCAAATTGTAAAATGGTCTTATCTATTGGCGATTTCGTTCCAATTCACATTCCAAGTAATATTGGGCATGCTAATTACATTGCCGGTTGCCAAATTGCATTATCTCTTATAGTTTCCGAGATATGGACTATCGATAATTTACACCTTAGGCTCTGCTTCTAACTTGGGCCCAAATTGTAAAATGGTCTTATCTATTGGCGATTTCGTTCCAATTCACATTTCAAGTAATATTCGGCATGCTAATTACATTGCCGGTTGCCAAATTGCATTATCTCTTATAGTTTCCGAGATATGGACTATCGATAATTTACACCTTAGGCTCTGCTTCTAACTTGGGCCCAAATTGTAAAATGGTCTTATCTATTGGCGATTTCGTCCCAATTCACATTCCAAGTGATATTCGGCATGCTAATTACATTGCCGGTTGCGAAATTGCATTATCTCTTATAGTTTCCGAGATATGGACTATCAATAATTTACACCTTAGGCTCTGCTTCTAACTTGGGTCCAAATTGTAAAATGGTCTTATCTATTGGCGATTTCGTTCCAATTCACATTCCAAGTAATATTCGGCATGCTAATTACATCGCCGGTTGCCAAATTGCATTATCTCTTATAGTTTCCGAGATATGGACTATCGATAATTTACACCTTAGGCTCTGCTTCTAACTTGGGCCCAAATTGTAAAATGGTCTTATCTATTGGCGATTTCGTTCCAATTCACATTCCTAGTAATATTCGGCATGCTAATTACATTGCCGGTTGCCAAATTGCATTATCTCTTATAGTTTCCGAGATATGGTCTATCGATAATTTACACCTTAGGCTCTGCTTCTAACTTGGGCCCAAATTGTAAAATGGTCTTATCTATTGGCGATTTCGTCCCAATTCACATTCCAAGTGATATTCGGCATGCTAATTACATTGCCGGTTACGAAATTGCATTATCTCTTATAGTTTCCGAGATATGGACTATCAATAATTTACACCTTAGGCTCTGCTTCTAACTTGGGTCCAAATTGTAAAATGGTCTTATCTATTGGCGTTTTCGTTCCAACTCACATTCCAAGAAATATTCGGCATGCTAATTACATTGCCGGTTGCCAAATTGCATTATCTCTTATAGTTTCCGAGATATGGACTATCGATAATTTACAACTTAGGCTCTGCTTCTAACTTGGGCCCAAATTGTAAAATGGTCTTATCTATTGGCGATTTCGTTCCAATTCACATTCCAAGTAATATTCGGCATGCTAATTACATTGCCGGTTGCCAAATTGCATTATCTCTTATAGTTTCCGAGATATGGACTATCGATAATTTACACCTTAGGCTCTGCTTCTAACTTGGGCCCAAATTGTAAAATGGTCTTATCTATTGGCGATTTCGTTCCAATTCACATTCCAAGTAATATTCGGCATGCTAATTACATTGCCGGTTGCCAAATTGCATTATCTCTTATAGTTTCCGAGATATGGACTATCGATAATTTACACCTTAGGCTCTGCTTCTAACTTGGGCCCAAATTGTAAAATGGTCTTATCTATTGGCGATTTCGTTCCAATTCACATTCCAAGTAATATTCGGCATGCTAATTACATTGCCGGTTGCCAAATTGCATTATCTCTTATAGTTTCCGAGATATGGACTATCGATAATTTACACCTTAGGCTCTGCTTCTAACTTGGGCCCAAATTGTAAAATGGTCTTATCTATTGGCGATTTCGTTCCAATTCACATTCCAAGTAATATTCGGCATGCTAATTACATTGCCGGTTGCCAAATTGAATTATCTCTTATAGTTTCCGAGATATGGACTATCGATAATTTACACCTTAGGCTCTGCTTCTAACTTGGGCCCAAATTGTAAAATGGTCTTACCTATTGGCGATTTCGTTCCAATTCACATTCCAAGTAATATTCGGCATGCTAATTACATTGCCGGTTGCCAAATTGCATTATCTCTTATAGTTTCCGAGATATGGACTATCGATAATTTACACCTTAGGCTCTGCTTCTAACTTGGGCCCAAATTGTAAAATGGTCATATCTATTGGCGATTGCGTTCCAATTCACATTCCAAGTAATATTCGTCATGCTAATTACATTGCCGGTTGCCAAATTGCATTATCTCTTATAGTTTCCGAGATATGGACTATCGATAATTTACACCTTAGGCTCTGCTTCTAACTTGGGCCCAAATTGTAAAATGGTCATATCTATTGGCGATTGCGTTCCAATTCACATTCCAAGTAATATTCGTCATGCTAATTACATTGCCGGTTGCCAAATTGCATTATCTCTTATAGTTTCCGAGATATGGACTATCAATAATTTACACCTTAGGCTCTGCTTATAACTTGGGCCCAAATTGTAAAATGGTCTTATCTATTGGCGATTTCGTCCCAATTCACATTCCAAGTGATATTTGGCATGCTAATTACATTGCCGGTTGCGAAATTGCATTATCTCTTATAGTTTCCGAGATATGGACTATCAATAATTTACACCTTAGGCTCTGCTTCTAACTTGGGCCCAAATTGTAAAATGGTCTTATCTATTGGCGATTTCGTTCCAATTCACATTCCAAGTAATATTCGGCATGCTAATTACATTGCCGGTTGCCAAATTGCATTATCTCTTATAGTTTCCGAGATATGGACTATCGATAATTTACACCTTAGGCTCTGCTTATAACTTGGGCCCAAATTGTAAAATGGTCTTATCTATTGGCGATTTCGTCCCAATTCACATTCCAAGTGATATTCGGCATGCTAATTACATTGCCGGTTGCCAAATTGCATTATCTCTTATAGTTTCCGACATATGGACTATCGATAATTTACACCTTAGGCTCTGCTTCTAACTTGGGCCCAAATTGTAAAATGGTCTTATCTATTGGCGATTTCGTCCCAATTCACATTCCAAGTGATATTCGGCATGCTAATTACATTGCCGGTTACGAAATTGCATTATCTCTTATAGTTTCCGAGATATGGACTATCAATAATTTACACCTTAGGCTCTGCTTCTAACTTGGGTCCAAATTGTAAAATGGTCTTATCTATTGGCGTTTTCGTTCCAACTCACATTCCAAGAAATATTCGGCATGCTAATTACATTGCCGGTTGCCAAATTGCATTATCTCTTATAGTTTCCGAGATATGGACTATCGATAATTTACACCTTAGGCTCTGCTTCTAACTTGGGCCCAAATTGTAAAATGGTCTTATCTATTGGCGATTTCGTTCCAATTCACATTCCAAGTAATATTCGGCATGCTAATTACATTGCCGGTTGCCAAATTGCATTATCTCTTATAGTTTCCGAGATATGGACTATCGATAATTTACACCTTAGGCTCTGCTTCTAACTTGGGCCCAAATTGTAAAATGGTCTTATCTATTGGCGATTTCGTTCCAATTCACATTCCAATTAATATTCGGCATGCTAATTACATTGCCGGTTGCCAAATTGCATTATCTCTTATAGTTTCCGAGATATGGACTATCGATAATTTACACCTTAGGCTCTGCTTCTAACTTGGGCCCAAATTGTAAAATGGTCTTATCTATTGGCGATTTCGTTCCAATTCACATTCCAAGTAATATTCGGCATGCTAATTACATTGCCGGTTGCCAAATTGCATTATCTCTTATAGTTTCCGTGATATGGACTATCGATAATTTACACCTTAGGCTCTGCTTCTAACTTGGGCCCAAATTGTAAAATGGTCTTATCTATTGGCGATTTCGTTCCAATTCACATTCCAAGTAATATTCGGCATGCTAATTACATTGCCGGTTGCCAAATTGCATTATCTCTTATAGTTTCCGAGATATGGACTATCGATAATTTACACCTTAGGCTCTGCTTCTAACTTGGGCCCAAATTGTAAAATGGTCTTATCTATTGGCGATTTCGTTCCAATTCACATTCCAAGTAATATTCGGCATGCTAATTACATTGCCGGTTGCCAAATTGAATTATCTCTTATAGTTTCCGAGATATGGACTATCGATAATTTACACCTTAGGCTCTGCTTCTAACTTGGGCCCAAATTGTAAAATGGTCTTACCTATTGGCGATTTCGTTCCAATTCACATTCCAAGTAATATTCGGCATGCTAATTACATTGCCGGTTGCCAAATTGCATTATCTCTTATAGTTTCCGAGATATGGACTATCGATAATTTACACCTTAGGCTCTGCTTCTAACTTGGGCCCAAATTGTAAAATGGTCATATCTATTGGCGATTTCGTTCCAATTCACATTCCAAGTAATATTCGGCATGCTAATTACATTGCCGGTTGCCAAATTGCATTATCTCTTATAGTTTCCGAGATATGGACTATCGATAATTTACACCTTAGGCTCTGCTTATAACTTGGGCCCAAATTGTAAAATGGTCTTATCTATTGGCGATTTCGTCCCAATTCACATTCCAAGTGATATTCGGCATGCTAATTACATTGCCGGTTGCGAAATTGCATTATCTCTTATAGTTTCCGAGATATGGACTATCAATAATTTACACCTTAGGCTCTGCTTCTAACTTGGGCCCAAATTGTAAAATGGTCTTATCTATTGGCGATTTCGTTCCAATTCACATTCCAAGTAATATTCGGCATGCTAATTACATTGCCGGTTGCCAAATTGCATTATCTCTTATAGTTTCCGAGATATGGACTATCGATAATTTACACCTTAGGCTCTGCTTATAACTTGGGCCCAAATTGTAAAATGGTCTTATCTATTGGCGATTTCGTCCCAATTCACATTCCAAGTGATATTCGGCATGCTAATTACATTGCCGGTTGCGAAATTGCATTATCTCTTATAGTTTCCGAGATATGGACTATCAATAATTTACACCTTAGGCTCTGCTTCTAACTTGGGCCCAAATTGTAAAATGGTCTTATCTATTGGCGATTTCGTTCCAATTCACATTCCAAGTAATATTCGGCATGCTAATTACATTGCCGGTTGCCAAATTGCATTATCTCTTATAGTTTCCGAGATATGGACTATCGATAATTTACACATTAGGCTCTGCTTCTAACTTGGGCCCAAATTGTAAAATGGTCTTATCTATTGGCGATTTCGTTCCAATTCACATTCCAAGTAATATTCGGCATGCTAATTACATTGCCGGTTGCCAAATTGCATTATCTCTTATAGTTTCCGAGATATGGACTATCGATAATTTACACCTTAGGCTCTGCTTCTAACTTGGGCCCAAATTGTAAAATGGTCTTATCTATTGGCGATTTCGTTCCAATTCACATTCCAAGTAATATTCGGCATGCTAATTACATTGCCGGTTGCCAAATTGCATTATCTATTATAGTTTCCGAGATATGGACTATCGATAATTTACACCTTAGGCTCTGCTTCTAACTTGGGCCCAAATTGTAAAATGGTCTTATCTATTGGCGATTTCGTTCCAATTCACATTCCAAGTAATATTCGGCATGCTAATTACATTGCCGGTTGCCAAATTGCATTATCTCTTATAGTTTCCGAGATATGGACTATCGATAATTTACACCTTAGGCTCTGCTTCTAACTTGGGCCCAAATTGTAAAATGGTCTTATCTATTGGCGATTTCGTTCCAATTAACACTCCTAGTAATATTCGGCATGCTAATTACATTGCCGGTTGCGAAATTGCATTATCTCTTATAGTTTCCGAGATATGGACTATCAATAATTTACACCTTAGGCTCTGCTTCTAACTTGGGCCCAAATTGTAAAATGGTCTTATCTATTGGCGATTTCGTTCCAATTCACAATCCAAGTAATATTCGGCATGCTAATTACATTGCCGGTTGCCAAATTGCATTATCTCTTATAGTTTCCGAGATATGGACTATCGATAATTTACACCTTAGGCTCTGCTTCTAACTTGGGCCCAAATTGTAAAATGGCCTTATCTATTGGCGATTTCGTCCCAATTCACATTCCAAGTAATATTCGGCATGCTAATTACATTGCCGGTTGCGAAATTGCATTATCTCTTATAGTTTCAGAGATATGGACTATCGATAATTTACATCTTAGGCTCTGCTTCTAACTTGGGCCCAAATTGTAAAATGGTCTTATCTATTGGCAATTTCGTTCCAATTCACATTCCAAGTAATATTCGGCATGCTAATTACATTGCCGGTTGCCAAATTGCATTATCTCTTATAGTTTCCGAGATATGGACTATCGATAATTTACACCTTAGACTCTGCTTCTAACTTGGGCCCAAATTGTAAAATGGTCTTATCTATTGGCGATTTCGTTCCAATTCACATTCCAAGTAATATTCGGCATGCTAATTACATTGCCGGTTGCCAAATTGAATTATCTCTTATAGTTTCCGAGATATGGACTATCGATAATTTACACCTTAGGCTCTGCTTCTAACTTGGGCCCAAATTGTAAAATGGTCTTACCTATTGGCGATTTCGTTCCAATTCACATTCCAAGTAATATTCGGCATGCTAATTACATTGCCGGTTGCCAAATTGCATTATCTCTTATAGTTTCCGAGATATGGACTATCGATAATTTACACCTTAGGCTCTGCTTCTAACTTGGGCCCAAATTGTAAAATGGTCTTACCTATTGGCGATTTCGTTCCAATTCACATTCCAAGTATTATTCGGCATGCTAATTACATTGCCGGTTGCCAAATTGCATTATCTCTTATAGTTTCCGAGATATGGACTATCGATTATTTACACCTTAGGCTCTGCTTCTAACTTGGGCCCAAATTGTAAAATGGTCTTATCTATTGGCGATTTCGTCCCAATTCACATTCCAAGTGATATTCGGCATGCTAATTACATTGCCCGTTGCGAAATTGCATTATCTCTTATAGTTTCCGAGATATGGACTATCAATAATTTACACCTTAGGCTCTGCTTCTAACTTGGGCCCAAATTGTAAAATGGTCTTATCTATTGGCGATTTCGTTCCAATTCACATTCCAAGTAATATTCGGCATGCTAATTACATTGCCGGTTGCCAAATTGCATTATCTCTTATAGTTCCCGAGATATGGACTATCGATAATTTACACCTTAGGCTCTGCTTCTAACTTGGGCCCAAATTGTAAAATGGTCTTATCTATTGGCGATTTAGTTGCAATTCACATTCCAAGTAATATTCGGCATGCTAATTACATTGCCGGTTGCCAAATTGCATTATCTCTTATAGTTTCCGAGATATGGACTATCGATAATTTACACCTTAGGCTCTGCTTCTAACTTGGGCCCAAATTGTAAAATGGTCTTATCTATTGGCGATTTCGTTCCAATTCACATTCCAAGTAATATTCGGCATGCTAATTACATTGCCGGTTGCCAAATTGCATTATCTCTTATAGTTTCCGAGATATGGACTATCGATAATTTACACCTTAGGCTCTGCTTCTAACTTGGGCCCAAATTGTAAAATGGTCTTATCTATTGGCGATTTCGTTCCAATTCACATTCCAAGTAATATTCGGCATGCTAATTACATTGCCGGTTGCCAAATTGAATTATCTCTTATAGTTTCCGAGATATGGACTATCGATAATTTACACCTTAGGCTCTGCTTCTAACTTGGGCCCAAATTGTAAAATGGTCTTACCTATTGGCGATTTCGTTCCAATTCACATTCCAAGTAATATTCGGCATGCTAATTACATTGCCGGTTGCCAAATTGCATTATCTCTTATAGTTTCCGAGATATGGACTATCGATAATTTACACCTTAGGCTCTGCTTCTAACTTGGGCCCAAATTGTAAAATGGTCTTATCTATTGGCGATTTCGTCCCAATTCACATTCCAAGTGATATTCGGCATGCTAATTACATTGCCGGTTGCGAAATTGCATTATCTCTTATAGTTTCCGAGATATGGACTATCAATAATTTACACCTTAGGCTCTGCTTCTAACTTGGGCCCAAATTGTAAAATGGTCTTATCTATTGGCGATTTCGTTCCAATACACATTCCAAGTAATATTCGGCATGCTAATTACATTGCCGGTTGCCAAATTGCATTATCTCTTATAGTTCCCGAGATATGGACTATCGATAATTTACACCTTAGGCTCTGCTTCTAACTTGGGCCCAAATTGTAAAATGGTCTTATCTATTGGCGATTTAGTTGCAATTCACATTCCAAGTAATATTCGGCATGCTAATTACATTGCCGGTTGCCAAATTGCATTATCTCTTATAGTTTCCGAGATATGGACTATCGATAATTTACACCTTAGGCTCTGCTTCTAACTTGGGCCCAAATTGTAAAATGGTCTTATCTATTGGCGATTTCGTTCCAATTCACATTCCAAGTAATATTCGGCATGCTAATTACATTGCCGGTTGCCAAATTGCATTATCTCTTATAGTTTCCGAGATATGGACTATCGATAATTTACACCTTAGGCTCTGCTTCTAACTTGGGCCCAAATTGTAAAATGGTCTTATCTATTGGCGATTTCGTTCCAATTCACATTCCAAGTAATATTCGGCATGCTAATTACATTGCCGGTTGCCAAATTGCATTATCTCTTATAGTTTCCGAGATATGGACTATCGATAATTTACACCTTAGGCTCTGCTTCTAACTTGGGCCCAAATTGTAAAATGGTCTTATCTATTGGCGATTTCGTTCCAATTCACACTCCAAGTAATATTCGGCATGCTAATTACATTGCCGGTTGCGAAATTGCATTATCTCTTATAGTTTCCGAGATATGGACTATCGATAATATACACCTTAGGCTCTGCTTCTAACTTGGGCCCAAATTGTAAAATGGTCTTAACTATTGGCGATTTCGTTCCAATTCACATTCCAAGTAATATTCGGCATGCTAATTACATTGCCTGTTGCCAAATTGCATTATCTCTTATAGCTTCCGAGATATGGACTATCGATAATTTACACCTTAGGCTCTGCTTCTAACTTGGGCCCAAATTGTAAAATGGTCTTATCTATTGGCGATTTCGTTCCAATTCACATTCCAAGTAATATTCGGCATGCTAATTACATTGCCGGTTGCCAAATTGCATTATCTCTTATAGTTTCCGAGATATGGACTATCGATAATTTACACCTTAGGCTCTGCTTCTAACTTGGGCCCAAATTGTAAAATGGTCTTATCTATTGGCGATTTCGTTCCAATTCACATTCCAAGTGATATTCGGCATGCTAATTACATTGCCGGTTGCGAAATTGCATTATCTCTTATAGTTTCCGAGATATGGACTATCAATAATTTACACCTTAGGCTCTGCTTCTAACTTGGGCCCAAATTGTAAAATAGTCTTATCTATTGGCGATTTCGTTCCAATTCACACTCCAAGTAATATTCGGCATGCTAATTACATTGCCGGTTGCCAAATTGCTTTATCTCTTATAGTTTCCGAGATATGGACTATCGATAATTTACACCTTAGGCTCTGCTTCTAACTTGGGCCCAAATTGTAAAATGGTCTTATCTATTGGCGATTTCGTTCCAATTCACATTCCAAGTAATATTCGGCATGCTAATTACATTGCCGGTTGCCAAATTGCATTATCTCTTATAGTTTCCGAGATATGGACTATCGATAATTTACACCTTAGGCTCTGCTTCTAACTTGGGCCCAAATTGTAAAATGGTCTTATCTATTGGCGATTTCGTTCCAATTCACATTCCAAGTAATATTCGGCATGCTAATTACATTGCCGGTTGCCAAATTGCATTATCTCTTATAGTTTCCGAGATATGGACTATCGATAATTTACACCATAGGCTCTGCTTCTAACTTGGGCCCAAATTGTAAAATGGTCTTATCTATTGGCGATTTCGTTCCAATTCACATTCCAAGTAATATTCGGCATGCTAATTACATTGCCGGTTGCCAAATTGCATTATCTCTTATAGTTTCCGAGATATGGACTATCGATAATTTACACCTTAGGCTCTGCTTCTAACTTGCTCCCAAATTGTAAAATGGTCTTATCTATTGGCGATTTCGTTCCAATTCACATTCCAAGTAATATTCAGCATGCTAATTACATTGCCGGTTGCCAAATTGCATTATCTCTTATAGTTTCCGAGATATGGACTATCGATAATTTACACCTTAGGCTCTGCTTCTAACTTGGGACCAAATTGTAAAATGGTCTTATCTATTGGCGATTTCGTTCCAATTCACATTCCAAGTAATATTCGGCATGCTAATTACATTGCCGGTTGCCAAATTGAATCATCTCTTATAGTTTCCGAGATATGGACTATCGATAATTTACACCTTAGGCTCTGCTTCTAACTTGGGCCCAAATTGTAAAATGGTCTTATCTATTGGCGATTTCGTTCCAATTCACATTCCAAGTAATATTGGGCATGCTAATTACATTGCCGGTTGCCAAATTGCATTATCTCTTATAGTTTCCGAGATATGGACTATCGATAATTTACACCTTAGGCTCTGCTTCTAACTTGGGCCCAAATTGTAAAATGGTCTTATCTATTGGCGATTTCGTTCCAATTCACATTTCAAGTAATATTCGGCATGCTAATTACATTGCCGGTTGCCAAATTGCATTATCACTTATAGTTTCCGAGATATGGACTATCGATAATTTACACCTTAGGCTCTGCTTCTAACTTGGGCCCAAATTGTAAAATGGTCTTATCTATTGGCGATTTCGTCCCAATTCACATTCCAAGTGATATTCGGCATGCTAATTACATTGCCGGTTGCGAAATTGCATTATCTCTTATAGTTTCCGAGATATGGACTATCAATAATTTACACCTTAGGCTCTGCTTCTAACTTGGGTCCAAATTGTAAAATGGTCTTATCTATTGGCGATTTCGTTCCAATTCACATTCCAAGTAATATTCGGCATGCTAATTACATCGCCGGTTGCCAAATTGCATTATCTCTTATAGTTTCCGAGATATGGACTATCGATAATTTACACCTTAGGCTCTGCTTCTAACTTGGGCCCAAATTGTAAAATGGTCTTATCTATTGGCGATTTCGTTCCAATTCACATTCCTAGTAATATTCGGCATGCTAATTACATTGCCGGTTGCCAAATTGCATTATCTCTTATAGTTTCCGAGATATGGACTATCGATAATTTACACCTTAGGCTCTGCTTCTAACTTGGGCCCAAATTGTAAAATGGTCTTATCTATTGGCGATTTCGTCCCAATTCACATTCCAAGTGATATTCGGCATGCTAATTACATTGCCGGTTACGAAATTGCATTATCTCTTATAGTTTCCGAGATATGGACTATCAATAATTTACACCTTAGGCTCTGCTTCTAACTTGGGTCCAAATTGTAAAATGGTCTTATCTATTGGCGTTTTCGTTCCAACTCACATTCCAAGAAATATTCGGCATGCTAATTACATTGCCGGTTGCCAAATTGCATTATCTCTTATAGTTTCCGAGATATGGACTATCGATAATTTACACCTTAGGCTCTGCTTCTAACTTGGGCCCAAATTGTAAAATGGTCTTATCTATTGGCGATTTCGTTCCAATTCACATTCCAAGTAATATTCGGCATGCTAATTACATTGCCGGTTGCCAAATTGCATTATCTCTTATAGTTTCCGAGATATGGACTATCGATAATTTACACCTTAGGCTCTGCTTCTAACTTGGGCCCAAATTGTAAAATGGTCTTATCTATTGGCGATTTCGTTCCAATTCACATTCCGAGTAATATTCGGCATGCTAATTACATTGCCGGTTGCCAAATTGCATTATCTCTTATAGTTTCCGAGATATGGACTATCGATAATTTACACCTTAGGCTCTGCTTCTAACTTGGGCCCAAATTGTAAAATGGTCTTATCTATTGGCGATTTCGTTCCAATTCACATTCCAAGTAATATTCGGCATGCTAATTACATTGCCGGTTGCCAAATTGCATTATCTCTTATAGTTTCCGAGATATGGACTATCGATAATTTACACCTTAGGCTCTGCTTCTAACTTGGGCCCAAATTGTAAAATGGTCTTATCTATTGGCGATTTCGTTCCAATTCACATTCCAAGTAATATTCGGCATGCTAATTACATTGCCGGTTGCCAAATTGCATTATCTCTTATAGTTTCCGAGATATGGACTATCGATAATTTACACCTTAGGCTCTGCTTCTAACTTGCACCCAAATTGTAAAATGGTCTTATCTATTGGCGATTTCGTTCCAATTCACATTCCAAGTAATATTCGGCATGCTAATTACATTGCCGGTTGCCAAATTGCATTATCTCTTATAGTTTCCGAGATATGGACTATCGATAATTTACACCTTAGGCTCTGCTTCTAACTTGGGCCCAAATTGTAAAATGGTCTTACCTATTGGCGATTTCGTTCCAATTCACATTCCAAGTAATATTCGGCATGCTAATTACATTGCCGGTTGCCAAATTGCATTATCTCTTATAGTTTCCGAGATATGGACTATCGATAATTTACACCTTAGGCTCTGCTTCTAACTTGGGCCCAAATTGTAAAATGGTCTTATCTATTGGCGATTTCGTTCCAATTCACATTCCAAGTAATATTCGGCATGCTAATTACATTGCCGGTTGCCAAATTGCATTATCTCTTATAGTTTCCGAGATATGGACTATCGATAATTTACACCTTAGGCTCTGCTTCTAACTTGGGCCCAAATTGTAAAATGGTCTTATCTATTGGCGATTTCGTTCCAATTCACATTCCAAGTAATATTCGGCATGCTAATTACATTGCCGGTTGCCAAATTGCATTATCTCTTATAGTTTCCGAGATATGGACTATCGATAATTTACACCTTAGGCTCTGCTTCTAACTTGGGAACAAATTGTAAAATGGTCTTATCTATTGGCGATTTCGTTCCAATTCACATTCCAAGTAATATTCGGCATGCTAATTACATTGCCGGTTGCCAAATTGCATTATCTCTTATAGTTTCCGAGATATGGACTATCGATAATTTACACCTTAGGCTCTGCTTCTAACTTGGGCCCAAATTGTAAAATGGTCTTATCTATTGGCGATTTCGTTCCAATTCACATTCCAAGTAATATTCGGCATGCTAATTACATTGCCGGTTGCCAAATTGCATTATCTCTTATAGTTCCCGAGATATGGACTATCGATAATTTACACCTTAGGCTCTGCTTCTAACTTGGGCCCAAATTGTAAAATGGTCTTATCTATTGGCGATTTCGTTCCAATTCACATTCCAAGTAATATTCGGCATGCTAATTACATTGCCGTTTGCCAAATTGCATTATCTCTTATAGTTTCCGAGATATTAACTATCGTTAATTTACACCTTAGGCTCTGCTTCTAACTTGGGTCCAAATTGTAAAATGGCCTTATCTATTGGCGATTTCGTTCCAATTCACATTCCAAGTAATATTCGGCATGCTAATTACATTGCCGGTTGCCAAATTGCATTATCTCTTATAGTTTCCGAGATATGGACTATTGATAATTTACACCTTAGGCTCTGCTTCTAACTTGGGCCCAAATTGTAAAATGGTCTTATCTATTGGCGATTTCGTTCCAATTCACATTCCAAGTAATATTCGGCATGCAAATTACATTGCCGGTTGCCAAATTGCATTATTTCTTATAGTTTCCGAGATATGGACTGTCGATAATTTACATCTTAGGCTCTGCTTCTAACTTGGGCCCAAATTGTAAAATCGTCTTATCTATTGGCGATTTCGTTCCAATTCACATTCCAAGTAATATTCGGCATGCTAATTACATTGCCGGTTGCCAAATTGCATTATCTCTTATAGTTTCCGAGATATGGACTATCGATAATATACACCTTAGGCTCTGCTTCTAACTTGGGCCCAAATTGTAAAATGGTCTTATCTATTGGCGATTTCGTTCCAATTCACATTCCAAGTAATATTCGGCATGCTAATTACATTGCCGGTTGCCAAATTGAATTATCTCTTATAGTTTCCGAGATATGGACTATCGATAATTTACACCTTAGGCTCTGCTTCTAACTTGCTCCCAAATTGTAAAATGGTCTTATCCATTGGCGATTTCGTTCCAATTCACATTCCAAGTAATATTCGGCATGCTAATTACATTGCCGGTTGCCAAATTGCATTATCTCTTATAGTTTCCGAGATATGGACTATCGATAATTTACACCTTAGGCTCTGCTTCTAACTTGGGCCCAAATTGTAAAATGGTCTTATCTATTGGCGATTTCGTTCCAATTCACATTCGAAGTAATATTCGGCATGCTAATTACATTGCCGGTTGCCAAATTGCATTATCTCTTATAGTTTCCGAGATATGGACTATCGATAATTTACACCTTAGGCTCTGCTTCTAACTTGGGCCCAAATTGTAAAATGGTCTTATCTATTGGCGAATTCGTCCCAATTCACATTCCAAGTGATATTCGGCATGCTAATTACATTGCCGGTTGCGAAATTGCATTATCTCTTATAGTTTCCGAGATATGGACTATCAATAATTTACACCTTAGGCTCCGCTTCTAACTTGGGCCCAAATTGTAAAATGGTCTTATCTATTGGCGATTTCGTTCCAATTCACATTCCAAGTAATATTCGGCATGCTAATTACATTGCCGGTTGCCAAATTGCATTATCTCTTATAGTTTCCGAGATATGGACTATCGATAATTTACACCTTAGGCTCTGCTTCTAACTTGGGCCCAAATTGTAAAATGGTCTTATCTATTGGCGATTTCGTTCCAATTCACATTCCAAGTAATATTCGGCATGCTAATTACATTGCCGGTTGCCAAATTGCATTATCTCTTATAGTTTCCGAGATATGGACTATCGATAATTTACACCTTAGGCTCTGCTTCTAACTTGGGCCCAAATTGTAAAATGGTCTTATCTATTGGCGATTTCGTTCCAATTCACATTCCAAGTAATATTCGGCATGCTAATTACATTGCCGGTTGCCAAATTGCATTATCTCTTATAGTTTCCGAGATATGGACTATCGATAATTTACACCTTAAGCTCTGCTTCTAACTTGTTCCCAAATTGTAAAATGGTCTTATCTATTGGCGATTTCGTTCCAATTCACATTCCAAGTAATATTCGGCATGCTAATTACATTGCCGGTTGCCAAATTGCATTATCTCTTATAGTTTCCGAGATATGGACTATCGATAATTTACACCTTAGGCTCTGCTTCTAACTTGGGCCCAAATTGTAAAATGGTCTTATCTATTGGCGATTTCGTTCCAATTCACATTCCTAGTAATATTCGGCATGCTAATTACATTGCCGGTTGCCAAATTGAATTATCTCTTATAGTTTCCGAGATATGGACTATCGATAATTTACACTTTATCGATAATTTATATTTAATTTACACCTTAGGCTCTGCTTCTAACTTGGGCCCAAATTGTAAAATGGTCTTATCTATTGGCGATTTCGTTCCAATTCACATTGAAAGTAATATTCGGCATGCTAATTACATTGCCGGTTGCCAAATTGAATTATCTCTTATAGTTTCCGAGATATGGACTATCGATAATTTACACCTTAGGCTCTGCTTCTAACTTGGCCCCAAATTGTAAAATGGTCTTACCTATTGGCGATTTCGTTCCAATTCACATTCCAAGTAATGTTCGGCATGCTAATTACATTGCCGGTTGCCAAATTGCATTATCTCTTATAGTTTCCGAGATATGGACTATCGATAATTTACACCTTAGGCTCTGCTTCTAACTTGGGCCCCAATTGTAAAATGGTCTTATCTATTGGCGATTTCGTTCCAATTCACATTCCAAGTAATATTCGGCATGCTAATTACATTGCAAATTGCATTATCTCTTATAGTTTCCGAGATATGGACTATCGATAATTTACACCTTAGGCTCTGCTTCTAACTTGGGCCCAAATTGTAAAATGGTCTTATCTATTGGCGATTTCGTCCCAATTCACATTCCAAGTGATATTCGGCATGCTAATTTCATTGCCGGTTGCGAAATTGCATTATCTCTTATAGTTTCCGAGATATGGACTATCGATAATTTACACCTTAGGCTCTGCTTCTAACTTGGGCCCAAATTGTAAAATGGTCTTATCTATTGGCGATTTCGTTCCAATTCACATTCCAAGTAATATTCGGCATGCTAATTACATTGCCGGTTGCCAAATTGCATTATCTCTTATAGTTTCCGAGATATGGACTATCGATAATTTACACCTTAGGCTCTGCTTCTAACTTGGGCCCAAATTGTAAAATGGTCTTATCTATTGGCGATTTCGTTCCAATTCACATTCCAAGTAATATTCGGCATGCTAATTACATTGCCGGTTGCCAAATTGCATTATCTCTTATAGTTTCCGAGATATGGACTATCGATAATTTACACCTTAGGCTCTGCTTCTAACTTGGGCCCAAATTGTAAAATGGTCTTATCTATTGGCGATTTCGTCCCAATTCACATTCCAAGTGATATTCGGCATGCTAATTACATTGCCGGTTGCGAAATTGCATTATCTCTTATAGTTTCCGAGATATGGACTATCAATAATTTACACCTTAGGCTCTGCTTCTAACTTGGGCCCAAATTGTAAAATGGTCTTATCTATTGGCGATTTCGTTCCAATTCACATTCCAAGTAATATTCGGCATGCTAATTACATTGCCGGTTGCCAAATTGCATTATCTCTTATAGTTTCCGAGATATGGACTATCGATAAATTACACCTTAGGCTCTGCTTCTAACTTGGGCCCAAATTGTAAAATGGTCTTATCTATTGGCGATTTCGTTCCAATTCACATTCCAAGTAATATTCGGCATGCTAATTACATTGCCGGTTGCCAAATTGCATTATCTCTTATAGTTTCCGAGATATGGACTATCGATAATTTACACCTTAGGCTCTGCTTCTAACTTGGGCCCAAATTGTAAAATGGTCTTATCTATTGGCGATTTAGTTGCAATTCACATTCCAAGTAATATTCGGCATGCTAATTACATTGCCGGTTGCCAAATAGCATTATCTCTTATAGTTTCCGAGATATGGACTATCGATAATTTACACCTTAGGCTCTGCTTCTAACTTGGGCCCAAATTGTAAAATGGTCTTATCTATTGGCGATTTCGTTCCAATTCACATTCCAAGTAATATTTGGCATGCTAATTACATTGCCGGTTGCCAAATTGCATTATCTCTTATAGTTTCCGAGATATGGACTATCGTTAATTTACACATTAGGCTCTGCTTCTAACTTGGGCCCAAATTGTAAAATGGTCTTATCTATTGGCGATTTCGTTCCAATTCACATTCCAAGTAATATTCGGCATGCTAATTACATTGCCGGTTGCCAAATTGCATTATCTCTTATAGTTTCCGAGATATGGACTATCGATAATTTACACCTTAGGCTCTGCTTCTAACTTGGGCCCAAATTGTAAAATGGTCTTATCTATTGGCGATTTCGTTCCAATTCACATTCCAAGTAATATTCGGCATGCTAATTACATTGCCGGTTGCCAAATTGCATTATCTCTTATAGTTTCCGAGATATGGACTATTGATAATTTACACCTTAGGCTCTGCTTCTAACTTGGGCCCAAATTGTAAAATGGTCTTATCTATTGGCGATTTCGTTCCAATTCACATTCCAAGTAATATTCGGCATGCTAATTACATTGCCGGTTGCCAAATTGCATTATTTCTTATAGTTTCCGAGATATGGACTGTCGATAATTTACACCTTAGGCTCTGCTTCTAACTTGGGCCCAAATTGTAAAATCGTCTTATCTATTGGCGATTTCGTTCCAATTCACATTCCAAGTAATATTCGGCATGCTAATTACATTGCCGGTTGCCAAATTGCATTATCTCTTATAGTTTCCGAGATATGGACTATCGATAATATACACCTTAGGCTCTGCTTCTAACTTGGGCCCAAATTGTAAAATGGTCTTATCTATTGGCGATTTCGTTCCAATTCACATTCCAAGTAATATTCGGCATGCTAATTACATTGCCGGTTGCCAAATTGAATTATCTCTTATAGTTTCCGAGATATGGACTATCGATAATTTACACCTTAGGCTCTGCTTCTAACTTGCTCCCAAATTGTAAAATGGTCTTATCCATTGGCGATTTCGTTCCAATTCACATTCCAAGTAATATTCGGCATGCTAATTACATTGCCGGTTGCCAAATTGCATTATCTCTTATAGTTTCCGAGATATGGACTATCGATAATTTACACCTTAGGCTCTGCTTCTAACTTGGGCCCAAATTGTAAAATGGTCTTATCTATTGGCGATTTCGTTCCAATTCACATTCGAAGTAATATTCGGCATGCTAATTACATTGCCGGTTGCCAAATTGCATTATCTCTTATAGTTTCCGAGATATGGACTATCGATAATTTACACCTTAGGCTCTGCTTCTAACTTGGGCCCAAATTGTAAAATGGTCTTATCTATTGGCGAATTCGTCCCAATTCACATTCCAAGTGATATTCGGCATGCTAATTACATTGCCGGTTGCGAAATTGCATTATCTCTTATAGTTTCCGAGATATGGACTATCAATAATTTACACCTTAGGCTCCGCTTCTAACTTGGGCCCAAATTGTAAAATGGTCTTATCTATTGGCGATTTCGTTCCAATTCACATTCCAAGTAATATTCGGCATGCTAATTACATTGCCGGTTGCCAAATTGCATTATCTCTTATAGTTTCCGAGATATGGACTATCGATAATTTACACCTTAGGCTCTGCTTCTAACTTGGGCCCAAATTGTAAAATGGTCTTATCTATTGGCGATTTCGTTCCAATTCACATTCCAAGTAATATTCGGCATGCTAATTACATTGCCGGTTGCCAAATTGCATTATCTCTTATAGTTTCCGAGATATGGACTATCGATAATTTACACCTTAGGCTCTGCTTCTAACTTGGGCCCAAATTGTAAAATGGTCTTATCTATTGGCGATTTCGTTCCAATTCACATTCCAAGTAATATTCGGCATGCTAATTACATTGCCGGTTGCCAAATTGCATTATCTCTTATAGTTTCCGAGATATGGACTATCGATAATTTACACCTTAAGCTCTGCTTCTAACTTGTTCCCAAATTGTAAAATGGTCTTATCTATTGGCGATTTCGTTCCAATTCACATTCCAAGTAATATTCGGCATGCTAATTACATTGCCGGTTGCCAAATTGCATTATCTCTTATAGTTTCCGAGATATGGACTATCGATAATTTACACCTTAGGCTCTGCTTCTAACTTGGGCCCAAATTGTAAAATGGTCTTATCTATTGGCGATTTCGTTCCAATTCACATTCCAAGTAATATTCGGCATGCTAATTACATTGCCGGTTGCCAAATTGAATTATCTCTTATAGTTTCCGAGATATGGACTATCGATAATTTACACTTTTATCGATAATTTATATTTAATTTACACCTTAGGCTCTGCTTCTAACTTGGGCCCAAATTGTAAAATGGTCTTATCTATTGGCGATTTCGTTCCAATTCACATTCCAAGTAATATTCGGCATGCTAATTACATTGCCGGTTGCCAAATTGAATTATCTCTTATAGTTTCCGAGATATGGACTATCGATAATTTACACCTTAGGCTCTGCTTCTAACTTGGCCCCAAATTGTAAAATGGTCTTACCTATTGGCGATTTCGTTCCAATTCACATTCCGAGTAATGTTCGGCATGCTAATTACATTGCCGGTTGCCAAATTGCATTATCTCTTATAGTTTCCGAGATATGGACTATCGATAATTTACACCTTAGGCTCTGCTTCTAACTTGGGCCCCAATTGTAAAATGGTCTTATCTATTGGCGATTTCGTTCCAATTCACATTCCAAGTAATATTCGGCATGCTAATTACATTGCAAATTGCATTATCTCTTATAGTTTCCGAGATATGGACTATCGATAATTTACACCTTAGGCTCTGCTTCTAACTTGGGCCCAAATTGTAAAATGGTCTTATCTATTGGCGATTTCGTCCCAATTCACATTCCAAGTGATATTCGGCATGCTAATTTCATTGCCGGTTGCGAAATTGCATTATCTCTTATAGTTTCCGAGATATGGACTATCGATAATTTACACCTTAGGCTCTGCTTCTAACTTGGGCCCAAATTGTAAAATGGTCTTATCTATTGGCGATTTCGTTCCAATTCACATTCCAAGTAATATTCGGCATGCTAATTACATTGCCGGTTGCCAAATTGCATTATCTCTTATAGTTTCCGAGATATGGACTATCGATAATTTACACCTTAGGCTCTGCTTCTAACTTGGGCCCAAATTGTAAAATGGTCTTATCTATTGGCGATTTCGTTCCAATTCACATTCCAAGTAATATTCGGCATGCTAATTTCATTGCCGGTTGCGAAATTGCATTATCTCTTATAGTTTCCGAGATATGGACTATCGATAATTTACACCTTAGGCTCTGCTTCTAACTTGGGCCCAAATTGTAAAATGGTCTTATCTATTGGCGATTTCGTTCCAATTCACATTCCAAGTAATATTCGGCATGCTAATTACATTGCCGGTTGCCAAATTGCATTATCTCTTATAGTTTCCGAGATATGGACTATCGATAATTTACACCTTAGGCTCTGCTTCTAACTTGGGCCCAAATTGTAAAATGGTCTTATCTATTGGCGATTTCGTCCCAATTCACATTCCAAGTGATATTCGGCATGCTAATTACATTGCCGGTTGCGAAATTGCATTATCTCTTATAGTTTCCGAGATATGGACTATCAATAATTTACACCTTAGGCTCTGCTTCTAACTTGGGCCCAAATTGTAAAATGGTCTTATCTATTGGCGATTTCGTTCCAATTCACATTCCAAGTAATATTCGGCATGCTAATTACATTGCCGGTTGCCAAATTGCATTATCTCTTATAGTTTCCGAGATATGGACTATCGATAAATTACACCTTAGGCTCTGCTTCTAACTTGGGCCCAAATTGTAAAATGGTCTTATCTATTGGCGATTTCGTTCCAATTCACATTCCAAGTAATATTCGGCATGCTAATTACATTGCCGGTTGCCAAATTGCATTATCTCTTATAGTTTCCGAGATATGGACTATCGATAATTTACACCTTAGGCTCTGCTTCTAACTTGGGCCCAAATTGTAAAATGGTCTTATCTATTGGCGATTTAGTTGCAATTCACATTCCAAGTAATATTCGGCATGCTAATTACATTGCCGGTTGCCAAATAGCATTATCTCTTATAGTTTCCGAGATATGGACTATCGATAATTTACACCTTAGGCTCTGCTTCTAACTTGGGCCCAAATTGTAAAATGGTCTTATCTATTGGCGATTTCGTTCCAATTCACATTCCAAGTAATATTTGGCATGCTAATTACATTGCCGGTTGCCAAATTGCATTATCTCTTATAGTTTCCGAGATATGGACTATCGTTAATTTACACATTAGGCTCTGCTTCTAACTTGGGCCCAAATTGTAAAATGGTCTTATCTATTGGCGATTTCGTTCCAATTCACATTCCAAGTAATATTCGGCATGCTAATTACATTGCCGGTTGCCAAATTGCATTATCTCTTATAGTTTCCGAGATATGGACTATCGATAATTTACACCTTAGGCTCTGCTTCTAACTTGGGCCCAAATTGTAAAATGGTCTTATCTATTGGCGATTTCGTTCCAATTCACATTCCAAGTAATATTCGGCATGATAATTACATTGCCGGTTGCCAAATTGCATTATCTCTTATAGTTTCCGAGATATGGACTATCGATAATTTACACCTTAGGCTCTGCTTCTAACTTGGGCCCAAATTGTAAAATGGTCTTATCTATTGGCGATTTCGTTCCAATTCACATTCCAATTAATATTCGGCATGCTAATTACATTGCCGGTTGCCAAATTGCATTATCTCTTATAGTTTCCGAGATATGGACTATCGATAATTTACACCTTAGGCTCTGCTTCTAACTTGGGCCCAAATTGTAAAATGGTCTTATCTATTGGCGATTTCGTTCCAATTCACATTCCAAGTAATATTCGGCATGCTAATTACATTGCCGGTTGCCAAATTGCATTATCTCTTATAGTTTCCGAGATATGGACTATCGATAATTTACACCTTAGGCTCTGCTTCTAACTTGGGCCCAAATTGTAAAATGGCCTTATCTATTGGCGATTTCGTTCCAATTCACATTCCAAGTAATATTCGGCATGCTAATTACATTGCCGGTTGCCAAATTGCATTATCTCTTATAGTTTCCGAGATATGGACTATCGATTATTTACACCTTAGGCTCTGCTTCTAACTTGGGCCCAAATTGTAAAATGGTCTTATCTATTGGCGATTTAGTTGCAATTCACATTCCAAGTAATATTCGGCATGCTAATTACATTGCCGGTTGCCAAATTGCATTATCTCTTATAGTTTCCGAGATATGGACTATCGATAATTTACACCTTAGGCTCTGCTTCTAACTTGGGCCCAAATTGTAAAATGGTCTTATCTATTGGCGATTTCGTTCCAATTCACATTCCAAGTAATATTGGGCATGCTAATTACATTGCCGGTTGCCAAATTGCATTATCTCTTATAGTTTCCGAGATATGGACTATCGATAATTTACACCTTAGGCTCTGCTTCTAACTTGGGCCCAAATTGTAAAATGGTCTTATCTATTGGCGATTTCGTTCCAATTCACATTCCAAGTAATATTCGGCATGCTAATTACATTGCCGGTTGCCAAATTGCATTATCTCTTATAGTTTCCGAAATATGGACTATCGATAATTTACACCTTAGGCTCTGCTTCTAACTTGGGCCCAAATTGTAAAATGGTCTTATCTATTGGCGATTTCGTTCCAATTCACACTCCAAGTAATATTCGGCATGCTAATTACATTGCCGGTTGCGAAATTGCATTATCTCTTATAGTTTCCGAGATATGGACTATCGATAATTTACACCTTAGGCTCTGCTTCTAACTTGGGCCCAAATTGTAAAATGGTCTTATCTATTGGCGATTTCGTTCCAATTCACATTCCAAGTAATATTCGGCATGCTAATTACATTGCCGGTTGCCAAATTGCATTATCTCTTATAGTTTCCGAGATATGGACTATCGATAATTTACACCTTAGGCTCTGCTTCTAACTTGGGCCCAAATTGTAAAATGGTCTTATCTATTGGCGATTTCGTCCCAATTCACATTCCAAGTGATATTCGGCATGCTAATTACATTTCCGGTTGCGAAATTGCATTATCTCTTATAGTTTCCGAGATATGGACTATCAATAATTTACACCTTAGGCTCTGCTTCTAACTTGGGCCCAAATTGTAAAATGGTCTTATCTATTGGCGATTTCGTTCCAATTCACATTCCAAGTAATATTCGGCATGCTAATTACAATGCCGGTTGCCAAATTGCATTATCTCTTATAGTTTCCGAGATATGGACTATCGATAATTTACACCTTAGGCTCTGCTTCTAACTTGGGCCCAAATTGTAAAATGGTCTTATCTATTGGCGATTTCGTTCCAATTCACATTCCAAGTAATATTCGGCATGGTAATTACATTGCCGGTTGCCAAATTGCATTATCTCTTATAGTTTCCGAGATATTGACTATCGATAATTTACACCTTAGGCTCTGCTTCTAACTTGGGCCCAAATAGTAAAATGGTCTTACCTATTGGCGATTTCGTTCCAATTCACATTCCAAGTAATATTCGGCATGCTAATTACATTGCCGGTTGCCAAATTGCATTATCTCTTATAGTTTCCGAGATATGGACTATCGATAATTTACACCTTAGGCTCTGCTTCTAACTTGGGCCCAAATTGTAAAATGGTCTTATCTATTGGCGATTTCGTTCCAATTCACATTCCAAGTAATATTCGGCATGCTAATTACATTGCCGGTTGCCAAATTGCATTATCTCTTATAGTTTCCGAGATATGGACTATCGATAATTTACACCATAGGCTCTGCTTCTAACTTGGGCCCAAATTGTAAAATGGTCTTATCTATTGGCGATTTCGTCCCAATTCACATTCCAAGTGATATTCGGCATGCTAATTACATTGCCGGTTGCGAAATTGCATTATCTCTTATAGTTTCCGAGATATGGACTATCGATAATTTACACCTTAGGCTCTGCTTCTAACTTGGGCCCAAATTGTAAAATGGTCTTATCTATTGGCGATTTCGTTCCAATTCACATTCCAAGTAATATTCGGCATGCTAATTACATTGCCGGTTGCCAAATTGCATTATCTCTTATAGTTTCCGAGATATGGACTATCGATAATTTACACCTTAGGCTCTGCTTCTAACTTGGGCCCAAATTGTAAAATGATCTTATCTATTGGTGATTTCGTTCCAATTCACATTCCAAGTAATATTCCGCATGCTAATTACATTGCCGGTTGCCAAATTGCATTATCTCTTATAGTTTCCGAGATATGGACTATCGATAATTTACACCTTAAGCTCTGCTTCTAACTTGTTCCCAAATTGTAAAATGGTCTTATCTATTGGCGATTTCGTTCCAATTCACATTCCAAGTAATATTCGGCATGCTAATTACATTGCCGGTTGCCAAATTGCATTATCTCTTATAGTTTCCGAGATATGGACTATCGATAATTTACACCTTAGGCTCTGCTTCTAACTTGGGCCCAAATTGTAAAATGGTCTTATCTATTGGCGATTTCGTTCCAATTCACATTCCAAGTAATATTAGGCATGCTAATTACATTGCCGGTTGCCAAATTGAATTATCTCTTATAGTTTCCGAGATATGGACTATCGATAATTTACACTTTATCGATAATTTATATTTAATTTACACCTTAGGCTCTGCTTCTAACTTGGGCCCAAATTGTAAAATGGTCTTATCTATTGGCGATTTCGTTCCAATTCACATTGAAAGTAATATTCGGCATGCTAATTACATTGCCGGTTGCCAAATTGAATTATCTCTTATAGTTTCCGAGATATGGACTATCGATAATTTACACCTTAGGCTCTGCTTCTAACTTGGCCCCAAATTGTAAAATGGTCTTACCTATTGGCGATTTCGTTCCAATTCACATTCCAAGTAATGTTCGGCATGCTAATTACATTGCCGGTTGCCAAATTGCATTATCTCTTATAGTTTCCGAGATATGGACTATCGATAATTTACACCTTAGGCTCTGCTTCTAACTTGGGCCCCAATTGTAAAATGGTCTTATCTATTGGCGATTTCGTTCCAATTCACATTCCAAGTAATATTCGGCATGCTAATTACATTGCAAATTGCATTATCTCTTATAGTTTCCGAGATATGGACTATCGATAATTTACACCTTAGGCTCTGCTTCTAACTTGGGCCCAAATTGTAAAATGGTCTTATCTATTGGCGATTTCGTCCCAATTCACATTCCAAGTGATATTCGGCATGCTAATTTCATTGCCGGTTGCGAAATTGCATTATCTCTTATAGTTTCCGAGATATGGACTATCGATAATTTACACCTTAGGCTCTGCTTCTAACTTGGGCCCAAATTGTAAAATGGTCTTATCTATTGGCGATTTCGTTCCAATTCACATTCCAAGTAATATTCGGCATGCTAATTACATTGCCGGTTGCCAAATTGCATTATCTCTTATAGTTTCCGAGATATGGACTATCGATAATTTACACCTTAGGCTCTGCTTCTAACTTGGGCCCAAATTGTAAAATGGTCTTATCTATTGGCGATTTCGTTCCAATTCACATTCCAAGTAATATTCGGCATGCTAATTACATTGCCGGTTGCCAAATTGCATTATCTCTTATAGTTTCCGAGATATGGACTATCGATAATTTACACCTTAGGCTCTGCTTCTAACTTGGCCCCAAATTGTAAAATGGTCTTATCTATTGGCGATTTCGTCCCAATTCACATTCCAAGTGATATTCGGCATGCTAATTACATTGCCGGTTGCGAAATTGCATTATCTCTTATAGTTTCCGAGATATGGACTATCAATAATTTACACCTTAGGCTCTGCTTCTAACTTGGGCCCAAATTGTAAAATGGTCTTATCTATTGGCGATTTCGTTCCAATTCACATTCCAAGTAATATTCGGCATGCTAATTACATTGCCGGTTGCCAAATTGCATTATCTCTTATAGTTTCCGAGATATGGACTATCGATAATTTACACCTTAGGCTCTGCTTCTAACTTGGGCCCAAATTGTAAAATGGTCTTATCTATTGGCGATTTCGTTCCAATTCACATTCCAAGTAATATTCGGCATGCTAATTACATTGCCGGTTGCCAAATTGCATTATCTCTTATAGTTTCCGAGATATGGACTATCGATAATTTACACCTTAGGCTCTGCTTCTAACTTGGGCCCAAATTGTAAAATGGTCTTATCTATTGGCGATTTAGTTGCAATTCACATTCCAAGTAATATTCGGCATGCTAATTACATTGCCGGTTGCCAAATAGCATTATCTCTTATAGTTTCCGAGATATGGACTATCGATAATTTACACCTTAGGCTCTGCTTCTAACTTGGGCCCAAATTGTAAAATGGTCTTATCTATTGGCGATTTCGTTCCAATTCACATTCCAAGTAATATTTGGCATGCTAATTACATTGCCGGTTGCCAAATTGCATTATCTCTTATAGTTTCCGAGATATGGACTATCGTTAATTTACACATTAGGCTCTGCTTCTAACTTGGGCCCAAATTGTAAAATGGTCTTATCTATTGGCGATTTCGTTCCAATTCACATTCCAAGTAATATTCGGCATGCTAATTACATTGCCGGTTGCCAAATTGCATTATCTCTTATAGTTTCCGAGATATGGACTATCGATAATTTACACCTTAGGCTCTGCTTCTAACTTGGGCCCAAATTGTAAAATGGTCTTATCTATTGGCGATTTCGTTCCAATTCACATTCCAAGTAATATTCGGCATGATAATTACATTGCCGGTTGCCAAATTGCATTATCTCTTATAGTTTCCGAGATATGGACTATCGATAATTTACACCTTAGGCTCTGCTTCTAACTTGGGCCCAAATTGTAAAATGGTCTTATCTATTGGCGATTTCGTTCCAATTCACATTCCAATTAATATTCGGCATGCTAATTACATTGCCGGTTGCCAAATTGCATTATCTCTTATAGTTTCCGAGATATGGACTATCGATAATTTACACCTTAGGCTCTGCTTCTAACTTGGGCCCAAATTGTAAAATGGTCTTATCTATTGGCGATTTCGTTCCAATTCACATTCCAAGTAATATTCGGCATGCTAATTACATTGCCGGTTGCCAAATAGCATTATCTCTTATAGTTTCCGAGATATGGACTATCGATAATTTACACCTTAGGCTCTGCTTCTAACTTGGGCCCAAATTGTAAAATGGTCTTATCTATTGGCGATTTCGTTCCAATTCACATTCCAAGTAATATTCGGCATGCTAATTACATTGCCGGTTGCCAAATTGCATTATCTCTTATAGTTTCCGAGATATGGACTATCGATAATTTACACCTTAGGCTCTGCTTCTAACTTGGGCCCAAATTGTAAAATGGTCTTATCTATTGGCGATTTCGTTCCAATTCACATTCCAAGTAATATTCGGCATGCTAATTACATTGCCGGTTGCCAAATTGAATTATCTCTTATAGTTTCCGAGATATGGACTATCGATAATTTACACCTTAGGCTCTGCTTCTAACTTGGGCCCAAATTGTAAAATGGTCTTACCTATTGGCGATTTCGTTCCAATTCACATTCCAAGTAATATTCGGCATGCTAATTACATTGCCGGTTGCCAAATTGCATTATCTCTTATAGTTTCCGAGATATTGACTATCGATAATTTACACCTTAGGCTCTGCTTCTAACTTGGGCCCAAATTGTAAAATGGTCTTATCTATTGGCGATTTCGTTCCAATTCACATTCCAAGTAATATTCGGCATGCTAATTGCATTGCCGGTTGCCAAATTGCATTATCTCTTATAGTTTCCGAGATATGGACTATCGATAATTTACACCTTAGGCTCTGCTTCTAACTTGGGCCCGAATTGTAAAATGGTCTTATCTATTGGCGATTTCGTTCCAATTCACATTCCAAGTAATATTCGGCATGCTAATTACATTGCCGGTTGCCAAATTGCATTATCTCTTATAGTTTCCGAGATATGGACTATCGATAATTTACACCTTAGGCTCTGCTTCTAACTTGGGCCCAAATTGTAAAATGGTCTTATCTATTGGCGATTTCGTCCCAATTCACATTCCAAGTGATATTCGGCATGCTAATTACATTGCCGGTTGCGAAATTGCATTATCTCTTATAGTTTCCGAGATATGGACTATCAATAATTTACACCTTAGGCTCTGCTTCTAACTTGGGCCCAAATTGTAAAATGGCCTTATCTATTGGCGATTTCGTTCCAATTCACATTCCAAGTAATATTCGGCATGCTAATTACATTGCCGGTTGCCAAATTGCATTATCTCTTATAGTTTCCGAGATATGGACTATCGATAATTTACACCTTAGGCTCTGCTTCTAACTTGGGCCCAAATTGTAAAATGGTCTTATCTATTGGCGATTTCGTTCCAATTCACATTCCAAGTAATATTCGGTATGCTAATTACATTGCCGGTTGCCAAATTGCATTATCTCTTATAGTTTCCGAGATATGGACTATCGATAATTTACACCTTAGGCTCTGCTTCTAACTTGGGCCCAAATTGTAAAATGGTCTTATCTATTGGCGATTTAGTTGCAATTCACATTCCAAGTAATATTCGGCATGCTAATTACATTGCCGGTTGCCAAATTGCATTATCTCTTATAGTTTCCGAGATATGGACTATCGATAATTTACACCTTAGGCTCTGCTTCTAACTTGGGCCCAAATTGTAAAATGGTCTTATCTATTGGCGATTTCGTCCCAATTCACATTCCAAGTGATATTCGGCATGCTAATTACATTGCCGGTTGCGAAATTGCATTATCTCTTATAGTTTCCGAGATATGGACTATCGATAATTTACACCTTAGGCTCTGCTTCTAACTTGGGCCCAAATTGTAAAATGGTCTTATCTATTGGCGATTTCGTTCCAATTCACATTCCAAGTAATATTCGGCATGCTAATTACATTGCCGGTTGCCAAATTGCATTATCTCTTATAGTTTCCGAGATATGGACTATCGATAATTTACACCTTAGGCTCTGCTTCTAACTTGGCCCCAAATTGTAAAATGGTCTTATCTATTGGCGATTTCGTCCCAATTCACATTCCAAGTGATATTCGGCATGCTAATTACATTGCCGGTTGCGAAATTGCATTATCTCTTATAGTTTCCGAGATATGGACTATCAATAATTTACACCTTAGGCTCTGCTTCTAACTTGGGCCCAAATTGTAAAATGGTCTTATCTATTGGCGATTTCGTTCCAATTCACATTCCAAGTAATATTCGGCATGCTAATTACATTGCCGGTTGCCAAATTGCATTATCTCTTATAGTTTCCGAGATATGGACTATCGATAATTTACACCTTAGGCTCTGCTTCTAACTTGGGCCCAAATTGTAAAATGGTCTTATCTATTGGCGATTTCGTTCCAATTCACATTCCAAGTAATATTCGGCATGCTAATTACATTGCCGGTTGCCAAATTGCATTATCTCTTATAGTTTCCGAGATATGGACTATCGATAATTTACACCTTAGGCTCTGCTTCTAACTTGGGCCCAAATTGTAAAATGGTCTTATCTATTGGCGATTTAGTTGCAATTCACATTCCAAGTAATATTCGGCATGCTAATTACATTGCCGGTTGCCAAATAGCATTATCTCTTATAGTTTCCGAGATATGGACTATCGATAATTTACACCTTAGGCTCTGCTTCTAACTTGGGCCCAAATTGTAAAATGGTCTTATCTATTGGCGATTTCGTTCCAATTCACATTCCAAGTAATATTTGGCATGCTAATTACATTGCCGGTTGCCAAATTGCATTATCTCTTATAGTTTCCGAGATATGGACTATCGTTAATTTACACATTAGGCTCTGCTTCTAACTTGGGCCCAAATTGTAAAATGGTCTTATCTATTGGCGATTTCGTTCCAATTCACATTCCAAGTAATATTCGGCATGCTAATTACATTGCCGGTTGCCAAATTGCATTATCTCTTATAGTTTCCGAGATATGGACTATCGATAATTTACACCTTAGGCTCTGCTTCTAACTTGGGCCCAAATTGTAAAATGGTCTTATCTATTGGCGATTTCGTTCCAATTCACATTCCAAGTAATATTCGGCATGATAATTACATTGCCGGTTGCCAAATTGCATTATCTCTTATAGTTTCCGAGATATGGACTATCGATAATTTACACCTTAGGCTCTGCTTCTAACTTGGGCCCAAATTGTAAAATGGTCTTATCTATTGGCGATTTCGTTCCAATTCACATTCCAATTAATATTCGGCATGCTAATTACATTGCCGGTTGCCAAATTGCATTATCTCTTATAGTTTCCGAGATATGGACTATCGATAATTTACACCTTAGGCTCTGCTTCTAACTTGGGCCCAAATTGTAAAATGGTCTTATCTATTGGCGATTTCGTTCCAATTCACATTCCAAGTAATATTCGGCATGCTAATTACATTGCCGGTTGCCAAATTGCATTATCTCTTATAGTTTCCGAGATATGGACTATCGATAATTTACACCTTAGGCTCTGCTTCTAACTTGGGCCCAAATTGTAAAATGGTCTTATCTATTGGCGATTTCGTTCCAATTCACATTCCAAGTAATATTCGGCATGCTAATTACATTGCCGGTTGCCAAATTGCATTATCTCTTATAGTTTCCGAGATATGGACTATCGATAATTTACACCTTAGGCTCTGCTTCTAACTTGGGCCCAAATTGTAAAATGGTCTTATCTATTGGCGATTTCGTTCCAATTCACATTCCAAGTAATATTCGGCATGCTAATTACATTGCCGGTTGCCAAATTGAATTATCTCTTATAGTTTCCGAGATATGGACTATCGATAATTTACACCTTAGGCTCTGCTTCTAACTTGGGCCCAAATTGTAAAATGGTCTTACCTATTGGCGATTTCGTTCCAATTCACATTCCAAGTAATATTCGGCATGCTAATTACATTGCCGGTTGCCAAATTGCATTATCTCTTATAGTTTCCGAGATATTGACTATCGATAATTTACACCTTAGGCTCTGCTTCTAACTTGGGCCCAAATTGTAAAATGGTCTTATCTATTGGCGATTTCGTTCCAATTCACATTCCAAGTAATATTCGGCATGCTAATTACATTGCCGGTTGCCAAATTGCATTATCTCTTATAGTTTCCGAGATATGGACTATCGATAATTTACACCTTAGGCTCTGCTTCTAACTTGGGCCCGAATTGTAAAATGGTCTTATCTATTGGCGATTTCGTTCCAATTCACATTCCAAGTAATATTCGGCATGCTAATTACATTGCCGGTTGCCAAATTGCATTATCTCTTATAGTTTCCGAGATATGGACTATCGATAATTTACACCTTAGGCTCTGCTTCTAACTTGGGCCCAAATTGTAAAATGGTCTTATCTATTGGCGATTTCGTCCCAATTCACATTCCAAGTGATATTCGGCATGCTAATTACATTGCCGGTTGCGAAATTGCATTATCTCTTATAGTTTCCGAGATATGGACTATCAATAATTTACACCTTAGGCTCTGCTTCTAACTTGGGCCCAAATTGTAAAATGGCCTTATCTATTGGCGATTTCGTTCCAATTCACATTCCAAGTAATATTCGGCATGCTAATTACATTGCCGGTTGCCAAATTGCATTATCTCTTATAGTTTCCGAGATATGGACTATCGATAATTTACACCTTAGGCTCTGCTTCTAACTTGGGCCCAAATTGTAAAATGGTCTTATCTATTGGCGATTTCGTTCCAATTCACATTCCAAGTAATATTCGGTATGCTAATTACATTGCCGGTTGCCAAATTGCATTATCTCTTATAGTTTCCGAGATATGGACTATCGATAATTTACACCTTAGGCTCTGCTTCTAACTTGGGCCCAAATTGTAAAATGGTCTTATCTATTGGCGATTTAGTTGCAATTCACATTCCAAGTAATATTCGGCATGCTAATTACATTGCCGGTTGCCAAATTGCATTATCTCTTATAGTTTCCGAGATATGGACTATCGATAATTTACACCTTAGGCTCTGCTTCTAACTTGGGCCCAAATTGTAAAATGGTCTTATCTATTGGCGATTTCGTTCCAATTCACATTCCAAGTAATATTTGGCATGCTAATTACATTGCCGGTTGCCAAATTGCATTATCTCTTATAGTTTCCGAGATATGGACTATCGATAATTTACACCTTAGGCTCTGCTTCTAACTTGGGCCCAAATTGTAAAATGGTCTTATCTATTGGCGATTTCGTTCCAATTCACATTCCAAGTAATATTCGGCATGCTAATTACATTGCCGGTTGCCAAATTGCATTATCTCTTATAGTTTCCGAAAAATGGACTATCGATAATTTACACCTTAGGCTCTGCTTCTAACTTGGGCCCAAATTGTAAAATGGTCTTATCTATTGGCGATTTCGTTCCAATTCACACTCCAAGTAATATTCGGCATGCTAATTACATTGCCGGTTGCGAAATTGCATTATCTCTTATAGTTTCCGAGATATGGACTATCGATAATTTACACCTTAGGCTCTGCTTCTAACTTGGGCCCAAATTGTAAAATGGTCTTATCTATTGGCGATTTCGTTCCAATTCACATTCCAAGTAATATTCGGCATGCTAATTACATTGCCGGTTGCCAAATTGCATTATCTCTTATAGTTTCCGAGATATGGACTATCGATAATTTACACCTTAGGCTCTGCTTCTAACTTGGGCCCAAATTGTAAAATGGTCTTATCTATTGGCGATTTCGTCCCAATTCACATTCCAAGTGATATTCGGCATGCTACTTACATTTCCGGTTGCGAAATTGCATTATCTCTTATAGTTTCCGAGATATGGACTATCAATAATTTACACCTTAGGCTCTGCTTCTAACTTGGGCCCAAATTGTAAAATGGTCTTATCTATTGGCGATTTCGTTCCAATTCACATTCCAAGTAATATTCGGCATGCTAATTACAATGCCGGTTGCCAAATTGCATTATCTCTTATAGTTTCCGAGATATGGACTATCGATAATTTACACCTTAGGCTCTGCTTCTAACTTGGGCCCAAATTGTAAAATGGTCTTATCTATTGGCGATTTCGTTCCAATTCACATTCCAAGTAATATTCGGCATGGTAATTACATTGCCGGTTGCCAAATTGCATTATCTCTTATAGTTTCCGAGATATGGACTATCGATAATTTACACCTTAGGCTCTGCTTCTAACTTGGGCCCAAATTGTAAAATGGTCTTATCTATTGGCGATTTCGTTCCAATTCACATTCCAAGTAATATTCGGCATGCTAATTACATTGCCGGTTGCTAAATTGCATTATCTCTTATAGTTTCCGAGATATGGATTATCAATAATTTACACCTTAGTCTCTGCTTCTAACTTGGGCCCAAATTGTAAAATGGTCTTATCTATTGGCGATTTCGTTCCAATTCACATTCCAAGTAATATTCGGCATGCTAATTACATTGCCGGTTGCCAAATTGCATTATCTCTTATAGTTTCCGAGATATGGACTATCGATAATTTACAATTAGGCTCTGCTTCTAACTTGGGCCCAAATTGTAAAATGGTCTTATCTATTGGCGATTTCGTTCCAATTCACATTCCAAGTAATATTCGGCATGCTAATTACATTGCCGGTTGCCAAATTGCATTATCTCTTATAGTTTCCGAGATATGGACTATCGATAATTTACACCTTAGGCTCTGCTTCTAACTTGGGCCCAAATTGTAAAATGGTCTTATCTATTGGCGATTTCGTTCCAATTCACATTCCAAGTAATATTCGGCATGCTAATTACATTGCCGGTTGCCAAATTGAATTATCTCTTATAGTTTCCGAGATATGGACTATCGATAATTTACACCTTAGGCTCTGCTTCTAACTTGGGCCCAAATAGTAAAATGGTCTTACCTATTGGCGATTTCGTTCCAATTCACATTCCAAGTAATATTCGGCATGCTAATTACATTGCCGGTTGCCAAATTGCATTATCTCTTATAGTTTCCGAGATATGGACTATCGATAATTTACACCTTAGGCTCTGCTTCTAACTTGGGCCCAAATTGTAAAATGGTCTTATCTATTGGCGATTTCGTTCCAATTCACATTCCAAGTAATATTCGGCATGCTAATTACATTGCCGGTTGCCAAATTGCATTATCTCTTATAGTTTCCGAGATATGGACTATCGATAATTTACACCATAGGCTCTGCTTCTAACTTGGGCCCAAATTGTAAAATGGTCTTATCTATTGGCGATTTCGTTCCAATTCACATTCCAAGTAATATTCGGCATGCTAATTACAATGCCGGTTGCCAAATTGCATTATCTCTTATAGTTTCCGAGATATGGACTATCGATAATTTACACCTTAGGCTCTGCTTCTAACTTGGGCCCAAATTGTAAAATGGTCTTATCTATTGGCGATTTCGTTCCAATTCACATTCCAAGTAATATTCGGCATGGTAATTACATTGCCGGTTGCCAAATTGCATTATCTCTTATAGTTTCCGAGATATTGACTATCGATAATTTACACCTTAGGCTCTGCTTCTAACTTGGGCCCAAATAGTAAAATGGTCTTACCTATTGGCGATTTCGTTCCAATTCACATTCCAAGTAATATTCGGCATGCTAATTACATTGCCGGTTGCCAAATTGCATTATCTCTTATAGTTTCCGAGATATGGACTATCGATAATTTACACCTTAGGCTCTGCTTCTAACTTGGGCCCAAATTGTAAAATGGTCTTATCTATTGGCGATTTCGTTCCAATTCACATTCCAAGTAATATTCGGCATGCTAATTACATTGCCGGTTGCCAAATTGCATTATCTCTTATAGTTTCCGAGATATGGACTATCGATAATTTACACCATAGGCTCTGCTTCTAACTTGGGCCCAAATTGTAAAATGGTCTTATCTATTGGCGATTTCGTCCCAATTCACATTCCAAGTGATATTCGGCATGCTAATTACATTGCCGGTTGCGAAATTGCATTATCTCTTATAGTTTCCGAGATATGGACTATCGATAATTTACACCTTAGGCTCTGCTTCTAACTTGGGCCCAAATTGTAAAATGGTCTTATCTATTGGCGATTTCGTTCCAATTCACATTCCAAGTAATATTCGGCATGCTAATTACATTGCCGGTTGCCAAATTGCATTATCTCTTATAGTTTCCGAGATATGGACTATCGATAATTTACACCTTAGGCTCTGCTTCTAACTTGGGCCCAAATTGTAAAATGATCTTATCTATTGGTGATTTCGTTCCAATTCACATTCCAAGTAATATTCCGCATGCTAATTACATTGCCGGTTGCCAAATTGCATTATCTCTTATAGTTTCCGAGATATGGACTATCGATAATTTACACCTTAAGCTCTGCTTCTAACTTGTTCCCAAATTGTAAAATGGTCTTATCTATTGGCGATTTCGTTCCAATTCACATTCCAAGTAATATTCGGCATGCTAATTACATTGCCGGTTGCCAAATTGCATTATCTCTTATAGTTTCCGAGATATGGACTATCGATAATTTACACCTTAGGCTCTGCTTCTAACTTGGGCCCAAATTGTAAAATGGTCTTATCTATTGGCGATTTCGTTCCAATTCACATTCCAAGTAATATTAGGCATGCTAATTACATTGCCGGTTGCCAAATTGAATTATCTCTTATAGTTTCCGAGATATGGACTATCGATAATTTACACTTTATCGATAATTTATATTTAATTTACACCTTAAGCTCTGCTTCTAACTTGTTCCCAAATTGTAAAATGGTCTTATCTATTGGCGATTTCGTTCCAATTCACATTCCAAGTAATATTCGGCATGCTAATTACATTGCCGGTTGCTAAATTGCATTATCTCTTATAGTTTCCGAGATATGGATTATCAATAATTTACACCTTAGTCTCTGCTTCTAACTTGGGCCCAAATTGTAAAATGGTCTTATCTATTGGCGATTTCGTTCCAATTCACATTCCAAGTAATATTCGGCATGCTAATTACATTGCCGGTTGCCAAATTGCATTATCTCTTATAGTTTCCGAGATATGGACTATCGATAATTTACAATTAGGCTCTGCTTCTAACTTGGGCCCAAATTGTAAAATGGTCTTATCTATTGGCGATTTCGTTCCAATTCACATTCCAAGTAATATTCGGCATGCTAATTACATTGCCGGTTGCCAAATTGCATTATCTCTTATAGTTTCCGAGATATGGACTATCGATAATTTACACCTTAGGCTCTGCTTCTAACTTGGGCCCAAATTGTAAAATGGTCTTATCTATTGGCGATTTCGTTCCAATTCACATTCCAAGTAATATTCGGCATGCTAATTACATTGCCGGTTGCCAAATTGAATTATCTCTTATAGTTTCCGAGATATGGACTATCGATAATTTACACCTTAGGCTCTGCTTCTAACTTGGGCCCAAATAGTAAAATGGTCTTACCTATTGGCGATTTCGTTCCAATTCACATTCCAAGTGATATTCGGCATGCTAATTACATTGCCGGTTGCGAAATTGCATTATCTCTTATAGTTTCCGAGATATGGACTATCGATAATTTACACCTTAGGCTCTGCTTCTAACTTGGGCCCAAATTGTAAAATGGTCTTATCTATTGGCGATTTCGTTCCAATTCACATTCCAAGTAATATTCGGCATGCTAATTACATTGCCGGTTGCCAAATTGCATTATCTCTTATAGTTTCCGAGATATGGACTATCGATAATTTACACCTTAGGCTCTGCTTCTAACTTGGGCCCAAATTGTAAAATGATCTTATCTATTGGTGATTTCGTTCCAATTCGCATTCCAAGTAATATTCCGCATGCTAATTACATTGCCGGTTGCCAAATTGCATTATCTCTTATAGTTTCCGAGATATGGACTATCGATAATTTACACCTTAAGCTCTGCTTCTAACTTGTTCCCAAATTGTAAAATGGTCTTATCTATTGGCGATTTCGTTCCAATTCACATTCCAAGTAATATTCGGCATGCTAATTACATTGCCGGTTGCCAAATTGCATTATCTCTTATAGTTTCCGAGATATGGACTATCGATAATTTACACCTTAGGCTCTGCTTCTAACTTGGGCCCAAATTGTAAAATGGTCTTATCTATTGGCGATTTCGTTCCAATTCACATTCCAAGTAATATTAGGCATGCTAATTACATTGCCGGTTGCCAAATTGAATTATCTCTTATAGTTTCCGAGATATGGACTATCGATAATTTACACTTTATCGATAATTTATATTTAATTTACACCTTAAGCTCTGCTTCTAACTTGTTCCCAAATTGTAAAATGGTCTTATCTATTGGCGATTTCGTTCCAATTCACATTCCAAGTAATATTCGGCATGCTAATTACATTGCCGGTTGCCAAATTGCATTATCTCTTATAGTTTCCGAGATATGGACTATCGATAATTTACACCTTAGGCTCTGCTTCTAACTTGGGCCCAAATTGTAAAATGGTCTTATCTATTGGCGATTTCGTTCCAATTCACATTCCAAGTAATATTCGGCATGCTAATTACATTGCCGGTTGCCAAATTGCATTATCTCTTATAGTTTCCGAGATATGGACTATCGATAATTTACACCATAGGCTCTGCTTCTAACTTGGGCCCAAATTGTAAAATGGTCTTATCTATTGGCGATTTCGTCCCAATTCACATTCCAAGTGATATTCGGCATGCTAATTACATTGCCGGTTGCGAAATTGCATTATCTCTTATAGTTTCCGAGATATGGACTATCGATAATTTACACCTTAGGCTCTGCTTCTAACTTGGGCCCAAATTGTAAAATGGTCTTATCTATTGGCGATTTCGTTCCAATTCACATTCCAAGTAATATTCGGCATGCTAATTACATTGCCGGTTGCCAAATTGCATTATCTATTATAGTTTCCGAGATATGGACTATCGATAATTTACACCTTAGGCTCTGCTTCTAACTTGGGCCCAAATTGTAAAATGATCTTATCTATTGGTGATTTCGTTCCAATTCACATTCCAAGTAATATTCCGCATGCTAATTACATTGCCGGTTGCCAAATTGCATTATCTCTTATAGTTTCCGAGATATGGACTATCGATAATTTACACCTTAAGCTCTGCTTCTAACTTGTTCCCAAATTGTAAAATGGTCTTATCTATTGGCGATTTCGTTCCAATTCACATTCCAAGTAATATTCGGCATGCTAATTACATTGCCGGTTGCCAAATTGCATTATCTCTTATAGTTTCCGAGATATGGACTATCGATAATTTACACCTTAGGCTCTGCTTCTAACTTGGGCCCAAATTGTAAAATGGTCTTATCTATTGGCGATTTCGTTCCAATTCACATTGAAAGTAATATTCGGCATGCTAATTACATTGCCGGTTGCCAAATTGAATTATCTCTTATAGTTTCCGAGATATGGACTATCGATAATTTACACCTTAGGCTCTGCTTCTAACTTGGCCCCAAATTGTAAAATGGTCTTACCTATTGGCGATTTCGTTCCAATTCACATTCCAAGTAATGTTCGGCATGCTAATTACATTGCCGGTTGCCAAATTGCATTATCTCTTATAGTTTCCGAGATATGGACTATCGATAATTTACACCTTAGGCTCTGCTTCTAACTTGGGCCCCAATTGTAAAATGGTCTTATCTATTGGCGATTTCGTTCCAATTCACATTCCAAGTAATATTCATCTCTTATAGTTTCCGAGATATGGACTATCGATAATTTACACCTTAGGCTCTGCTTCTAACTTGGGCCCAAATTGTAAAATGGTCTTATCTATTGGCGATTTCGTCCCAATTCACATTCCAAGTGATATTCGGCATGCTAATTTCATTGCCGGTTGCGAAATTGCATTATCTCTTATAGTTTCCGAGATATGGACTATCGATAATTTACACCTTAGGCTCTGCTTCTAACTTGGGCCCAAATTGTAAAATGGTCTTATCTATTGGCGATTTCGTTCCAATTCACATTCCAAGTAATATTCGGCATGCTAATTACATTGCCGGTTGCCAAATTGCATTATCTCTTATAGTTTCCGAGATATGGACTATCGATAATTTACACCTTAGGCTCTGCTTCTAACTTGGGCCCAAATTGTAAAATGGTCTTATCTATTGGCGATTTCGTTCCAATTCACATTCCAAGTAATATTCGGCATGCTAATTACATTGCCGGTTGCCAAATTGCATTATCTCTTATAGTTTCCGAGATATGGACTATCGATAATTTACACCTTAGGCTCTGCTTCTAACTTGGCCCCAAATTGTAAAATGGTCTTATCTATTGGCGATTTCGTCCCAATTCACATTCCAAGTGATATTCGGCATGCTAATTACATTGCCGGTTGCGCAATTGCATTATCTCTTATAGTTTCCGAGATATGGACTATCAATAATTTACACCTTAGGCTCTGCTTCTAACTTGGGCCCAAATTGTAAAATGGTCTTATCTATTGGCGATTTCGTTCCAATTCACATTCCAAGTAATATTCGGCATGCTAATTACATTGCCGGTTGCCAAATTGCATTATCTCTTATAGTTTCCGAGATATGGACTATCGATAATTTACACCTTAGGCTCTGCTTCTAACTTGGGCCCAAATTGTAAAATGGTCTTATCTATTGGCGATTTCGTTCCAATTCACATTCCAAGTAATATTCGGCATGCTAATTACATTGCCGGTTGCCAAATTGCATTATCTCTTATAGTTTCCGAGATATGGACTATCGATAATTTACACCTTAGGCTCTGCTTCTAACTTGGGCCCAAATTGTAAAATGGTCTTATCTATTGGCGATTTAGTTGCAATTCACATTCCAAGTAATATTCGGCATGCTAATTACATTGCCGGTTGCCAAATAGCATTATCTCTTATAGTTTCCGAGATATGGACTATCGATAATTTACACCTTAGGCTCTGCTTCTAACTTGGGCCCAAATTGTAAAATGGTCTTATCTATTGGCGATTTCGTTCCAATTCACATTCCAAGTAATATTTGGCATGCTAATTACATTGCCGGTTGCCAAATTGCATTATCTCTTATAGTTTCCGAGATATGGACTATCGTTAATTTACACATTAGGCTCTGCTTCTAACTTGGGCCCAAATTGTAAAATGGTCTTATCTATTGGCGATTTCGTTCCAATTCACATTCCAAGTAATATTCGGCATGCTAATTACATTGCCGGTTGCCAAATTGCATTATCTCTTATAGTTTCCGAGATATGGACTATCGATAATTTACACCTTAGGCTCTGCTTCTAACTTGGGCCCAAATTGTAAAATGGTCTTATCTATTGGCGATTTCGTTCCAATTCACATTCCAAGTAATATTCGGCATGATAATTACATTGCCGGTTGCCAAATTGCATTATCTCTTATAGTTTCCGAGATATGGACTATCGATAATTTACACCTTAGGCTCTGCTTCTAACTTGGGCCCAAATTGTAAAATGGTCTTATCTATTGGCGATTTCGTTCCAATTCACATTCCAATTAATATTCGGCATGCTAATTACATTGCCGGTTGCCAAATTGCATTATCTCTTATAGTTTCCGAGATATGGACTATCGATAATTTACACCTTAGGCTCTGCTTCTAACTTGGGCCCAAATTGTAAAATGGTCTTATCTATTGGCGATTTCGTTCCAATTCACATTCCAAGTAATATTCGGCATGCTAATTACATTGCCGGTTGCCAAATAGCATTATCTCTTATAGTTTCCGAGATATGGACTATCGATAATTTACACCTTAGGCTCTGCTTCTAACTTGGGCCCAAATTGTAAAATGGTCTTATCTATTGGCGATTTCGTTCCAATTCACATTCCAAGTAATATTCGGCATGCTAATTACATTGCCGGTTGCCAAATTGCATTATCTCTTATAGTTTCCGAGATATGGACTATCGATAATTTACACCTTAGGCTCTGCTTCTAACTTGGGCCCAAATTGTAAAATGGTCTTATCTATTGGCGATTTCGTTCCAATTCACATTCCAAGTAATATTCGGCATGCTAATTACATTGCCGGTTGCCAAATTGAATTATCTCTTATAGTTTCCGAGATATGGACTATCGATAATTTACACCTTAGGCTCTGCTTCTAACTTGGGCCCAAATTGTAAAATGGTCTTACCTATTGGCGATTTCGTTCCAATTCACATTCCAAGTAATATTCGGCATGCTAATTACATTGCCGGTTGCCAAATTGCATTATCTCTTATAGTTTCCGAGATATTGACTATCGATAATTTACACCTTAGGCTCTGCTTCTAACTTGGGCCCAAATTGTAAAATGGTCTTATCCATTGGCGATTTCGTTCCAATTCACATTCCAAGTAATATTCGGCATGCTAATTGCATTGCCGGTTGCCAAATTGCATTATCTCTTATAGTTTCCGAGATATGGACTATCGATAATTTACACCTTAGGCTCTGCTTCTAACTTGGGCCCAAATTGTAAAATGGTCTTATCTATTGGCGATTTCGTTCCAATTCACATTCCAATTAATATTCGGCATGCTAATTACATTGCCGGTTGCCAAATTGCATTATCTCTTATAGTTTCCGAGATATGGACTATCGATAATTTACACCTTAGGCTCTGCTTCTAACTTGGGCCCGAATTGTAAAATGGTCTTATCTATTGGCGATTTCGTCCCAATTCACATTCCAAGTGATATTCGGCATGCTAATTACATTGCCGGTTGCGAAATTGCATTATCTCTTATAGTTTCCGAGATATGGACTATCAATAATTTACACCTTAGGCTCTGCTTCTAACTTGGGCCCAAATTGTAAAATGGCCTTATCTATTGGCGATTTCGTTCCAATTCACATTCCAAGTAATATTCGGCATGCTAATTACATTGCCGGTTGCCAAATTGCATTATCTCTTATAGTTTCCGAGATATGGACTATCGATAATTTACACCTTAGGCTCTGCTTCTAACTTGGGCCCAAATTGTAAAATGGTCTTATCTATTGGCGATTTCGTTCCAATTCACATTCCAAGTAATATTCGGTATGCTAATTACATTGCCGGTTGCCAAATTGCATTATCTCTTATAGTTTCCGAGATATGGACTATCGATAATTTACACCTTAGGCTCTGCTTCTAACTTGGGCCCAAATTGTAAAATGGTCTTATCTATTGGCGATTTAGTTGCAATTCACATTCCAAGTAATATTCGGCATGCTAATTACATTGCCGGTTGCCAAATTGCATTATCTCTTATAGTTTCCGAGATATGGACTATCGATAATTTACACCTTAGGCTCTGCTTCTAACTTGGGCCCAAATTGTAAAATGGTCTTATCTATTGGCGATTTCGTCCCAATTCACATTCCAAGTGATATTCGGCATGCTAATTACATTGCCGGTTGCGAAATTGCATTATCTCTTATAGTTTCCGAGATATGGACTATCGATAATTTACACCTTAGGCTCTGCTTCTAACTTGGGCCCAAATTGTAAAATGGTCTTATCTATTGGCGATTTCGTTCCAATTCACATTCCAAGTAATATTCGGCATGCTAATTACATTGCCGGTTGCCAAATTGCATTATCTCTTATAGTTTCCGAGATATGGACTATCGATAATTTACACCTTAGGCTCTGCTTCTAACTTGGCCCCAAATTGTAAAATGGTCTTATCTATTGGCGATTTCGTCCCAATTCACATTCCAAGTGATATTCGGCATGCTAATTACATTGCCGGTTGCGAAATTGCATTATCTCTTATAGTTTCCGAGATATGGACTATCAATAATTTACACCTTAGGCTCTGCTTCTAACTTGGGCCCAAATTGTAAAATGGTCTTATCTATTGGCGATTTCGTTCCAATTCACATTCCAAGTAATATTCGGCATGCTAATTACATTGCCGGTTGCCAAATTGCATTATCTCTTATAGTTTCCGAGATATGGACTATCGATAATTTACACCTTAGGCTCTGCTTCTAACTTGGGCCCAAATTGTAAAATGGTCTTATCTATTGGCGATTTCGTTCCAATTCACATTCCAAGTAATATTCGGCATGCTAATTACATTGCCGGTTGCCAAATTGCATTATCTCTTATAGTTTCCGAGATATGGACTATCGATAATTTACACCTTAGGCTCTGCTTCTAACTTGGGCCCAAATTGTAAAATGGTCTTATCTATTGGCGATTTAGTTGCAATTCACATTCCAAGTAATATTCGGCATGCTAATTACATTGCCGGTTGCCAAATAGCATTATCTCTTATAGTTTCCGAGATATGGACTATCGATAATTTACACCTTAGGCTCTGCTTCTAACTTGGGCCCAAATTGTAAAATGGTCTTATCTATTGGCGATTTCGTTCCAATTCACATTCCAAGTAATATTTGGCATGCTAATTACATTGCCGGTTGCCAAATTGCATTATCTCTTATAGTTTCCGAGATATGGACTATCGTTAATTTACACATTAGGCTCTGCTTCTAACTTGGGCCCAAATTGTAAAATGGTCTTATCTATTGGCGATTTCGTTCCAATTCACATTCCAAGTAATATTCGGCATGCTAATTACATTGCCGGTTGCCAAATTGCATTATCTCTTATAGTTTCCGAGATATGGACTATCGATAATTTACACCTTAGGCTCTGCTTCTAACTTGGGCCCAAATTGTAAAATGGACTTATCTATTGGCGATTTCGTTCCAATTCACATTCCAAGTAATATTCGGCATGATAATTACATTGCCGGTTGCCAAATTGCATTATCTCTTATAGTTTCCGAGATATGGACTATCGATAATTTACACCTTAGGCTCTGCTTCTAACTTGGGCCCAAATTGTAAATTGGTCTTATCTATTGGCGATTTCGTTCCAATTCACATTCCAATTAATATTCGGCATGCTAATTACATTGCCGGTTGCCAAATTGCATTATCTCTTATAGTTTCCGAGATATGGACTATCGATAATTTACACCTTAGGCTCTGCTTCTAACTTGGGCCCAAATTGTAAAATGGTCTTATCTATTGGCGATTTCGTTCCAATTCACATTCCAAGTAATATTCGGCATGCTAATTACATTGCCGGTTGCCAAATTGCATTATCTCTTATAGTTTCCGAGATATGGACTATCGATAATTTACACCTTAGGCTCTGCTTCTAACTTGGGCCCAAATTGTAAAATGGTCTTATCTATTGGCGATTTCGTTCCAATTCACATTCCAAGTAATATTCGGCATGCTAATTACATTGCCGGTTGCCAAATTGCATTATCTCTTATAGTTTCCGAGATATGGACTATCGATAATTTACACCTTAGGCTCTGCTTCTAACTTGGGCCCAAATTGTAAAATGGTCTTATCTATTGGCGATTTCGTTCCAATTCACATTCCAAGTAATATTCGGCATGCTAATTACATTGCCGGTTGCCAAATTGAATTATCTCTTATAGTTTCCGAGATATGGACTATCGATAATTTACACCTTAGGCTCTGCTTCTAACTTGGGCCCAAATTGTAAAATGGTCTTACCTATTGGCGATTTCGTTCCAATTCACATTCCAAGTAATATTCGGCATGCTAATTACATTGCCGGTTGCCAAATTGCATTATCTCTTATAGTTTCCGAGATATTGACTATCGATAATTTACACCTTAGGCTCTGCTTCTAACTTGGGCCCAAATTGTAAAATGGTCTTATCTATTGGCGATTTCGTTCCAATTCACATTCCAAGTAATATTCGGCATGCTAATTACATTGCCGGTTGCCAAATTGCATTATCTCTTATAGTTTCCGAGATATGGACTATCGATAATTTACACCTTAGGCTCTGCTTCTAACTTGGGCCCGAATTGTAAAATGGTCTTATCTATTGGCGATTTCGTTCCAATTCACATTCCAAGTAATATTCGGCATGCTAATTACATTGCCGGTTGCCAAATTGCATTATCTCTTATAGTTTCCGAGATATGGACTATCGATAATTTACACCTTAGGCTCTGCTTCTAACTTGGGCCCAAATTGTAAAATGGTCTTATCTATTGGCGATTTCGTCCCAATTCACATTCCAAGTGATATTCGGCATGCTAATTACATTGCCGGTTGCGAAATTGCATTATCTCTTATAGTTTCCGAGATATGGACTATCAATAATTTACACCTTAGGCTCTGCTTCTAACTTGGGCCCAAATTGTAAAATGGCCTTATCTATTGGCGATTTCGTTCCAATTCACATTCCAAGTAATATTCGGCATGCTAATTACATTGCCGGTTGCCAAATTGCATTATCTCTTATAGTTTCCGAGATATGGACTATCGATAATTTACACCTTAGGCTCTGCTTCTAACTTGGGCCCAAATTGTAAAATGGTCTTATCTATTGGCGATTTCGTTCCAATTCACATTCCAAGTAATATTCGGTATGCTAATTACATTGCCGGTTGCCAAATTGCATTATCTCTTATAGTTTCCGAGATATGGACTATCGATAATTTACACCTTAGGCTCTGCTTCTAACTTGGGCCCAAATTGTAAAATGGTCTTATCTATTGGCGATTTAGTTGCAATTCACATTCCAAGTAATATTCGGCATGCTAATTACATTGCCGGTTGCCAAATTGCATTATCTCTTATAGTTTCCGAGATATGGACTATCGATAATTTACACCTTAGGCTCTGCTTCTAACTTGGGCCCAAATTGTAAAATGGTCTTATCTATTGGCGATTTCGTTCCAATTCACATTCCAAGTAATATTTGGCATGCTAATTACATTGCCGGTTGCCAAATTGCATTATCTCTTATAGTTTCCGAGATATGGACTATCGATAATTTACACCTTAGGCTCTGCTTCTAACTTGGGCCCAAATTGTAAAATGGTCTTATCTATTGGCGATTTCGTTCCAATTCACATTCCAAGTAATATTCGGCATGCTAATTACATTGCCGGTTGCCAAATTGCATTATCTCTTATAGTTTCCGAAAAATGGACTATCGATAATTTACACCTTAGGCTCTGCTTCTAACTTGGGCCCAAATTGTAAAATGGTCTTATCTATTGGCGATTTCGTTCCAATTCACACTCCAAGTAATATTCGGCATGCTAATTACATTGCCGGTTGCGAAATTGCATTATCTCTTATAGTTTCCGAGATATGGACTATCGATAATTTACACCTTAGGCTCTGCTTCTAACTTGGGCCCAAATTGTAAAATGGTCTTATCTATTGGCGATTTCGTTCCAATTCACATTCCAAGTAATATTCGGCATGCTAATTACATTGCCGGTTGCCAAATTGCATTATCTCTTATAGTTTCCGAGATATGGACTATCGATAATTTACACCTTAGGCTCTGCTTCTAACTTGGGCCCAAATTGTAAAATGGTCTTATCTATTGGCGATTTCGTCCCAATTCACATTCCAAGTGATATTCGGCATGCTACTTACATTTCCGGTTGCGAAATTGCATTATCTCTTATAGTTTCCGAGATATGGACTATCAATAATTTACACCTTAGGCTCTGCTTCTAACTTGGGCCCAAATTGTAAAATGGTCTTATCTATTGGCGATTTCGTTCCAATTCACATTCCAAGTAATATTCGGCATGCTAATTACAATGCCGGTTGCCAAATTGCATTATCTCTTATAGTTTCCGAGATATGGACTATCGATAATTTACACCTTAGGCTCTGCTTCTAACTTGGGCCCAAATTGTAAAATGGTCTTATCTATTGGCGATTTCGTTCCAATTCACATTCCAAGTAATATTCGGCATGGTAATTACATTGCCGGTTGCCAAATTGCATTATCTCTTATAGTTTCCGAGATATGGACTATCGATAATTTACACCTTAGGCTCTGCTTCTAACTTGGGCCCAAATTGTAAAATGGTCTTATCTATTGGCGATTTCGTTCCAATTCACATTCCAAGTAATATTCGGCATGCTAATTACATTGCCGGTTGCTAAATTGCATTATCTCTTATAGTTTCCGAGATATGGATTATCAATAATTTACACCTTAGGCTCTGCTTCTAACTTGGGCCCAAATTGTAAAATGGTCTTATCTATTGGCGATTTCGTTCCAATTCACATTCCAAGTAATATTCGGCATGCTAATTACATTGCCGGTTGCCAAATTGCATTATCTCTTATAGTTTCCGAGATATGGACTATCGATAATTTACAATTAGGCTCTGCTTCTAACTTGGGCCCAAATTGTAAAATGGTCTTATCTATTGGCGATTTCGTTCCAATTCACATTCCAAGTAATATTCGGCATGCTAATTACATTGCCGGTTGCCAAATTGCATTATCTCTTATAGTTTCCGAGATATGGACTATCGATAATTTACACCTTAGGCTCTGCTTCTAACTTGGGCCCAAATTGTAAAATGGTCTTATCTATTGGCGATTTCGTTCCAATTCACATTCCAAGTAATATTCGGCATGCTAATTACATTGCCGGTTGCCAAATTGAATTATCTCTTATAGTTTCCGAGATATGGACTATCGATAATTTACACCTTAGGCTCTGCTTCTAACTTGGGCCCAAATAGTAAAATGGTCTTACCTATTGGCGATTTCGTTCCAATTCACATTCCAAGTAATATTCGGCATGCTAATTACATTGCCGGTTGCCAAATTGCATTATCTCTTATAGTTTCCGAGATATGGACTATCGATAATTTACACCTTAGGCTCTGCTTCTAACTTGGGCCCAAATTGTAAAATGGTCTTATCTATTGGCGATTTCGTTCCAATTCACATTCCAAGTAATATTCGGCATGCTAATTACATTGCCGGTTGCCAAATTGCATTATCTCTTATAGTTTCCGAGATATGGACTATCGATAATTTACACCATAGGCTCTGCTTCTAACTTGGGCCCAAATTGTAAAATGGTCTTATCTATTGGCGATTTCGTCCCAATTCACATTCCAAGTGATATTCGGCATGCTAATTACATTGCCGGTTGCGAAATTGCATTATCTCTTATAGTTTCCGAGATATGGACTATCGATAATTTACACCTTAGGCTCTGCTTCTAACTTGGGCCCAAATTGTAAAATGGTCTTATCTATTGGCGATTTCGTTCCAATTCACATTCCAAGTAATATTCGGCATGCTAATTACATTGCCGGTTGCCAAATTGCATTATCTCTTATAGTTTCCGAGATATGGACTATCGATAATTTACACCTTAGGCTCTGCTTCTAACTTGGGCCCAAATTGTAAAATGATCTTATCTATTGGCGATTTAGTTGCAATTCACATTCCAAGTAATATTCGGCATGCTAATTACATTGCCGGTTGCCAAATTGCATTATCTCTTATAGTTTCCGAGATATGGACTATCGATAATTTACACCTTAGGCTCTGCTTCTAACTTGGGCCCAAATTGTAAAATGGTCTTATCTATTGGCGATTTCGTTCCAATTCACATTCCAAGTAATATTCGGCATGCTAATTACATTGCCGGTTGCCAAATTGCATTATCTCTTATAGTTTCCGAGATATGGACTATCGATAATTTACACCTTAGGCTCTGCTTCTAACTTGGGCCCAAATTGTAAAATGGTCTTATCTATTGGCGATTTCGTTCCAATTCACATTCCAAGTAATATTCGGCATGCTAATTACATTTCCGGTTGCCAAATTGCATTATCTCTTATAGTTTCCGAGATATGGACTATCGATAATTTACACCTTAGGCTCTGCTTCTAACTTGGGCCCAAATTGTAAAATGGTCTTATCTATTGGCGATTTAGTTGCAATTCACATTCCAAGTAATATTCGGCATGCTAATTACATTGCCGGTTGTCAAATTGCATTATCTCTTATAGTTTCCGAGATATGGACTATCGATAATTTACACCTTAGGCTCTGCTTCTAACTTGGGCCCAAATTGTAAAATGGTTTTATCTATTGGCGATTTCGTTCCAATTCACATTCCAAGTAATATTCGGCATGCTAATTACATTGCCGGTAGCCAAATTGCATTATCTCTTATAGTTTCCGAGATATGGACTATCGATAATTTACACCTTAGGCTCTGCTTCTAACTTGGGCCCAAATTGTAAAATGGTCTTATCTATTGGCTATTTCGTTCCAATTCACATTCCAAGTAATATTCGGCATGCTAATTACATTGCCGGTTGCCAAATTGCATTATCTCTTATAGTTTCCGAGATATGGACTATCGATAATTTACACCTTAGGCTCTGCTTCTAACTTGGGCCCAAATTGTAAAATGGTCTTATCTATTGGCGATTTCGTTCCAATTCACACTCCAAGTAATATTCGGCATGCTAATTACATTGCCGGTTGCGAAATTGCATTATCTATTATAGTTTCCGAGATATGGACTATCGATAATTTACAACTTAGGCTCTGCTTCTAACTTGGGCCCAAATTGTAAAATGGTCTAATCTATTGGCGATTTCGTTCCAATTCACATTCCAAGTAATATTCGGCATGCTAATTACATTGCCGGTTGCCAAATTGCATTATCTCTTATAGTTTCCGAGATATGGACTATCGATAATTTACACCTTAGGCTCTGCTTCTAACTTGGGCCCAAATTGTAAAATGGTCTTATCTATTGGCGATTTCGTTCCAATTCACATTCCAAGTAATATTCGGCATGCTAATTACATTGCCGGTTGCCAAATTGCATTATCTCTTATAGTTTCCGAGATATGGACTATCGATAATTTACACCTTAGGCTCTGCTTCTAACTTGGGCCCAAATTGTAAAATGGTCTTATCTATTGGCGATTTCGTCCCAATTCACATTCCAAGTGATATTCGGCATGCTAATTACATTGCCGGTTGCGAAATTGCATTATCTCTTATAGTTTCCGAGATATGGACTATCAATAATTTACACCTTAGGCTCTGCTTCTAACTTGGGCCCAAATTGTAAAATGGTCTTATCTATTGGCGATTTCGTTCCAATTCACATTCCAAGTAATATTCGGCATGCTAATTACATTGCCGGTTGCCAAATTGCATTATCTCTTATAGTTTCCGAGATATGGACTATCGATAATTTACACCTTAGGCTCTGCTTCTAACTTGGGCCCAAATTGTAAAATGGTCTTATCTATTGGCGATTTCGTTCCAATTCACATTCCAAGTAATATTCGGCATGCTAATTACATTTCCGGTTGCCAAATTGCATTATCTCTTATAGTTTCCGAGATATGGACTATCGATAATTTACACCTTAGGCTCTGCTTCTAACTTGGGCCCAAATTGTAAAATGGTCTTATCTATTGGCGATTTAGTTGCAATTCACATTCCAAGTAATATTCGGCATGCTAATTACATTGCCGGTTGTCAAATTGCATTATCTCTTATAGTTTCCGAGATATGGACTATCGATAATTTACACCTTAGGCTCTGCTTCTAACTTGGGCCCAAATTGTAAAATGGTTTTATCTATTGGCGATTTCGTTCCAATTCACATTCCAAGTAATATTCGGCATGCTAATTACATTGCCGGTAGCCAAATTGCATTATCTCTTATAGTTTCCGAGATATGGACTATCGATAATTTACACCTTAGGCTCTGCTTCTAACTTGGGCCCAAATTGTAAAATGGTCTTATCTATTGGCTATTTCGTTCCAATTCACATTCCAAGTAATATTCGGCATGCTAATTACATTGCCGGTTGCCAAATTGCATTATCTCTTATAGTTTCCGAGATATGGACTATCGATAATTTACACCTTAGGCTCTGCTTCTAACTTGGGCCCAAATTGTAAAATGGTCTTATCTATTGGCGATTTCGTTCCAATTCACACTCCAAGTAATATTCGGCATGCTAATTACATTGCCGGTTGCGAAATTGCATTATCTATTATAGTTTCCGAGATATGGACTATCGATAATTTACAACTTAGGCTCTGCTTCTAACTTGGGCCCAAATTGTAAAATGGTCTAATCTATTGGCGATTTCGTTCCAATTCACATTCCAAGTAATATTCGGCATGCTAATTACATTGCCGGTTGCCAAATTGCATTATCTCTTATAGTTTCCGAGATATGGACTATCGATAATTTACACCTTAGGCTCTGCTTCTAACTTGGGCCCAAATTGTAAAATGGTCTTATCTATTGGCGATTTCGTTCCAATTCACATTCCAAGTAATATTCGGCATGCTAATTACATTGCCGGTTGCCAAATTGCATTATCTCTTATAGTTTCCGAGATATGGACTATCGATAATTTACACCTTAGGCTCTGCTTCTAACTTGGGCCCAAATTGTAAAATGGTCTTATCTATTGGCGATTTCGTCCCAATTCACATTCCAAGTGATATTCGGCATGCTAATTACATTGCCGGTTGCGAAATTGCATTATCTCTTATAGTTTCCGAGATATGGACTATCAATAATTTACACCTTAGGCTCTGCTTCTAACTTGGGCCCAAATTGTAAAATGGTCTTATCTATTGGCTATTTCGTTCCAATTCACATTCCAAGTAATATTCGGCATGCTAATTATATTGCCGGTTGCCAAATTGCATTATCTCTTATAGTTTCCGAGATATGGACTATCGATAATTTACACCTTAGGCTCTGCTTCTAACTTGGGCCCAAATTGTAAAATGGTCTTATCTATTGGCGATTTCGTTCCAATTCACACTCCAAGTAATATTCGGCATGCTAATTACATTGCCGGTTGCGAAATTGCATTATCTATTATAGTTTCCGAGATATGGACTATCGATAATTTACACCTTAGGCTCTGCTTCTAACTTGGGCCCAAATTGTAAAATGGTCTTATCTATTGGCGATTTCGTTCCAATTCACATTCCAAGTAATATTCGGCATGCTAATTACATTGCCGGTTGCCAAATTGCATTATCTCTTATAGTTTCCGAGATATGGACTATCGATAATTTACACCTTAGGCTCTGCTTCTAACTTGGGCCCAAATTGTAAAATGGTCTTATCTATTGGCGATTTCGTTCCAATTCACATTCCAAGTAATATTCGGCATGCTAATTACATTGCCGGTTGCCAAATTGCATTATCTCTTATAGTTTCCGAGATATGGACTATCGATAATTTACACATTAGGCTCTGCTTCTAACTTGGGCCCAAATTGTAAAATGGTCTTATCTATTGGCGATTTCGTTCCAATTCACATTCCAAGTAATATTCGGCATGCTAATTACATTGCCGGTTGCCAAATTGCATTATCTCTTATAGTTTCCGAGATATGGACTATCGATAATTTACACCTTAGGCTCTGCTTCTAACTTGGGCCCAAATTGTAAAATGGTCTTATCTATTGGCGATTTCGTTCCAATTCACATTCCAAGTAATATTCGGCATGATAATTACATTGCCGGTTGCCAAATTGCATTATCTCTTATAGTTTCCGAGATATGGACTATCGATAATTTACACCTTAGGCTCTGCTTCTAACTTGGGCCCAAATTGTAAAATGGTCTTATCTATTGGCGATTTCGTTCCAATTCACATTCCAATTAATATTCGGCATGCTAATTACATTGCCGGTTGCCAAATTGCATTATCTCTTATAGTTTCCGAGATATGGACTATCGATAATTTACACCTTAGGCTCTGCTTCTAACTTGGGCCCAAATTGTAAAATGGTCTTATCTATTGGCGATTTCGTTCCAATTCACATTCCAAGTAATATTCGGCATGCTAATTACATTGCCGGTGGCCAAATTGCATTATCTCTTATAGTTTCCGAGATATGGACTATCGATAATTTACACCTTAGGCTCTGCTTCTAACTTGGGCCCAAATTGTAAAATGGTCTTATCTATTGGCGATTTCGTTCCAATTCACATTCCAAGTAATATTCGGCATGCTAATTACATTGCCGGTTGCCAAATTGCATTATCTCTTATAGTTTCCGAGATATGGGCTATCGATAATTTACACCTTAGGCTCTGCTTCTAACTTGGGCCCAAATTGTAAAATGGTCTTATCTATTGGCTATTTCGTTCCAATTCACATTCCAAGTAATATTCGGCATGCTAATTATATTGCCGGTTGCCAAATTGCATTATCTCTTATAGTTTCCGAGATATGGACTATCGATAATTTACACCTTAGGCTCTGCTTCTAACTTGGGCCCAAATTGTAAAATGGTCTTATCTATTGGCGATTTCGTTCCAATTCACACTCCAAGTAATATTCGGCATGCTAATTACATTGCCGGTTGCGAAATTGCATTATCTATTATAGTTTCCGAGATATGGACTATCGATAATTTACACCTTAGGCTCTGCTTCTAACTTGGGCCCAAATTGTAAAATGGTCTTATCTATTGGCGATTTCGTTCCAATTCACATTCCAAGTAATATTCGGCATGCTAATTACATTGCCGTTTGCCAAATTGCATTATCTCTTATAGTTTCCGAGATATGGACTATCGATAATTTACACCTTAGGCTCTGCTTCTAACTTGGGCCCAAATTGTAAAATGGTCTTATCTATTGGCGATTTCGTTCCAATTCACATTCCAAGTAATATTCGGCATGCTAATTACATTGCCGGTTGCCAAATTGCATTATCTCTTATAGTTTCCGAGATATGGACTATCGATAATTTACACCTTAGGCTCTGCTTCTAACTTGGGCCCAAATTGTAAAATGGTCTTATCTATTGGCGATTTCGTCCCAATTCACATTCCAAGTGATATTCGGCATGCTAATTACATTGCCGGTTGCGAAATTGCATTATCTCTTATAGTTTCCGAGATATGGACTATCAATAATTTACACCTTAGGCTCTGCTTCTAACTTGGGCCCAAATTGTAAAATGGTCTTATCTATTGGCGATTTCGTTCCAATTCACATTCCAAGTAATATTCGGCATGCTAATTACATTGCCGGTTGCCAAATTGCATTATCTCTTATAGTTTCCGAGATATGGACTATCGATAATTTACACCTTAGGCTCTGCTTCTAACTTGGGCCCAAATTGTAAAATGGTCTTATCTATTGGCGATTTCGTTCCAATTTACATTCCAAGTAATATTCGGCATGCTAATTACATTGCCGGTTGCCAAATTGCATTATCTCTTATAGTTTCCGAGATATGGACTATCGATAATTTACACCTTAGGCTCTGCTTCTAACTTGGGCCCAAATTGTAAAATGGTCTTATCTATTGGCGATTTAGTTGCAATTCACATTCCAAGTAATATTCGGCATGCTAATTACATTGCCGGTTGCCAAATAGCATTATCTCTTATAGTTTCCGAGATATGGACTATCGATAATTTACACCTTAGGCTCTGCTTCTAACTTGGGCCCAAATTGTAAAATGGTCTTATCTATTGGCGATTTCGTTCCAATTCACATTCCAAGTAATATTTGGCATGCTAATTACATTGCCGGTTGCCAAATTGCATTATCTCTTATAGTTTCCGAGATATGGACTATCGATAATTTACACATTAGGCTCTGCTTCTAACTTGGGCCCAAATTGTAAAATGGTCTTATCTATTGGCGATTTTGTTCCAATTCACATTCCAAGTAATATTCGGCATGCTAATTACATTGCCGGTTGCCAAATTGCATTATCTCTTATAGTTTCCGAGATATGGACTATCGATAATTTACACCTTAGGCTCTGCTTCTAACTTGGGCCCAAATTGTAAAATGGTCTTATCTATTGGCGATTTCGTTCCAATTCACATTCCAAGTAATATTCGGCATGATAATTACATTGCCGGGTGCCAAATTGCATTATCTCTTATAGTTTCCGAGATATGGACTATCGATAATTTACACCTTAGGCTCTGCTTCTAACTTGGGCCCAAATTGTAAAATGGTCTTATCTATTGGCGATTTCGTTCCAATTCACATTCCAATTAATATTCGGCATGCTAATTACATTGCCGGTTGCCAAATTGCATTATCTCTTATAGTTTCCGAGATATGGACTATCGATAATTTACACCTTAGGCTCTGCTTCTAACTTGGGCCCAAATTGTAAAATGGTCTTATCTATTGGCGATTTCGTTCCAATTCACATTCCAAGTAATATTCGGCATGCTAATTACATTGCCGGTGGCCAAATTGCATTATCTCTTATAGTTTCCGAGATATGGACTATCGATAATTTACACCTTAGGCTCTGCTTCTAACTTGGGCCCAAATTGTAAAATGGTCTTATCTATTGGCGATTTCGTTCCAATTCACATTCCAAGTAATATTCGGCATGCTAATTACATTGCCGGTTGCCAAATTGCATTATCTCTTATAGTTTCCGAGATATGGACTATCGATAATTTACACCTTAGGCTCTGCTTCTAACTTGGGCCCAAATTGTAAAATGGTCTTATCTATTGGCGATTTCGTTCCAATTCACATTCCAAGTAATATTCGGCATGCTAATTACATTGCCGGTTGCCAAATTGAATTATCTCTTATAGTTTCCGAGATATGGACTATCGATAATTTACACCTTAGGCTCTGCTTCTAACTTGGGCCCAAATTGTAAAATGGTCTTACCTATTGGCGATTTCGTTCCAATTCACATTCCAAGTAATATTCGGCATGCTAATTACATTGCCGGTTGCCAAATTGCATTATCTCTTATAGTTTCCGAGATATGGACTATCGATAATTTACACCTTAGGCTCTGCTTCTAACTTGGGCCCAAATTGTAAAATGGTCTTATCTATTGGCGATTTCGTTCCAATTCACATTCCAAGTAATATTCGGCATGCTAATTACATTGCCGGTTGCCAAATTGCATTATCTCTTATAGTTTCCGAGATATGGACTATCGATAATTTACACCTTAGGCTCTGCTTCTAACTTGGGCCCAAATTGTAAAATGGTCTTATCTATTGGCGATTTCGTTCCAATTCACATTCCAAGTAATATTCGGCATGCTAATTACATTGCCGGTTGCCAAATTGCATTATCTCTTATAGTTTCCGAGATATGGACTATCGATAATTTACACCTTAGGCTCTGCTTCTAACTTGGGCCCAAATTGTAAAATGGTCTTATCTATTGGCGATTTCGTCCCAATTCACATTCCAAGTGATATTCGGCATGCTAATTACATTGCCGGTTGCGAAATTGCATTATCTCTTATAGTTTCCGAGATATGGACTATCAATAATTTACACCTTAGGCTCTGCTTCTAACTTGGGCCCAAATTGTAAAATGGCCTTATCTATTGGCGATTTCGTTCCAATTCACATTCCAAGTAATATTCGGCATGCTAATTACATTGCCGGTTGCCAAATTGCATTATCTCTTATAGTTTCCGAGATATGGACTATCGATAATTTACACCTTAGGCTCTGCTTCTAACTTGGGCCCAAATTGTAAAATGGTCTTATCTATTGGCGATTTCGTTCCAATTCACATTCCAAGTAATATTCGGCATGCTAATTACATTGCCGGTTGCCAAATTGCATTATCTCTTATAGTTTCCGAGATATGGACTATCGATAATTTACACCTTAGGCTCTGCTTCTAACTTGGGCCCAAATTGTAAAATGGTCTTATCTATTGGCGATTTAGTTGCAATTCACATTCCAAGTAATATTCGGCATGCTAATTACATTGCCGGTTGCCAAATTGCATTATCTCTTATAGTTTCCGAGATATGGACTATCGATAATTTACACCTTAGGCTCTGCTTCTAACTTGGGCCCAAATTGTAAAATATTCTTATCTATTGGCGATTTCGTTCCAATTCACATTCCAAGTAATATTTGGCATGCTAATTACATTGCCGGTTGCCAAATTGCATTATCTCTTATAGTTTCCGAGATATGGACTATCGATAATTTACACCTTAGGCTCTGCTTCTAACTTGGGCCCAAATTGTAAAATGGTCTTATCTATTGGCGATTTCGTTCCAATTCACATTCCAAGTAATATTCGGCATGCTAATTACATTACCGGTTGCCAAATTGCATTATCTCTTATAGTTTCCGAAATATGGACTATCGATAATTTACACCTTAGGCTCTGCTTCTAACTTGGGCCCAAATTGTAAAATGGTCTTATCTATTGGCGATTTCGTTCCAATTCACACTCCAAGTAATATTCGGCATGCTAATTACATTGCCGGTTGCGAAATTGCATTATCTCTTATAGTTTCCGAGATATGGACTATCGATAATTTACACCTTAGGCTCTGCTTCTAACTTGGGCCCAAATTGTAAAATGGTCTTATCTATTGGCGATTTCGTTCCAATTCACATTCCAAGTAATATTCGGCATGCTAATTACATTGCCCGTTGCCAAATTGCATTATCTCTTATAGTTTCCGAGATATGGACTATCGATAATTTACACCTTAGGCTCTGCTTCTAACTTGGGCCCAAATTGTAAAATGGTCTTATCTATTGGCGATTTCGTCCCAATTCACATTCCAAGTGATATTCGGCATGCTAATTACATTTCCGGTTGCGAAATTGCATTATCTCTTATAGTTTCCGAGATATGGACTATCAATAATTTACACCTTAGGCTCTGCTTCTAACTTGGGCCCAAATTGTAAAATGGTCTTATCTATTGGCGATTTCGTTCCAATTCACATTCCAAGTAATATTCGGCATGCTAATTACAATGCCGGTTGCCAAATTGCATTATCTCTTATAGTTTCCGAGATATGGACTATCGATAATTTACACCTTAGGCTCTGCTTCTAACTTGGGCCCAAATTGTAAAATGGTCTTATCTATTGGCGATTTCGTTCCAATTCACATTCCAAGTAATATTCGGCATGGTAATTACATTGCCGGTTGCCAAATTGCATTATCTCTTATAGTTTCCGAGATATGGACTATCGATAATTTACACCTTAGGCTCTGCTTCTAACTTGGGCCCAAATTGTAAAATGGTCTTATCTATTGGCGATTTCGTTCCAATTCACATTCCAAGTAATATTCGGCATGCTAATTACATTGCCGGTTGCTAAATTGCATTATCTCTTATAGTTTCCGAGATATGGATTATCAATAATTTACACCTTAGGCTCTGCTTCTAACTTGGGCCCAAATTGTAAAATGGTCTTATCTATTGGCGATTTCGTTCCAATTCACATTCCAAGTAATATTCGGCATGCTAATTACATTGCCGGTTGCCAAATTGCATTATCTCTTATAGTTTCCGAGATATGGACTATCGATAATTTACACCTTAGGCTCTGCTTCTAACTTGGGCCCAAATTGTAAAATGGTCTTATCTATTGGCGATTTCGTTCCAATTCACATTCCAAGTAATATTTGGCATGCTAATTACATTGTCGGTTGCCAAATTGCATTATCTCTTATAGTTTCCGAGATATGGATTATCGATAATTTACACCTTAGGCTCTGCTTCTAACTTGGGCCCAAATTGTAAAATGGTCTTATCTATTGGCGATTTCGTTCCAATTCACATTCCAAGTAATATTCGGCATGCTAATTACATTGCCGGTTGCCAAATTGAATTATCTCTTATAGTTTCCGAGATATGGACTATCGATAATTTACACCTTAGGCTCTGCTTCTAACTTGGGCCCAAATAGTAAAATGGTCTTACCTATTGGCGATTTCGTTCCAATTCACATTCCAAGTAATATTCGGCATGCTAATTACATTGCCAGTTGCCAAATTGCATTATCTCTTATAGTTTCCGAGATATGGACTATCGATAATTTACACCTTAGGCTCTGCTTCTAACTTGGGCCCAAATTGTAAAATGGTCTTATCTATTGGCGATTTCGTTCCAATTCACATTCCAAGTAATATTCGGCATGCTAATTACATTGCCGGTTGCCAAATTGCATTATCTCTTATAGTTTCCGAGATATGGACTATCGATAATTTACACCATAGGCTCTGCTTCTAACTTGGGCCCAAATTGTAAAATGGTCTTATCTATTGGCGATTTCGTCCCAATTCACATTCCAAGTGATATTCGGCATGCTAATTACATTGCCGGTTGCGAAATTGCATTATCTCTTATAGTTTCCGAGATATGGACTATCGATAATTTACACCTTAGGGTCTGCCTCTAACTTGGGCCCAAATTGTAAAATGGTCTTATCTATTAGCGATTTAGTTGCAATTCACATTCCAAGTAATATTCGGCATGCTAATTACATTGCCGGTTGTCAAATTGCATTATCTCTTATAGTTTCCGAGATATGGACTATCGATAATTTACACCTTAGGCTCTGCTTCTAACTGGGGCCCAAATTGTAAAATGGTTTTATCTATTGGCGATTTCGTTCCAATTCACATTCCAAGTAATATTCGGCATGCTAATTACATTGCCGGTAGCCAAATTGCATTATCTCTTATAGTTTCCGAGATATGGACTATCGATAATTTACACCTTAGGCTCTGCTTCTAACTTGGGCCCAAATTGTAAAATGGTCTTATCTATTGGCTATTTCGTTCCAATTCACATTCCAAGTAATATTCGGCATGCTAATTACATTGCCGGTTGCCAAATTGCATTATCTCTTATAGTTTCCGAGATATGGACTATCGATAATTTACACCTTAGGCTCTGCTTCTAACTTGGGCCCAAATTGTAAAATGGTCTTATCTATTGGCGATTTCGTTCCAATTCACACTCCAAGTAATATTCGGCATGCTAATTACATTGCCGGTTGCGAAATTGCATTATCTATTATAGTTTCCGAGATATGGACTATCGATAATTTACACCTTAGGCTCTGCTTCTAACTTGGGCCCAAATTGTAAAATGGTCTTATCTATTGGCGATTTCGTTCCAATTCACATTCCAAGTAATATTCGGCATGCTAATTACATTGCCGGTTGCCAAATTGCATTATCTCTTATAGTTTCCGAGATATGGACTATCGATAATTTACACCTTAGGCTCTGCTTCTAACTTGGGCCCAAATTGTAAAATGGTCTTATCTATTGGCGAATTCGTTCCAATTCACATTCCAAGTAATATTCGGCATGCTAATTACATTGCCGGTTGCCAAATTGCATTATCTCTTATAGTTTCCGAGATATGGACTATCGATAATTTACACCTTAGGCTCTGCTTCTAACTTGGGCCCAAATTGTAAAATGGTCTTATCTATTGGCGATTTCGTCCCAATTCACATTCCAAGTGATATTCGGCATGCTAATTACATTGCCAGTTGCGAAATTGCATTATCTCTTATAGTTTCCGAGATATGGACTATCAATAATTTACACCTTAGGCTCTGCTTCTAACTTGGGCCCAAATTGTAAAATGGTCTTATCCATTGGCGATTTCGTTCCAATTCACATTCCAAGTAATATTCGGCATGCTAATTACATTGCTGGTTGCCAAATTGCATTATCTCTTATAGTTTCTGAGATATGGACTATCGATAATTTACACCTTAGGCTCTGCTTCTAACTTGGGCCCAAATTGTAAAATGGTCTTATTTATTGGCGATTTCGTTCCAATTCACATTCCAAGTAATATTCGGCATGCTAATTACATTGCCGGTTGCCAAATTGCATTATCTCTTATAGTTTCCGAGATATGGACTATCGATAATTTACACCTTAGGCTCTGCTTCTAACTTGGGCCCAAATTGTAAAATGGTCTTATCTATTGGCGATTTCGTTCCAATTCACATTCCAAGTAATATTCGGCATGCTAATTACATTGCCGGTTGCCAAGTTGCATTATCTCTTATAGTTTCCGAGATACGGACTATCGATAATTTACACCTTAGGCTCTGCTTCTAACTTGGGCCCAAATTGTAAAATGGTCTTATCTATTGGCGATTTCGTTCCAATTCACATTCCAAGTAATATTCGGCATGCTAATTACATTGCCGGTTGCCAAATTGCATTATCTCTTATAGTTTCCGAGATATGGACTATCGATAATTTACACCTTAGGCTCTGCTTCTAACTTGGGCCCAAATTGTAAAATGGTCTTATCTATTGGCGATTTCGTTCCAATTCACACTCCAAGTAATATTCGGCATGCTAATTACATTGCCGGTTGCGAAATTGCATTATCTCTTATAGTTTCCGAGATATGGACTATCGATAATTTACACCTTAGGCTCTGCTTCTAACTTGGGCCCAAATTGTAAAATGGTCTTATCTATTGGCGATTTCGTTCCAATTCACATTCCAAGTAATATTCGGCATGCTAATTACATTGCCGGTTGCCAAATTGCATTATCTCTTATAGTTTCCGAGATATGGACTATCGATAATTTACACCTTAGGCTCTGCTTCTAACTTGGGCCCAAATTGTAAAATGGTCTTATCTATTGGCGATTTCGTCCCAATTCACATTCCAAGTGATATTCGGCATGCTAATTACATTGCCGGTTGCGAAATTGCATTATCTCTTATAGTTTCCGAGATATGGACTATCGATAATTTACACGTTAGGCTCTGCTTCTAACTTGCTCCCAAATTGTTAAATGGTCTTATCTATTGGCGATTTCGTTCCAATTCACATTCCAAGTAATATTCGGCATGCTAATTACATTGCCGGTTGCCAAATTGCATTATCTCTTATAGTTTCCGAGATATTGACTATCGATAATTTACACCTTAGGCTCTGCTTCTAACTTGGGCCCAAATTGTAAAATGGTCTTATCTATTGGCGATTTCGTTCCAATTCACATTCCAAGTAATATTCGGCATGCTAATTACATTGCCGGTTGCCAAATTGAATTATCTCTTATAGTTTCCGAGATATGGACTATCGATTATTTACACCTTAGGCTCTGCTTCTAACTTGGGCCCAAATTGTAAAATGGTCTTATCTATTGGCGATTTCGTTCCAATTCACATTCCAAGTAATATTGGGCATGCTAATTACATTGCCGGTTGCCAAATTGCATTATCTCTTATAGTTTCCGAGATATGGACTATCGATAATTTACACCATAGGCTCTGCTTCTAACTTGGGCCCAAATTGTAAAATGGTCTTACCTATTGGCGATTTCGTTCCAATTCACATTCCAAGTAATATTCGGCATGCTAATTACATTGCCGGTTGCCAAATTGCATTATCTCTTATAGTTTCCGAGATATGGACTATCGATAATTTACACCTTAGGCTCTGCTTCTAACTTGGGCCCAAATTGTAAAATGGTCTTATCTATTGGCGATTTCGTTCCAATTCACATTCCAATTAATATTCGGCATGCTAATTACATTGCCGGTTGCCAAATTGCATTATCTCTTATAGTTTCCGAGATATGGACTATCGATAATTTACACCTTAGGCTCTGCTTCTAACTTGGGCCCAAATTGTAAAATGGTCTTATCTATTGGCGATTTCGTTCCAATTCACATTCCAAGTAATATTCGGCATGCTAATTACATTGCCGGTTGCCAAATTGCATTATCTCTTATAGTTTCCGAGATATGGACTATCGATAATTTACACCTTAGGCTCTGCTTCTAACTTGGGCCCAAATTGTAAAATGGTCTTATCTATTGGCGATTTCGTTCCAATTCACATTCCAAGTAATATTCGGCATGCTAATTACATTGCCGGTTGCCAAATTGCATTATCTCTTATAGTTTCCGAGATATGGACTATCGATAATTTACACCTTAGGCTCTGCTTCTAACTTGGGCCCAAATTGTAAAATGGTCTTATCTATTGGCGATTTCGTTCCAATTCACATTCCAAGTAATATTCGGCATGCTAATTACATTGCCGGTTGCCAAATTGAATTATCTCTTATAGTTTCCGAGATATGGACTATCGATAATTTACACCTTAGGCTCTGCTTCTAACTTGGGCCCAAATTGTAAAATGGTCTTACCTATTGCCGATTTCGTTCCAATTCACATTCCAAGTAATATTCGGCATGCTAATTACATTGCCGGTTGCCAAATTGCATTATCTCTTATAGTTTCCGAGATATGGACTATCGATAATTTACACCTTAGGCTCTGCTTCTAACTTGGGCCCAAATTGTAAAATGGTCATATCTATTGGCGATTTCGTTCCAATTCACATTCCAAGTAATATTCGGCATGCTAATTACATTGCCGGTTGCCAAATTGCATTATCTCTTATAGATTCCGAGATATGGACTATCGATAATTTACACCTTAGGCTCTGCTTATAACTTGGGCCCAAATTGTAAAATGGTCTTATCTATTGGCGATTTCGTCCCAATTCACATTCCAAGTGATATTCGGCATGCTAATTACATTGCCGGTTGCGAAATTGCATTATCTCTTATAGTTTCCGAGATATGGACTATCAATAATTTACACCTTAGGCTCTGCTTCTACTTGGGCCCAAATTGTAAAATGGTCTTATCTATTGGCGATTTCGTTCCAATTCACATTCCAAGTAATATTCGGCATGCTAATTACATTGCCGGTTGCCAAATTGCATTATCTCTTATAGTTTCCGAGATATGGACTATCGATAATTTACACATTAGGCTCTGCTTCTAACTTGGGCCCAAATTGTAAAATGGTCTTATCTATTGGCGATTTCGTTCCAATTCACATTCCAAGTAATATTCGGCATGCTAATTACATTGCCGGTTGCCAAATTGCATTATCTCTTATAGTTTCCGAGATATGGACTATCGATAATTTACACCTTAGGCTCTGCTTCTAACTTGGGCCCAAATTGTAAAATGGTCTTATCTATTGGCGATTTCGTTCCAATTCACATTCCAAGTAATATTCGGCATGCTAATTACATTGCCGGTTGCCAAATTGCATTATCTATTATAGTTTCCGAGATATGGACTATCGATAATTTACACCTTAGGCTCTGCTTCTAACTTGGGCCCAAATTGTAAAATGGTCTTATCTATTGGCGATTTCGTTCCAATTCACATTCCAAGTAATATTCGGCATGCTAATTACATTGCCGGTTGCCAAATTGCATTATCTCTTATAGTTTCCGAGATATGGACTATCGATAATTTACACCTTAGGCTCTGCTTCTAACTTGGGCCCAAATTGTAAAATGGTCTTATCTATTGGCGATTTCGTTCCAATTAACACTCCTAGTAATATTCGGCATGCTAATTACATTGCCGGTTGCGAAATTGCATTATCTCTTATAGTTTCCGAGATATGGACTATCAATAATTTACACCTTAGGCTCTGCTTCTAACTTGGGCCCAAATTGTAAAATGGTCTTATCTATTGGCGATTTCGTTCCAATTCACATTCCAAGTAATATTCGGCATGCTAATTACATTGCCGGTTGCCAAATTGCATTATCTCTTATAGTTTCCGAGATATGGACTATCGATAATTTACACCTTAGGCTCTGCTTCTAACTTGGGCCCAAATTGTAAAATGGCCTTATCTATTGGCGATTTCGTCCCAATTCACATTCCAAGTAATATTCGGCATGCTAATTACATTGCCGGTTGCGAAATTGCATTATCTCTTATAGTTTCAGAGATATGGACTATCGATAATTTACACCTTAGGCTCTGCTTCTAACTTGGGCCCAAATTGTAAAATGGTCTTATCTATTGGCAATTTCGTTCCAATTCACATTCCAAGTAATATTCGGCATGCTAATTACATTGCCGGTTGCCAAATTGCATTATCTCTTATAGTTTCCGAGATATGGACTATCGATAATTTACACCTTAGACTCTGCTTCTAACTTGGGCCCAAATTGTAAAATGGTCTTATCTATTGGCGATTTCGTTCCAATTCACATTCCAAGTAATATTCGGCATGCTAATTACATTGCCGGTTGCCAAATTGAATTATCTCTTATAGTTTCCGAGATATGGACTATCGATAATTTACACTTTAGGCTCTGCTTCTAACTTGGGCCCAAATTGTAAAATGGTCTTACCTATTGGCGATTTCGTTCCAATTCACATTCCAAGTAATATTCGGCATGCTAATTACATTGCCGGTTGCCAAATTGCATTATCTCTTATAGTTTCCGAGATATGGACTATCGATAATTTACACCTTAGGCTCTGCTTCTAACTTGGGCCCAAATTGTAAAATGGTCTTACCTATTGGCGATTTCGTTCCAATTCACATTCCAAGTATTATTCGGCATGCTAATTACATTGCCGGTTGCCAAATTGCATTATCTCTTATAGTTTCCGAGATATGGACTATCGATAATTTACACCTTAGGCTCTGCTTCTAACTTGGGCCCAAATTGTAAAATGGTCTTATCTATTGGCGATTTCGTTCCAATTCACATTCCAAGTAATATTCGGCATGCTAATTACATTGCCGGTTGCCAAATTGCATTATCTCTTATAGTTTCCGAGATATGGACTATCGATAATTTACACCTTAGGCTCTGCTTCTAACTTGGGCCCAAATTGTAAAATGGTCTTATCTATTGGCGATTTCGTTCCAATTCACATTCCAAGTAATATTCGGCATGCTAATTACATTGCCGGTTGCCAAATTGAATTATCTCTTATAGTTTCCGAGATATGGACTATCGATAATTTACACCTTAGGCTCTGCTTCTAACTTGGGCCCAAATTGTAAAATGGTCTTACCTATTGGCGATTTCGTTCCAATTCACATTCCAAGTAATATTCGGCATGCTAATTACATTGCCATTTGCCAAATTGTATTATCTCTTATAGTTTCCGAGATATGGACTATCGATAATTTACACCTTAGGCTCTGCTTCTAACTTGGGCCCAAATTGTAAAATGGTCTTATCTATTGGCGATTTCGTCCCAATTCACATTCCAAGTGATATTCGGCATGCTAATTACATTGCCGGTTGCGAAATTGCATTATCTCTTATAGTTTCCGAGATATGGACTATCAATAATTTACACCTTAGGCTCTGCTTCTAACTTGGGCCCAAATTGTAAAATGGTCTTATCTATTGGCGATTTCGTTCCAATACACATTCCAAGTAATATTCGGCATGCTAATTACATTGCCGGTTGCCAAATTGCATTATCTCTTATAGTTCCCGAGATATGGACTATCGATAATTTACACCTTAGGCTCTGCTTCTAACTTGGGCCCAAATTGTAAAATGGTCTTATCTATTGGCGATTTAGTTGCAATTCACATTCCAAGTAATATTCGGCATGCTAATTACATTGCCGGTTGCCAAATTGCATTATCTCTTATAGTTTCCGAGATATGGACTATCGATAATTTACACCTTAGGCTCTGCTTCTAACTTGGGCCCAAATTGTAAAATGGTCTTATCTATTGGCGATTTCGTTCCAATTCACATTCCAAGTAATATTCGGCATGCTAATTAAATTGCCGGTTGCCAAATTGCATTATCTCTTATAGTTTCCGAGATATGGACTATCGATAATTTACACCTTAGGCTCTGCTTCTAACTTGGGCCCAAATTGTAAAATGGTCTTATCTATTGGCGATTTCGTTCCAATTCACATTCCAAGTAATATTCGGCATGCTAATTACATTGCCGGTTGCCAAATTGCATTATCTCTTATAGTTTCCGAGATATGGACTATCGATAATTTACACCTTAGGCTCTGCTTCTAACTTGGGCCCAAATTGTAAAATGGTCTTATCTATTGGCGATTTCGTTCCAATTCACACTCCAAGTAATATTCGGCATGCTAATTACATTGCCGGTTGCGAAATTGCATTATATCTTATAGTTTCCGAGATATGGACTATCGATAATTTACACCTTAGGCTCTGCTTCTAACTTGGGCCCAAATTGTAAAATGGTCTTATCTATTGGCGATTTCGTTCCAATTCACATTCCAAGTGATATTCGGCATGCTAATTACATTGCCGGTTGCGAAATTGCATTATCTCTTATAGTTTCCGAGATATGGACTATCAATAATTTACACCTTAGGCTCTGCTTCTAACTTGGGCCCAAATTGTAAAATAGTCTTATCTATTGGCGATTTCGTTCCAATTCACACTCCAAGTAATATTCGGCATGCTAATTACATTGCCGGTTGCCAAATTGCTTTATCTCTTATAGTTTCCGAGATATGGACTATCGATAATTTACACCTTAGGCTCTGCTTCTAACTTGGGCCCAAATTGTAAAATGGTCTTATCTATTGGCGATTTCGTTCCAATTCACATTCCAAGTAATATTCGGCATGCTAATTACATTGCCGGTTGCCAAATTGCATTATCTCTTATAGTTTCCGAGATATGGACTATCGATAATTTACACCTTAGGCTCTGCTTCTAACTTGGGCCCAAATTGTAAAATGGTCTTATCTATTGGCGATTTCGTTCCAATTCACATTCCAAGTAATATTGGGCATGCTAATTACATTGCCGGTTGCCAAATTGCATTATCTCTTATAGTTTCCGAGATATGGACTATCGATAATTTACACCTTAGGCTCTGCTTCTAACTTGGGCAAAAATTGTAAAATGCTCTTATCTATTGGCGATTTCGTTCCAATTCACATTTCAAGTAATATTCGGCATGCTAATTACATTGCCGGTTGCCAAATTGCATTATCTCTTATAGTTTCCGAGATATGGACTATCGATAATTTACACCTTAGGCTCTGCTTCTAACTTGGGCCCAAATTGTAAAATGGTCTTATCTATTGGCGATTTCGTCCCAATTCACATTCCAAGTGATATTCGGCATGCTAATTACATTGCCGGTTGCGAAATTGCATTATCTCTTATAGTTTCCGAGATATGGACTATCAATAATTTACACCTTAGGCTCTGCTTCTAACTTGGGTCCAAATTGTAAAATGGTCTTATCTATTGGCGATTTCGTTCCAATTCACATTCCAAGTAATATTCGGCATGCTAATTACATCGCCGGTTGCCAAATTGCATTATCTCTTATAGTTTCCGAGATATGGACTATCGATAATTTACACCTTAGGCTCTGCTTCTAACTTGGGCCCAAATTGTAAAATGGTCTTATCTATTGGCGATTTCGTTCCAATTCACATTCCTAGTAATATTCGGCATGCTAATTACATTGCCGGTTGCCAAATTGCATTATCTCTTATAGTTTCCGAGATATGGACTATCGATAATTTACACCTTAGGCTCTGCTTCTAACTTGGGCCCAAATTGTAAAATGGTCTTATCTATTGGCGATTTCGTCCCAATTCACATTCCAAGTGATATTCGGCATGCTAATTACATTGCCGGTTACGAAATTGCATTATCTCTTATAGTTTCCGAGATATGGACTATCAATAATTTACATCTTAGGCTCTGCTTCTAACTTGGGTCCAAATTGTAAAATGGTCTTATCTATTGGCGTTTTCGTTCCAACTCACATTCCAAGAAATATTCGGCATGCTAATTACATTGCCGGTTGCCAAATTGCATTATCTCTTATAGTTTCCGAGATATGGACTATCGATAATTTACACCTTAGGCTCTGCTTCTAACTTGGGCCCAAATTGTAAAATGGTCTTATCTATTGGCGATTTCGTTCCAATTCACATTCCAAGTAATATTCGGCATGCTAATTACATTGCCGGTTGCCAAATTGCATTATCTCTTATAGTTTCCGAGATATGGACTATCGATAATTTACACCTTAGGCTCTGCTTCTAACTTGGGCCCAAATTGTAAAATGGTCTTATCTATTGGCGATTTCGTTCCAATTCACATTCCGAGTAATATTCGGCATGCTAATTACATTGCCGGTTGCCAAATTGCATTATCTCTTATAGTTTCCGAGATATGGACTATCGATAATTTACACCTTAGGCTCTGCTTCTAACTTGGGCCCAAATTGTAAAATGGTCTTATCTATTGGCGATTTCGTTCCAATTCACATTCCAAGTAATATTCGGCATGCTAATTACATTGCCGGTTGCCAAATTGCATTATCTCTTATAGTTTCCGAGATATGGACTATCGATAATTTACACCTTAGGCTCTGCTTCTAACTTGGGCCCAAATTGTAAAATGGTCTTATCTATTGGCGATTTCGTTCCAATTCACATTCCAAGTAATATTCGGCATGCTAATTACATTGCCGGTTGCCAAATTGCATTATCTCTTATAGTTTCCGAGATATGGACTATCGATAATTTACACCTTAGGCTCTGCTTCTAACTTGCTCCCAAATTGTAAAATGGTCTTATCTATTGGCGATTTCGTTCCAATTCACATTCCAAGTAATATTCGGCATGCTAATTACATTGCCGGTTGCCAAATTGCATTATCTCTTATAGTTTCCGAGATATGGACTATCGATAATTTACACCTTAGGCTCTGCTTCTAACTTGGGCCCAAATTGTAAAATGGTCTTACCTATTGGCGATTTCGTTCCAATTCACATTCCAAGTAATATTCGGCATGCTAATTACATTGCCGGTTGCCAAATTGCATTATCTCTTATAGTTTCCGAGATATGGACTATCGATAATTTACACCTTAGGCTCTGCTTCTAACTTGGGCCCAAATTGTAAAATGGTCTTATCTATTGGCGATTTCGTTCCAACTCACATTCCAAGAAATATTCGGCATGCTAGTTACATTGCCGGTTGCTAAATTGCATTATCTCTTATAGTTTCCGAGATATGGACTATCGATAATTTACACCTTAGGCTCTGCTTCTAACTTGGGCCCAAATTGTAAAATGGTCTTATCTATTGGCGATTTCGTTCCAATTCACATTCCAAGTAATATTCGGCATGCTAATTACATTGCCGGTTGCCAAATTGCATTATCTCTTATAGTTTCCGAGATATGGACTATCGATAATTTACACCTTAGGCTCTGCTTCTAACTTGGGCCCAAATTGTAAAATGGTCTTATCTATTGGCGATTTCGTTCCAATTCACATTCCAAGTAATATTGGGCATGCTAATTACATTGCCGGTTGCCAAATTGCATTATCTCTTATAGTTTCCGAGATATGGACTATCGATAATTTACACCTTAGGCTCTGCTTCTAACTTGGGCAAAAATTGTAAAATGGTCTTATCTATTGGCGATTTCGTTCCAATTCACATTTCAAGTAATATTCGGCATGCTAATTACATTGCCGGTTGCCAAATTGCATTATCTCTTATAGTTTCCGAGATATGGACTATCGATAATTTACACCTTAGGCTCTGCTTCTAACTTGGGCCCAAATTGTAAAATGGTCTTATCTATTGGCGATTTCGTCCCAATTCACATTCCAAGTGATATTCGGCATGCTAATTACATTGCCGGTTGCGAAATTGCATTATCTCTTATAGTTTCCGAGATATGGACTATCAATAATTTACACCTTAGGCTCTGCTTCTAACTTGGGTCCAAATTGTAAAATGGTCTTATCTATTGGCGATTTCGTTCCAATTCACATTCCAAGTAATATTCGGCATGCTAATTACATCGCCGGTTGCCAAATTGCATTATCTCTTATAGTTTCCGAGATATGGACTATCGATAATTTACACCTTAGGCTCTGCTTCTAACTTGGGCCCAAATTGTAAAATGGTCTTATCTATTGGCGATTTCGTTCCAATTCACATTCCTAGTAATATTCGGCATGCTAATTACATTGCCGGTTGCCAAATTGCATTATCTCTTATAGTTTCCGAGATATGGACTATCGATAATTTACACCTTAGGCTCTGCTTCTAACTTGGGCCCAAATTGTAAAATGGTCTTATCTATTGGCGATTTCGTCCCAATTCACATTCCAAGTGATATTCGGCATGCTAATTACATTGCCGGTTACGAAATTGCATTATCTCTTATAGTTTCCGAGATATGGACTATCAATAATTTACATCTTAGGCTCTGCTTCTAACTTGGGTCCAAATTGTAAAATGGTCTTATCTATTGGCGTTTTCGTTCCAACTCACATTCCAAGAAATATTCGGCATGCTAATTACATTGCCGGTTGCCAAATTGCATTATCTCTTATAGTTTCCGAGATATGGACTATCGATAATTTACACCTTAGGCTCTGCTTCTAACTTGGGCCCAAATTGTAAAATGGTCTTATCTATTGGCGATTTCGTTCCAATTCACATTCCAAGTAATATTCGGCATGCTAATTACATTGCCGGTTGCCAAATTGCATTATCTCTTATAGTTTCCGAGATATGGACTATCGATAATTTACACCTTAGGCTCTGCTTCTAACTTGGGCCCAAATTGTAAAATGGTCTTATCTATTGGCGATTTCGTTCCAATTCACATTCCGAGTAATATTCGGCATGCTAATTACATTGCCGGTTGCCAAATTGCATTATCTCTTATAGTTTCCGAGATATGGACTATCGATAATTTACACCTTAGGCTCTGCTTCTAACTTGGGCCCAAATTGTAAAATGGTCTTATCTATTGGCGATTTCGTTCCAATTCACATTCCAAGTAATATTCGGCATGCTAATTACATTGCCGGTTGCCAAATTGCATTATCTCTTATAGTTTCCGAGATATGGACTATCGATAATTTACACCTTAGGCTCTGCTTCTAACTTGGGCCCAAATTGTAAAATGGTCTTATCTATTGGCGATTTCGTTCCAATTCACATTCCAAGTAATATTCGGCATGCTAATTACATTGCCGGTTGCCAAATTGCATTATCTCTTATAGTTTCCGAGATATGGACTATCGATAATTTACACCTTAGGCTCTGCTTCTAACTTGCTCCCAAATTGTAAAATGGTCTTATCTATTGGCGATTTCGTTCCAATTCACATTCCAAGTAATATTCGGCATGCTAATTACATTGCCGGTTGCCAAATTGCATTATCTCTTATAGTTTCCGAGATATGGACTATCGATAATTTACACCTTAGGCTCTGCTTCTAACTTGGGCCCAAATTGTAAAATGGTCTTACCTATTGGCGATTTCGTTCCAATTCACATTCCAAGTAATATTCGGCATGCTAATTACATTGCCGGTTGCCAAATTGCATTATCTCTTATAGTTTCCGAGATATGGACTATCGATAATTTACACCTTAGGCTCTGCTTCTAACTTGGGCCCAAATTGTAAAATGGTCTTATCTATTGGCGATTTCGTTCCCATTCACATTCCAAGTAATATTCGGCATGCTAATTACATTGCCGGTTGCCAAATTGCATTATCTCTTATAGTTTCCGAGATATGGACTATCGATAATTTACACCTTAGGCTCTGCTTCTAACTTGGGCCCAAATTGTAAAATGGTCTTATCTATTGGCGATTTCGTCCCAATTCACATTCCAAGTGATATTCGGCATGCTAATTACATTGCCGGTTGCGAAATTGCATTATCTCTTATAGTTTCCGAGATATGGACTATCAATAATTTACACCTTAGGCTCTGCTTCTAACTTGGGTCCAAATTGTAAAATGGTCTTATCTATTGGCGATTTCGTTCCAATTCACATTCCAAGTAATATTCGGCATGCTAATTACATCGCCGGTTGCCAAATTGCATTATCTCTTATAGTTTCCGAGATATGGACTATCGATAATTTACACCTTAGGCTCTGCTTCTAACTTGGGCCCAAATTGTAAAATGGTCTTATCTATTGGCGATTTCGTTCCAATTCACATTCCTAGTAATATTCGGCATGCTAATTACATTGCCGGTTGCCAAATTGCATTATCTCTTATAGTTTCCGAGATATGGACTATCGATAATTTACACCTTAGGCTCTGCTTCTAACTTGGGCCCAAATTGTAAAATGGTCTTATCTATTGGCGATTTCATCCCAATTCACATTCCAAGTGATATTCGGCATGCTAATTACATTGCCGGTTACGAAATTGCATTATCTCTTATAGTTTCCGAGATATGGACTATCAATAATTTACATCTTAGGCTCTGCTTCTAACTTGGGTCCAAATTGTAAAATGGTCTTATCTATTGGCGATTTCGTTCCAACTCACATTCCAAGAAATATTCGGCATGCTAGTTACATTGCCGGTTGCTAAATTGCATTATCTCTTATAGTTTCCGAGATATGGACTATCGATAATTTACACCTTAGGCTCTGCTTCTAACTTGGGCCCAAATTGTAAAATGGTCTTATCTATTGGCGATTTCGTTCCAATTCACATTCCAAGTAATATTCGGCATGCTAATTACATTGCCGGTTGCCAAATTGCATTATCTCTTATAGTTTCCGAGATATGGACTATCGATAATTTACACCTTAGGCTCCGCTTCTAACTTGGGCCCAAATTGTAAAATGGTCTTATCTATTGGCGATTTCGTTCCAATTCACATTCCAAGTAATATTCGGCATGCTAATTACATTGCCGGTTGCCAAATTGCATTATCTCTTATAGTTTCCGAGATATGGACTATCGATAATTTACACCTTAGGCTCTGCTTCTAACTTGGGCCCAAATTGTAAAATGGTCTTATCTATTGGCGATTTCGTTCCAATTCACATTCCAAGTAATATTCGGCATGCTAATTACATTGCCGGTTGCCAAATTGCATTATCTCTTATAGTTTCCGAGATATGGACTATCGATAATTTACACCTTAAGCTCTGCTTCTAACTTGGGCCCAAATTGTAAAATGGTCTTATCTATTGGCGATTTCGTTCCAATTCACATTCCAAGTAATATTCGGCATGCTAATTACATTGCCGGTTGCCAAATTGCATTATCTCTTATAGTTTCCGAGATATGGACTACCGATAATTTACACCTTAGGCTCTGCTTCTAACTTGGGCCCAAATTGTAAAATGGTCTTATCTATTGGCGATTTCGTTCCAATTCACATTCCAAGTAATATTCGGCATGCTAATTACATTGCCGGTTGCCAAATTGCATTATCTCTTATAGTTTCCGAGATATGGACTATCGATAATTTACACCTTAGGCTCTGCTTCTAACTTGGGAACAAATTGTAAAATGGTCTTATCTATTGGCGATTTCGTTCCAATTCACATTCCAAGTAATATTCGGCATGCTAATTACATTGCCGGTTGCCAAATTGCATTATCTCTTATAGTTTCCGAGATATGGACTATCGATAATTTACACCTTAGGCTCTGCTTCTAACTTGGGCCCAAATTGTAAAATGGTCTTATCTATTGGCGATTTCGTTCCAATTCACATTCCAAGTAATATTCGGCATGCTAATTACATTGCCGGTTGCCAAATTGCATTATCTCTTATAGTTCCCGAGATATGGACTATCGATAATTTACACCTTAGGCTCTGCTTCTAACTTGGGCCCAAATTGTAAAATGGTCTTATCTATTGGCGATTTCGTTCCAATTCACATTCCAAGTAATATTCGGCATGCTAATTACATTGCCGTTTGCCAAATTGCATTATCTCTTATAGTTTCCGAGATATTAACTATCGTTAATTTACACCTTAGGCTCTGCTTCTAACTTGGGTCCAAATTGTAAAATGGCCTTATCTATTGGCGATTTCGTTCCAATTCACATTCCAAGTAATATTCGGCATGCTAATTACATTGCCGGTTGCCAAATTGCATTATCTCTTATAGTTTCCGAGATATGGACTATCGATAATTTACACCTTAGGCTCTGCTTCTAACTTGGGCCCAAATTGTAAAATGGTCTTATCTATTGGCGATTTCGTTCCAATTCACATTCCAAGTAATATTCGGCATGCTAATTACATTGACGGTTGCCAAATTGCATTATTTCTTATAGTTTCCGAGATATGGACTATCGATAATTTACACCTTAGGCTCTGCTTCTAACTTGGGCCCAAATTGTAAAATCGTCTTATCTATTGGCGATTTCGTTCCAATTCACATTCCAAGTAATATTCGGCATGCTAATTACATTGCCGGTTGCCAAATTGCATTATCTCTTATAGTTTCCGAGATATGGACTATCGATAATTTACACCTTAGGCTCTGCTTCTAACTTGGGCCCAAATTGTAAAATGGTCTTATCTATTGGCGATTTCGTTCCAATTCACATTCCAAGTAATATTCGGCATGCTAATTACATTGCCGGTTGCCAAATTGAATTATCTCTTATAGTTTCCGAGATATGGACTATCAATAATTTACACCTTAGGCTCTGCTTCTAACTTGCTCCCAAATTGTAAAATGGTCTTATCCATTGGCGATTTCGTTCCAATTCACATTCCAAGTAATATTCGGCATGCTAATTACATTGCCGGTTGCCAAATTGCATTATCTCTTATAGTTTCCGAGATATGGACTATCGATAATTTACACCTTAGGCTCTGCTTCTAACTTGGGCCCAAATTGTAAAATGGTCTTATCTATTGGCGATTTCGTTCCAATTCACATTCGAAGTAATATTCGGCATGCTAATTACATTGCCGGCTGCCAAATTGCATTATCTCTTATAGTTTCCGAGATATGGACTATCGATAATTTACACCTTAGGCTCTGCTTCTAACTTGGGCCCAAATTGTAAAATGGTCTTATCTATTGGCGATTTCGTCCCAATTCACATTCCAAGTGATATTCGGCATGCTAATTACATTGCCGGTTGCGAAATTGCATTATCTCTTATAGTTTCCGAGATATGGACTATCAATAATTTACACCTTAGGCTCCGCTTCTAACTTGGGCCCAAATTGTAAAATGGTCTTATCTATTGGCGATTTCGTTCCAATTCACATTCCAAGTAATATTCGGCATGCTAATTACATTGCCGGTTGCCAAATTGCATTATCTCTTATAGTTTCCGAGATATGGACTATCGATAATTTACACCTTAGGCTCTGCTTCTAACTTGGGCCCAAATTGTAAAATGGTCTTATCTATTGGCGATTTCGTTCCAATTCACATTCCAAGTAATATTCGGCATGCTAATTACATTGCCGGTTGCCAAATTGCATTATCTCTTATAGTTTCCGAGATATGGACTATCGATAATTTACACCTTAGGCTCTGCTTCTAACTTGGGCCCAAATTGTAAAATGGTCTTATCTATTGGCGATTTCGTTCCAATTCACATTCCAAGTAATATTCGGCATGATAATTACATTGCCGGTTGCCAAATTGCATTATCTCTTATAGTTTCCGAGATATGGACAATCGATAATTTACACCTTAAGCTCTGCTTCTAACTTGTTCCCAAATTGTAAAATGGTCTTATCTATTGGCGATTTCGTTCCAATTCACATTCCAAGTAATATTCGGCATGCTAATTACATTGCCGGTTGCCAAATTGCATTATCTCTTATAGTTTCCGAGATATGGACTATCGATAATTTACACCTTAGGCTCTGCTTCTAACTTGGGCCCAAATTGTAAAATGGTCTTATCTATTGGCGATTTCGTTCCAATTCACATTCCAAGTGATATTCGGCTTGCTAATTACATTGCCGGTTGCCAAATTGCATTATCTCTTATAGTTTCCGAGATATGGACTATCGATAATTTACACTTTATCGATAATTTATATTTAATTTACACCTTAGGCTCTGCTTCTAACTTGGGCCCAAATTGTAAAATGGTCTTATCTATTGGCGATTTCGTTCCAATTCACATTCCAAGTAATATTCGGCATGCTAATTACATTGCCGGTTGCCAAATTGAATTATCTCTTATAGTTTCCGAGATATGGACTATCGATAATTTACACCTTAGGCTCTGCTTCTAACTTATCCCCAAATTGTAAAATGGTCTTACCTATTTTCGATTTCGTTCCAATTCACATTCCAAGTAATATTCAGCATGCTAATTACATTGCCGGTTGCCAAATTGCATTATCTCTTATAGTTTCCGAGATATGGACTATCGATAATTTACACCTTAGGCTCTGCTTCTAACTTGGGCCCCAATTGTAAAATGGTCTTATCTATTGGCGATTTCGTTCCAATTCACATTCCAAGTAATATTCGGCATGCTAATTACATTGCAAATTGCATTATCTCTTATAGTTTCCGAGATATGGACTATCGATAATTTACACCTTAGGCTCTGCTTCTAACTTGGGCAAAAATTGTAAAATGGTCTTATCTATTGGCGACTTCGTCCCAATTCACATTCCAAGTGATATTCGGCATGCTAATTTCATTGCCGGTTGCGAAATTGCATTATCTCTTATAGTTTCCGAGATATGGACTATCGATAATTTACACCTTAGGCTCTGCTTCTAACTTGGGCCCAAATTGTAAAATGGTCTTATCTATTGGCGATTTCGTTCCAATTCACATTCCAAGTAATATTCGGCATGCTAATTACATTGCCGGTTGCCAAATTGCATTATCTCTTATAGTTTCCGAGATATGGACTATCGATAATTTACACCTTAGGCTCTGCTTCTAACTTGGGCCCAAATTGTAAAATGGTCTTATCTATTGGCGATTTAGTTGCAATTCACATTCCAAGTAATATTCGGCATGCTAATTACATTGCCGGTTGCCAAATTGCATTATCTCTTATAGTTTCCGAGATATGGACTATCGATAATTTACACCTTAGGCTCTGCTTCTAACTTGGGCCCAAATTGTAAAATGGTCTTATCTATTGGCGATTTCGTTCCAATTCACATTCCAAGTAATATTCGGCATGCTAATTACATTGCCGGTTGCCAAATTGCATTATCTCTTATAGTTTCCGAGATATGGACTATCGATAATTTACACCTTAGGCTCTGCTTCTAACTTGGGCCCAAATTGTAAAATGGTCTTATCTATTGGCGATTTCGTTCCAATTCACACTCCAAGTAATATTCGGCATGCTAATTACATTGCCGGTTGCCAAATTGCATTATCTCTTATAGTTTCCGAGATATGGACTATCGATAATTTACACCTTAGGTTCTGCTTCTAACTTGGGCCCAAATTGTAAAATGGTCTTATCTATTGGCGATTTAGTTGCAATTCACATTCCAAGTAATATTCGGCATGCTAATTACATTGCCGGTTGCCAAATTGCATTATCTCTTATAGTTTCCGAGATATGGACTATCGATAATTTACACCTTAGGTTCTGCTTCTAACTTGGGCCCAAATTGTAAAATGGTCTTATCTATTGGCGATTTCGTTCCAATTCACATTCCAAGTAATATTCGGCATGCTAATTACATTGCCGGTTGCCAAATTGCATTATCTCTTATAGTTTCCGAGATATGGACTATCGATAATTTACACCTTAGGCTCTGCTTCTAACTTGGGCCCAAATTGTAAAATGGTCTTATCTATTGGCGATTTCGTTCCAATTCACACTCCAAGTAATATTCGGCATGCTAATTACATTGCCGGTTGCCAAATTGCATTATCTCTTATAGTTTCCGAGATATGGACTATCGATAATTTACACCTTAGGTTCTGCTTCTAACTTGGGCCCAAATTGTAAAATGGTCTTATCTATTGGCGATTTAGTTGCAATTCACATTCCAAGTAATATTCGGCATGCTAATTACATTGCCGGTTGCCAAATTGCATTATCTCTTATAGTTTCCGAGATATGGACTATCGATAATTTACACCTTAGGTTCTGCTTCTAACTTGGGCCCAAATTGTAAAATGGTCTTATCTATTGGCGATTTCGTTCCAATTCACATTCCAAGTAATATTCTTCATGCTAATTACATTGCCGGTTGCCAAATTGCATTATCTCTTATAGTTTCCGAGATATGGACTATCGATAATTTACACCTTAGGCTCTGCTTCTAACTTGGGCCCAAATTGTAAAATGGTCTTATCTATTGGCGATTTCGTTCCAATTCACATTCCAAGTAATATTCGGCATGCTAATTACATTGCCGGTTGCCAAATTGCATTATCTCTTATAGTTTCCGAGATATGGACCATCGATAATTTACACCTTAGGCTCTGCTTCTAACTTGGGCCCAACTTGTAAAATGGTCTTATCTATTGGCGATTTCGTCCCAATTCACATTCCAAGTGATATTCGGCATGCTAATTACATTGCCGGTTGCGAAATTGCATTATCTCTTATAGTTTCCGAGATATGGACTATCAATAATTTACACCTTAGGCTCTGCTTCTAACTTGGGCCCAAATTGTAAAATGGTCTTATCTATTGGCGATTTCGTTCCAATTCACATTCCAAGTAATATTCGGCATCCTAATTACATTGCCGGTTGCCAAATTGCATTATCTCTTATAGTTTCCGAGATATGGACTATCGATAATTTACACCTTAGGCTCTGCTTCTAACTTGGGCCCAAATTGTAAAATGGTCTTATCTATTGGCGATTTCGTTCCAATTCACATTCCAAGTAATATTCGGCATGCTAATTACATTGCCGGTTGCCAAATTGCATTATCTCTTATAGTTTCCGAGATATGGACTATCGATAATTTACACCTTAGGCTCTGCTTCTAACTTGGGCCCAAATTGTAAAATGGTCTTATCTATTGGCGATTTCGTTCCAATTCACATTCCAAGTAATATTCGGCATGCTAATTACATTGCCGGTTGCCAAATTGCATTATCTCTTATAGTTTCCGAGATATAGACTATCGATAATTTACACCATAGGCTCTGCTTCTAACTTGGGCCCAAATTGTAAAATGGTCTTATCTATTGGCGATTTAGTTGCAATTCACATTCCAAGTAATATTCGGCATGCTAATTACATTGCCGGTTGCCAAATTGCATTATCTCTTATAGTTTCCGAGATATGGACTATCGATAATTTACACCTTAGGCTCTGCTTCTAACTTGGGCCCAAATTGTAAAATGGTCTTATCTATTGGCGATTTCGTTCCAATTCACATTCCAAGTAATATTCGGCATGCTAATTACATTGCCGGTTGCCAAATTGCATTATCTCTTATAGTTTCCGAGATATGGACTATCGATAATTTACACCTTAGGCTCTGCTTCTAACTTGGGCCCAAATTGTAAAATGGTCTTATCTATTGGCGATTTCGTTCCAATTCACACTCCAAGTAATATTCGGCATGCTAATTACATTGCCGGTTGCGAAATTGCATTATCTCTTATAGTTTCCGAGATATGGACTATCGATAATTTACACCTTAGGCTCTGCTTCTAACTTGGGCCCAAATTGTAAAATGGTCTTATCTATTGGCGATTTCGTTCCAATTCACATTCCAAGTAATATTCGGCATGCTAATTACATTGCCGGTTGCCAAATTGCATTATCTCTTATAGTTTCCGAGATATAGACTATCGATAATTTACACCTTAGGCTCTGCTTCTAACTTGGGCCCAAATTGTAAAATGGTCTTATCTATTGGCGATTTCGTTCCAATTCACATTCCAAGTAATATTCGGCATGCTAATTACATTGCCGGTTGCCAAATTGCATTATCTCTTATAGTTTCCGAGATATGGACTATCGATAATTTACACCTTAGGCTCTGCTTCTAACTTGGGCCCAAATTGTAAAATGGTCTTATCTATTGGCGATTTCGTTCCAATTCACATTCCAAGTAATATTCGGCATGCTAATTACATTGCCGGTTGCCAAATTGCATTATCTCTTATAGTTTCCGAGATATAGACTATCGATAATTTACACCTTAGGCTCTGCTTCTAACTTGGGCCCAAATTGTAAAATGGTCTTATCTATTGGCGATTTCGTTCCAATTCACATTCCAAGTAATATTCGGCATGCTAATTACATTGCCGGTTGCCAAATTGCATTATCTCTTATAGTTTCCGAGATATGGACTATCGATAATTTACACCTTAGGCTCTGCTTCTAACTTGGGCCCAAATTGTAAAATGGTCTTATCTATTGGCGATTTCGTCCCAATTCACATTCCAAGTGATATTCGGCATGCTAATTACATTGCCGGTTGCGAAATTGCATTATCTCTTATAGTTTCCGAGATATGGACTATCAATAATTTACACCTTAGGCTCTGCTTCTAACTTGGGCCCAAATTGTAAAATGGTCTTATCTATTGGCGATTTCGTTCCAATTCACATTCCAAGTAATATTCGGCATGCTAATTACATTGCCGGTTGCCAAATTGCATTATCTCTTATAGTTTCCGAGATATGGACTATCGATAATTTACACCTTAGGCTCTGCTTCTAACTTGGGCCCAAATTGTAAAATGGTCTTATCTATTGGCGATTTCGTTCCAATTCACATTCCAAGTAATATTCGGCATGCTAATTGCATTGCCGGTTGCCAAATTGCATTATCTCTTATAGTTTCCGAGATATGGACTATCGATAATTTACACCTTAGGCTCTGCTTCTAACTTGGGCCCAAATTGTAAAATGGTCTTATCTATTGGCGATTTCGTTCCAATTCACATTCCAAGTAATATTCGGCATGCTAATTACATTGCCGGTTGCCAAATTGCATTATCTCTTATAGTTTCCGAGATATGGACTATCAATAATTTACACCTTAGGCTCTGCTTCTAACTTGGGCCCAAATTGTAAAATGGTCTTATCTATTGGCGATTTCGTTCCAATTCACATTCCAAGTAATATTCGGCATGCTAATTACATTGCCGGTTGCCAAATTGCATTATCTCTTATAGTTTCCGAGATATAGACTATCGATAATTTACACCATAGGCTCTGCTTCTAACTTGGGCCCAAATTGTAAAATGGTCTTATCTATTGGCGATTTAGTTGCAATTCACATTCCAAGTAATATTCGGCATGCTAATTACATTGCCGGTTGCCAAATTGCATTATCTCTTATAGTTTCCGAGATATGGACTATCGATAATTTACACCTTAGGTTCTGCTTCTAACTTGGGCCCAAATTGTAAAATGGTCTTATCTATTGGCGATTTCGTTCCAATTCACATTCCAAGTAATATTCGGCATGCTAATTACATTGCCGGTTGCCAAATTGCATTATCTCTTATAGTTTCCGAGATATGGACTATCGATAATTTACACCTTAGGCTCTGCTTCTAACTTGGGCCCAAATTGTAAAATGGTCTTATCTATTGGCGATTTCGTTCCAATTCACATTCCAAGTAATATTCGGCATGCTAATTACATTGCCGGTTGCCAAATTGCATTATCTCTTATAGTTTCCGAGATATGGACTATCGATAATTTACACCTTAGGCTCTGCTTCTAACTTGGGCCCAACTTGTAAAATGGTCTTATCTATTGGCGATTTCGTCCCAATTCACATTCCAAGTGATATTCGGCATGCTAATTACATTGCCGGTTGCGAAATTGCATTATCTCTTATAGTTTCCGAGATATGGACTATCAATAATTTACACCTTAGGCTCTGCTTCTAACTTGGGCCCAAATTGTAAAATGGTCTTATCTATTGGCGATTTCGTTCCAATTCACATTCCAAGTAATATTCGGCATCCTAATTACATTGCCGGTTGCCAAATTGCATTATCTCTTATAGTTTCCGAGATATGGACTATCGATAATTTACACCTTAGGCTCTGCTTCTAACTTGGGCCCAAATTGTAAAATGGTCTTATCTATTGGCGATTTCGTTCCAATTCACATTCCAAGTAATATTCGGCATGCTAATTACATTGCCGGTTGCCAAATTGCATTATCTCTTATAGTTTCCGAGATATGGACTATCGATAATTTACACCTTAGGCTCTGCTTCTAACTTGGGCCCAAATTGTAAAATGGTCTTATCTATTGGCGATTTCGTTCCAATTCACATTCCAAGTAATATTCGGCATGCTAATTACATTGCCGGTTGCCAAATTGCATTATCTCTTATAGTTTCCGAGATATGGACTATCGATAATTTACACCTTAGGCTCTGCTTCTAACTTGGGCCCAAATTGTAAAATGGTCTTACCTATTGGCGATTTAGTTGCAATTCACATTCCAAGTAATATTCGGCATGCTAATTACATTGCCGGTTGCCAAATTGCATTATCTCTTATAGTTTCCGAGATATGGACTATCGATAATTTACACCTTAGGCTCTGCTTCTAACTTGGGCCCAAATTGTAAAATGGTCTTATCTATTGGCGATTTCGTTCCAATTCACATTCCAAGTAATATTTGGCATGCTAATTACATTGCCGGTTGCCAAATTGCATTATCTCTTATAGTTTCCGAGATATGGACTATCGATAATTTACACCTTAGGCTCTGCTTCTAACTTGGGCCCAAATTGTAAAATGGTCTTATCTATTGGCGATTTCGTTCCAATTCACATTCCAAGTAATATTCGGCATGCTAATTACATTGCCGGTTGCGAAATTGCATTATCTCTTATAGTTTCCGAGATATGGACTATCGATAATTTACACCTTAGGCTCTGCTTCTAACTTGGGCCCAAATTGTAAAATGGTCTTATCTATTGGCGATTTCGTTCCAATTCACATTCCAAGTAATATTCGGCATGCTAATTACATTGCCGGTTGCCAAATTGCATTATCTCTTATAGTTTCCGAGATATAGACTATCGATAATTTACACCTTAGGCTCTGCTTCTAACTTGGGCCCAAATTGTAAAATGGTCTTATCTATTGGCGATTTCGTTCCAATTCACATTCCAAGTAATATTCGGCATGCTAATTACATTGCCGGTTGCCAAATTGCATTATCTCTTATAGTTTCCGAGATATGGACTATCGATAATTTACACCTTAGGCTCTGCTTCTAACTTGGGCCCAAATTGTAAAATGGTCTTATCTATTGGCGATTTCGTCCCAATTCACATTCCAAGTGATATTCGGCATGCTAATTACATTGCCGGTTGCGAAATTGCATTATCTCTTATAGTTTCCGAGATATGGACTATCAATAATTTACACCTTAGGCTCTGCTTCTAACTTGGGCCCAAATTGTAAAATGGTCTTATCTATTGGCGATTTCGTTCCAATTCACATTCCAAGTAATATTCGGCATGCTAATTACATTGCCGGTTGCCAAATTGCATTATCTCTTATAGTTTCCGAGATATGGACTATCGATAATTTACACCTTAGGCTCTGCTTCTAACTTGGGCCCAAATTGTAAAATGGTCTTATCTATTGGCGATTTCGTTCCAATTCACATTCCAAGTAATATTCGGCATGCTAATTACATTGCCGGTTGCCAAATTGCATTATCTCTTATAGTTTCCGAGATATGGACTATCGATAATTTACACCTTAGGTTCTGCTTCTAACTTGGGCCCAAATTGTAAAATGGTCTTATCTATTGGCGATTTCGTTCCAATTCACATTCCAAGTAATATTCTTCATGCTAATTACATTGCCGGTTGCCAAATTGCATTATCTCTTATAGTTTCCGAGATATGGACTATCGATAATTTACACCTTAGGCTCTGCTTCTAACTTGGGCCCAAATTGTAAAATGGTCTTATCTATTGGCGATTTCGTTCCAATTCACATTCCAAGTAATATTCGGCATGCTAATTACATTGCCGGTTGCCAAATTGCATTATCTCTTATAGTTTCCGAGATATGGACCATCGATAATTTACACCTTAGGCTCTGCTTCTAACTTGGGCCCAACTTGTAAAATGGTCTTATCTATTGGCGATTTCGTCCCAATTCACATTCCAAGTGATATTCGGCATGCTAATTACATTGCCGGTTGCGAAATTGCATTATCTCTTATAGTTTCCGAGATATGGACTATCAATAATTTACACCTTAGGCTCTGCTTCTAACTTGGGCCCAAATTGTAAAATGGTCTTATCTATTGGCGATTTCGTTCCAATTCACATTCCAAGTAATATTCGGCATCCTAATTACATTGCCGGTTGCCAAATTGCATTATCTCTTATAGTTTCCGAGATATGGACTATCGATAATTTACACCTTAGGCTCTGCTTCTAACTTGGGCCCAAATTGTAAAATGGTCTTATCTATTGGCGATTTCGTTCCAATTCACATTCCAAGTAATATTCGGCATGCTAATTACATTGCCGGTTGCCAAATTGCATTATCTCTTATAGTTTCCGAGATATGGACTATCGATAATTTACACCTTAGGCTCTGCTTCTAACTTGGGCCCAAATTGTAAAATGGTCTTATCTATTGGCGATTTCGTTCCAATTCACATTCCAAGTAATATTCGGCATGCTAATTACATTGCCGGTTGCCAAATTGCATTATCTCTTATAGTTTCCGAGATATAGACTATCGATAATTTACACCATAGGCTCTGCTTCTAACTTGGGCCCAAATTGTAAAATGGTCTTATCTATTGGCGATTTAGTTGCAATTCACATTCCAAGTAATATTCGGCATGCTAATTACATTGCCGGTTGCCAAATTGCATTATCTCTTATAGTTTCCGAGATATGGACTATCGATAATTTACACCTTAGGCTCTGCTTCTAACTTGGGCCCAAATTGTAAAATGGTCTTATCTATTGGCGATTTCGTTCCAATTCACATTCCAAGTAATATTCGGCATGCTAATTACATTGCCGGTTGCCAAATTGCATTATCTCTTATAGTTTCCGAGATATGGACTATCGATAATTTACACCTTAGGCTCTGCTTCTAACTTGGGCCCAAATTGTAAAATGGTCTTATCTATTGGCGATTTCGTTCCAATTCACACTCCAAGTAATATTCGGCATGCTAATTACATTGCCGGTTGCGAAATTGCATTATCTCTTATAGTTTCCGAGATATGGACTATCGATAATTTACACCTTAGGCTCTGCTTCTAACTTGGGCCCAAATTGTAAAATGGTCTTATCTATTGGCGATTTCGTTCCAATTCACATTCCAAGTAATATTCGGCATGCTAATTACATTGCCGGTTGCCAAATTGCATTATCTCTTATAGTTTCCGAGATATAGACTATCGATAATTTACACCTTAGGCTCTGCTTCTAACTTGGGCCCAAATTGTAAAATGGTCTTATCTATTGGCGATTTCGTTCCAATTCACATTCCAAGTAATATTCGGCATGCTAATTACATTGCCGGTTGCCAAATTGCATTATCTCTTATAGTTTCCGAGATATGGACTATCGATAATTTACACCTTAGGCTCTGCTTCTAACTTGGGCCCAAATTGTAAAATGGTCTTATCTATTGGCGATTTCGTTCCAATTCACATTCCAAGTAATATTCGGCATGCTAATTACATTGCCGGTTGCCAAATTGCATTATCTCTTATAGTTTCCGAGATATAGACTATCGATAATTTACACCTTAGGCTCTGCTTCTAACTTGGGCCCAAATTGTAAAATGGTCTTATCTATTGGCGATTTCGTTCCAATTCACATTCCAAGTAATATTCGGCATGCTAATTACATTGCCGGTTGCCAAATTGCATTATCTCTTATAGTTTCCGAGATATGGACTATCGATAATTTACACCTTAGGCTCTGCTTCTAACTTGGGCCCAAATTGTAAAATGGTCTTATCTATTGGCGATTTCGTCCCAATTCACATTCCAAGTGATATTCGGCATGCTAATTACATTGCCGGTTGCGAAATTGCATTATCTCTTATAGTTTCCGAGATATGGACTATCAATAATTTACACCTTAGGCTCTGCTTCTAACTTGGGCCCAAATTGTAAAATGGTCTTATCTATTGGCGATTTCGTTCCAATTCACATTCCAAGTAATATTCGGCATGCTAATTACATTGCCGGTTGCCAAATTGCATTATCTCTTATAGTTTCCGAGATATGGACTATCGATAATTTACACCTTAGGCTCTGCTTCTAACTTGGGCCCAAATTGTAAAATGGTCTTATCTATTGGCGATTTCGTTCCAATTCACATTCCAAGTAATATTCGGCATGCTAATTGCATTGCCGGTTGCCAAATTGCATTATCTCTTATAGTTTCCGAGATATGGACTATCGATAATTTACACCTTAGGCTCTGCTTCTAACTTGGGCCCAAATTGTAAAATGGTCTTATCTATTGGCGATTTCGTTCCAATTCACATTCCAAGTAATATTCGGCATGCTAATTACATTGCCGGTTGCCAAATTGCATTATCTCTTATAGTTTCCGAGATATGGACTATCAATAATTTACACCTTAGGCTCTGCTTCTAACTTGGGCCCAATTTGTAAAATGGTCTTATCTATTGGCGATTTCGTTCCAATTCACATTCCAAGTAATATTCGGCATGCTAATTACATTGCCGGTTGCCAAATTGCATTATCTCTTATAGTTTCCGAGATATAGACTATCGATAATTTACACCATAGGCTCTGCTTCTAACTTGGGCCCAAATTGTAAAATGGTCTTATCTATTGGCGATTTAGTTGCAATTCACATTCCAAGTAATATTCGGCATGCTAATTACATTGCCGGTTGCCAAATTGCATTATCTCTTATAGTTTCCGAGATATGGACTATCGATAATTTACACCTTAGGTTCTGCTTCTAACTTGGGCCCAAATTGTAAAATGGTCTTATCTATTGGCGATTTCGTTCCAATTCACATTCCAAGTAATATTCGGCATGCTAATTACATTGCCGGTTGCCAAATTGCATTATCTCTTATAGTTTCCGAGATATGGACTATCGATAATTTACACCTTAGGCTCTGCTTCTAACTTGGGCCCAAATTGTAAAATGGTCTTATCTATTGGCGATTTCGTTCCAATTCACATTCCAAGTAATATTCGGCATGCTAATTACATTGCCGGTTGCCAAATTGCATTATCTCTTATAGTTTCCGAGATATGGACTATCGATAATTTACACCTTAGGCTCTGCTTCTAACTTGGGCCCAACTTGTAAAATGGTCTTATCTATTGGCGATTTCGTCCCAATTCACATTCCAAGTGATATTCGGCATGCTAATTACATTGCCGGTTGCGAAATTGCATTATCTCTTATAGTTTCCGAGATATGGACTATCAATAATTTACACCTTAGGCTCTGCTTCTAACTTGGGCCCAAATTGTAAAATGGTCTTATCTATTGGCGATTTCGTTCCAATTCACATTCCAAGTAATATTCGGCATCCTAATTACATTGCCGGTTGCCAAATTGCATTATCTCTTATAGTTTCCGAGATATGGACTATCGATAATTTACACCTTAGGCTCTGCTTCTAACTTGGGCCCAAATTGTAAAATGGTCTTATCTATTGGCGATTTCGTTCCAATTCACATTCCAAGTAATATTCGGCATGCTAATTACATTGCCGGTTGCCAAATTGCATTATCTCTTATAGTTTCCGAGATATGGACTATCGATAATTTATACCTTAGGCTCTGCTTCTAACTTGGGCCCAAATTGTAAAATGGTCTTATCTATTGGCGATTTCGTTCCAATTCACATTCCAAGTAATATTCGGCATGCTAATTACATTGCCGGTTGCCAAATTGCATTATCTCTTATAGTTTCCGAGATATGGACTATCGATAATTTACACCTTAGGCTCTGCTTCTAACTTGGGCCCAAATTGTAAAATGGTCTTACCTATTGGCGATTTAGTTGCAATTCACATTCCAAGTAATATTCGGCATGCTAATTACATTGCCGGTTGCCAAATTGCATTATCTCTTATAGTTTCCGAGATATGGACTATCGATAATTTACACCTTAGGCTCTGCTTCTAACTTGGGCCCAAATTGTAAAATGGTCTTATCTATTGGCGATTTCGTTCCAATTCACATTCCAAGTAATATTTGGCATGCTAATTACATTGCCGGTTGCCAAATTGCATTATCTCTTATAGTTTCCGAGATATGGACTATCGATAATTTACACCTTAGGCTCTGCTTCTAACTTGGGCCCAAATTGTAAAATGGTCTTATCTATTGGCGATTTCGTTCCAATTCACACTCCAAGTAATATTCGGCATGCTAATTACATTGCCGGTTGCGAAATTGCATTATCTCTTATAGTTTCCGAGATATGGACTATCGATAATTTACACCTTAGGCTCTGCTTCTAACTTGGGCCCAAATTGTAAAATGGTCTTATCTATTGGCGATTTCGTTCCAATTCACATTCCAAGTAATATTCGGCATGCTAATTACATTGCCGGTTGCCAAATTGCATTATCTCTTATAGTTTCCGAGATATAGACTATCGATAATTTACACCTTAGGCTCTGCTTCTAACTTGGGCCCAAATTGTAAAATGGTCTTATCTATTGGCGATTTCGTTCCAATTCACATTCCAAGTAATATTCGGCATGCTAATTACATTGCCGGTTGCCAAATTGCATTATCTCTTATAGTTTCCGAGATATGGACTATCGATAATTTACACCTTAGGCTCTGCTTCTAACTTGGGCCCAAATTGTAAAATGGTCTTATCTATTGGCGATTTCGTCCCAATTCACATTCCAAGTGATATTCGGCATGCTAATTACATTGCCGGTTGCGAAATTGCATTATCTCTTATAGTTTCCGAGATATGGACTATCAATAATTTACACCTTAGGCTCTGCTTCTAACTTGGGCCCAAATTGTAAAATGGTCTTATCTATTGGCGATTTCGTTCCAATTCACATTCCAAGTAATATTCGGCATGCTAATTACATTGCCGGTTGCCAAATTGCATTATCTCTTATAGTTTCGGAGATATGGACTATCGATAATTTACACCTTAGGCTCTGCTTCTAACTTGGGCCCAAATTGTAAAATGGTCTTATCTATTGGCGATTTCGTTCCAATTCACATTCCAAGTAATATTCGGCATGCTAATTACATTGCCGGTTGCCAAATTGCATTATCTCTTATAGTTTCCGAGATATGGACTATCGATAATTTACACCTTAGGCTCTGCTTCTAACTTGGGCCCAAATTGTAAAATGGTCTTATCTATTGGCGATTTCGTTCCAATTCACATTCCAAGTAATATTCGGCATGCTAATTACATTGCCGGTTGCCAAATTGCATTATCTCTTATAGTTTCCGAGATATGGACTATCAATAATTTACACCTTAGGCTCTGCTTCTAACTTGGGCCCAAATTGTAAAATGGTCTTATCTATTGGCGATTTCGTTCCAATTCACATTCCAAGTAATATTCGGCATGCTAATTACATTGCCGGTTGCCAAATTGAATTATCTCTTATAGTTTCCGAGATATGGACTATCGATAATTTACACCTTAGGCTCTGCTTCTAACTTGGGCACAAATTGTAAAATGGTCTTAAATATTGGCGATTTCGTTCCAATTCACATTCCAAGTAATATTCGGCATGCTAATTACATTGCCGGTTGCCAAATTGCATTATCTCTTATAGTTTCCGAGATATGGACTATCGATAATTTACACCTTAGGCTCTGCTTCTAACTTGGGCCCAAATTGTAAAATGGTCTTATCTATTGGCGATTTCGTTCCAATTCACATTCCAAGTAATATTCGGCATGCTAGTTACATTGCCGGTTGCCAAATTGCATTATCTCTTATAGTTTCCGAGATATGGACTATCGATAATTTACACCTTAGGCTCTGCTTCTAACTTGGGCCCAAATTGTAAAATGGTCTTATCTATTGGCGATTTCGTTCCAATTCACATTCCAAGTAATATTCGGCATGCTAATTACATTGCCGGTTGCCAAATTGAATTATCTCTTATAGTTTCCGAGATATGGACTATCGATAATTTACACCTTAGGCTCTGCTTCTAACTTGGGCACAAATTGTAAAATGGTCTTAAATATTGGCGATTTCGTTCCAATTCACATTCCAAGTAATATTCGGCATGCTAATTACATTGCCGGTTGCCAAATTGCATTATCTCTTATAGTTTCCGAGATATGGACTATCGATAATTTACACCTTAGGCTCTGCTTCTAACTTGGGCCCAAATTGTAAAATGGTCTTATCTATTGGCGATTTCGTTCCAATTCACATTCCAAGTAATATTCGGCATGCTAATTACATTGCCGGTTGCCAAATTGCATTGTCTCTTATAGTTTCCGAGATATGGACTATCGATAATTTACACCTTAGGCTCTGCTTCTAACTTGGGCCCAAATTGTAAAATGGTCTTATCTATTGGCGATTTCGTTCCAATTCACATTCCAAGTAATATTCGGCATGCTAATTACATTGCCGGTTGCCAAATTGAATTATCTCTTATAGTTTCCGAGATATGGACTATCGATAATTTACACCTTAGGCTCTGCTTCTAACTTGGGCACAAATTGTAAAATGGTCTTAAATATTGGCGATTTCGTTCCAATTCACATTCCAAGTAATATTCGGCATGCTAATTACATTGCCGGTTGCCAAATTGCATTATCTCTTATAGTTTCCGAGATATGGACTATCGATAATTTACACCTTAGGCTCTGCTTCTAACTTGGGCCCAAATTGTAAAATGGTCTTATCTATTGGCGATTTCGTTCCAATTCACATTCCAAGTAATATTCGGCATGCTAGTTACATTGCCGGTTGCCAAATTGCATTATCTCTTATAGTTTCCGAGATATGGACTATCGATAATTTACACCTTAGGCTCTGCTTCTAACTTGGGCCCAAATTGTAAAATGGTCTTATCTATTGGCGATTTCGTCCCAATTCACATTCCAAGTGATATTCGGCATGCTAATTACATTGCCGGTTGCGAAATTGCATTATATCTTATAGTTTCCGAGATATGGACTATCGATAATTTACACCTTAGGCTCTGCTTCTAACTTGGGCCCAAATTGTAAAATGGTCTTATCTATTGGCGATTTCGTCCCAATTCACATTCCAAGTGATATTCGGCATGCTAATTACATTGCCGGTTGCGAAATTGCATTATCTCTTATAGTTTCCGAGATATGGACTATCAATAATTTACACCTTAGGCTCTGCTTCTAACTTGGGCCCAAATTGTAAAATGGCCTTATCTATTGGAGATTTCGTTCCAATTCACATTCCAAGTAATATTCGGCATGCTAATTACATTGCCGGTTGCCAAATTGCATTATCTCTTATAGTTTCCGAGATATGGACTATCGATAATTTACACCTTAGGCTCTGCTTCTAACTTGGGCCCAAATTGTAAAATGGTCTTATCTATTGGCGATTTAGTTGCAATTCACATTCCAAGTAATATTCGGCATGCTAATTACATTGCCGGTTGCCAAATTGCATTATCTCTTATAGTTTCCGAGATATGGACTATCGATAATTTACACCTTAGGCCCTGCTTCTAACTTGGGCCCAAATTGTAAAATGGTCTTATCTATTGGCGATTTCGTTCCAATTCACATTCCAAGTAATATTCGGCATGCTAATTACATTGCCGGTTGCCAAATTGCATTATCTCTTATAGTTTCCGAGATATGGACTATCGATAATTTACACCTTAGGCTCTGCTTCTAACTTGGGCCCAAATTGTAAAATGGTCTTATCTATTGGCGATTTCGTTCCAATTCACATTCCAAGTAATATTCGGCATGCTAATTACATTGCCGGTTGCCAAATTGCATTATCTCTTATAGTTTCCGAGATATGGACTATCGATAATTTACACCTTAGGCTCTGCTTCTAACTTGGGCCCAAATTGTAAAATGGTCTTATCTATTGGCGATTTCGTTCCAATTCACATTCCAAGTAGTATTCGGCATGCTAATTACATTGCCGGTTGCCAAATTGCATTATCTCTTATAGTTTCCGAGATATGGACTATCGATAATTTACACCTTAGGCTCTGCTTCTAACTTGGGCCCAAATTGTAAAATGGTCTTATCTATTGGCGATTTCGTTCCAATTCACATTCCAAGTAATATTCGGCATGCTAATTACATTGCCGGTTGCCAAATTGCATTATCTCTTATAGTTTCCGAGATATGGACTATCGATAATTTACACCTTAGGCTCTGCTTCTAACTTGGGCCCAAATTGTAAAATGGTCTTATCTATTGGCGATTTCGTTCCAATTCACATTCCAAGTAATATTCGGCATGCTAATTACATTGCCGGTTGCCAAATTGTATTATCTCTTATAGTTTCCGAGATATGGACTATCGATAATTTACACCTTAGGCTCTGCTTCTAACTTGGGCCCAAATTGTAAAATGGTCTTACCTATTGGCGATTTCGTTCCAATTCACATTCCAAGTAATATTCGGCATGCTAATTACATTGCCGGTTGCCAAATTGCATTATCTCTTATAGTTTCCGAGATATGGACTATCGATAATTTACACCTTAGGCTCTGCTTCTAACTTGGGCCCAAATTGTAAAATATTCTTATCTATTGGCGATTTCGTTCCAATTCACATTCCAAGTAATATTCGGCATGCTAATTACATTGCCGGTTGCCAAATTGCATTATCTCTTATAGTTTCCGAGATATGGACTATCGATAATTTACACCTTAGGCTCTGCTTCTAACTTGGGCCCAAATTGTAAAATGGTCTTATCTATTGGCGATTTCGTTCCAATTAACACTCCTAGTAATATTCGGCATGCTAATTACATTGCCGGTTGCGAAATTGCATTATCTCTTATAGTTTCCGAGATATGGACTATCGATAATTTACACCTTAGGCTCTGCTTCTAACTTGGGCCCAAATTGTAAAATGGCCTTGTCTATTGGCGATTTCGTCCCAATTCACATTCCAAGTAATATTCGGCATGCTAATTACATTGCCGGTTGCGAAATTGCATTATCTCTTATAGTTTCAGAGATATGGACTATCGATAATTTACACCTTAGGCTCTGCTTCTAATTTGGGCCCAAATTGTAAAATGGCCTTATCTATTGGCAATTCCGTTCCAATTCACATTCCAAGTAATATTCGGCATGCTAATTACATTGCCGGTTGCCAAATTGCATTATCTCTTATAGTTTCCGAGATATGGACTATCGATAATTTACACCTTAGGCTCTGCTTCTAACTTGGGCCCAAATTGTAAAATGGTCTTATCTATTGGCTATTTCGTTCCAATTCACATTCCAAGTAATATTCGGCATGCTAATTACATTGCCGGTTGCCAAATTGCATTATCTCTTATAGTTTCCGAGATATGGACAATCGATAATTTACACCTTAGGCTCTGCTTCTAACTTGGGCCCAAATTGTAAAATGGTCTTACCTATTGGCGATTTCGTTCCAATTCACATTCCAAGTAATATTCGGCATGCTAATTACATTGCCGGTTGCCAAATTGCATTATCTCTTATAGTTTCCGAGATATGGACTATCGATAATTTACACTTTAGGCTCTGCTTCTAACTTGGGCCCAAATTGTAAAATGGTCTTATCTATTGGCGATTTCGTTCCAATTCACATTCCAAGTAATATTCGGCATGCTAATTACATTGCCGGTTGCCAAATTGCATTATCTCTTATAGTTTCCGAGATATGGACTATCGATAATTTACACCTTAGGCTCTGCTTCTAACTTGGGCCCAAATTGTAAAATGGTCTTACCTATTGGCGATTTCGTTCCAATTCACATTCCAAGTAATATTCGGCATGCTAATTACATTGCCGGTTGCCAAATTGCATTATCTCTTATAGTTTCCGAGATATGGACTATCGATAATTTACACCTTAGGCTCTGCTTCTAACTTGGGCCCAAATTGTAAAATGGTCTTATCTATTGGCGATTTCGTTCCAATTCACATTCCAAGTAATATTCGGCATGCTAATTACATTGCCGGTTGCCAAATTGCATTATCTCTTATAGTTTCCGAGATATGGACTATCGATAATTTACACCTTAGGCTCTGCTTCTAACTTGGGCCCAAATTGTAAAATGGTCTTATCTATTGGCGATTTCGTTCCAATTCACATTCCAAGTAATATTCGGCATGCTAATTACATTGCCGGTTGCCAAATTGCATTATCTCTTATAGTTTCCGAGATATGGACTATCGATAATTTACACCTTAGGCTCTGCTTCTAACTTGGGCCCAAATTGTAAAATGGCCTTATCTATTGGCGATTTCGTTCCAATTCACATTCCAAGTAATATTCGGCATGCTAATTACATTGCCGGTTGCCAAATTGCATTATCTCTTATAGTTTCCGAGATATGGACTATCGATAATTTACACCTTAGGCTCTGCTTCTAACTTGGGCCCAAATTGTAAAATGGTCTTACCTATTGGCGATTTCGTTCCAATTCACACTCCAAGTAATATTCGGCATGCTAATTACATTGTCGGTTGCGAAATTGCATTATCTCTTATAGTTTCCGAGATATAGACTATCAATAATTTACATATTAGGCTCTGCTTCTAACTTGGGCCCAAATTGTAAAATGGTCTTATCTATTGGCGATTTCGTTCCAATTCACATTCCAAGTAATATTCGGCATGCTAATTACATTGCCGGTTGCCAAATTGCATTATCTCTTATAGTTTCCGAGATATGGACTATCGATAATTTACACCTTAGGCTCTGCTTCTAACTTGGGCCCAAATTGTAAAATGGTCTTATCTATTGGCGATTTCGTTCCAATTCACATTCCAAGTAATATTCGGCATGCTAATTACATTGCCGGTTGCCAAATTGCATTATCTCTTATAGTTTCCGAGATATGGACTATCGATAATTTACACCTTAGGCTCTGCTTCTAACTTGGGCCCAAATTGTAAAATGGTCTTATCTATTGGCGATTTCGTTCCAATTCACATTCCAAGTAATATTCGGCATGCTAATTACATTGCCGGTTGCCAAATTGCATTAACTCTTATAGTTTCCGAGATATGGACTATCGATAATTTACACCTTAGGCTCTGCTTCTAACTTGGGCCCAAATTGTAAAATGGTCTTATCTATTGGCGATTTCGTTCCAATTCACATTCCAAGTAATACTCGGCATGCTAATTACATTGCCGGTTGCCAAATTGCATTATCTCTTATAGTTTCCGAGATATGGACTATCGATAATTTACACCTTAGGCTCTGCTTCTAACTTGGGCCCAAATTGTAAAATGGTCTTATCTATTGGCGATTTCGTTCCAATTCACATTCCAAGTAATATTCGGCATGCTAATTACATTGCCGGTTGCCAAATTGCATTATCTCTCATAGTTTCCGAGATATGGACTATCGATAATTTACACCTTAGGCTCTGCTTCTAACTTGGGCCCAAATTGTAAAATGGTCTTATCTATTGGCGATTTCGTTCCAATTCACATTCCAAGTAATATTCGGCATGCTAATTACATTGCCGGTTGCCAAATTGCATTATCTCTTATAGTTTCCGAGATATGGACTATCGATAATTTACACCTTAGGCTCTGCTTCTAACTTGGGCCCAAATTGTAAAATGGTCTTACCTATTGGCGATTTCGTTCCAATTCACATTCCAAGTAATATTCGGCATGCTAATTACATTGCCGGTTGCCAAATTGCATTATCTCTTATAGTTTCCGAGATATGGACTATCGATAATTTACACCTTAGGCTCTGCTTCTAACTTGGGCCCAAATTGTAAAATGGTCTTACCTATTGGCGATTTCGTTCCAATTCACACTCCAAGTAATATTCGGCATGCTAATTACATTGTCGGTTGCGAAATTGCATTATCTCTTATAGTTTCCGAGATATGGACTATCAATAATTTACACCTTAGGCTCTGCTTCTAACTTGGGCCCAAATTGTAAAATGGTCTTATCTATTGGCGATTTCGTTCCAATTCACATTCCAAGTAATATTCGGCATGCTAATTACATTGCCGGTTGCCAAATTGCATTATCTCTTATAGTTTCCGAGATATGGACTATCGATAATTTACACCTTAGGCTCTGCTTCTAACTTGGGCCCAAATTGTAAAATGGTCTTATCTATTGGCGATTTCGTTCCAATTCACATTCCAAGTAATATTCGGCATGCTAATTACATTGCCGGTTGCCAAATTGCATTATCTCTTATAGTTTCCGAGATATGGACTATCGATAATTTACACCTTAGGCTCTGCTTCTAACTTGGGCCCAAATTGTAAAATGGTCTTATCTATTGGCGATTTCGTTCCAATTCACATTCCAAGTAATATTCGGCATGCTAATTACATTGCCGGTTGCCAAATTGCATTAACTCTTATAGTTTCCGAGATATGGACTATCGATAATTTACACCTTAGGCTCTGCTTCTAACTTGGGCCCAAATTGTAAAATGGTCTTATCTATTGGCGATTTCGTTCCAATTCACATTCCAAGTAATACTCGGCATGCTAATTACATTGCCGGTTGCCAAATTGCATTATCTCTTATAGTTTCCGAGATATGGACTATCGATAATTTACACCTTAGGCTCTGCTTCTAACTTGGGCCCAAATTGTAAAATGGTCTTATCTATTGGCGATTTCGTTCCAATTCACATTCCAAGTAATATTCGGCATGCTAATTACATTGCCGGTTGCCAAATTGCATTATCTCTCATAGTTTCCGAGATATGGACTATCGATAATTTACACCTTAGGCTCTGCTTCTAACTTGGGCCCAAATTGTAAAATGGTCTTATCTATTGGCGATTTCGTTCCAATTCACATTCCAAGTAATATTCGGCATGCTAATTACATTGCCGGTTGCCAAATTGCATTATCTCTTATAGTTTCCGAGATATGGACTATCGATAATTTACACCTTAGGCTCTGCTTCTAACTTGGGCCCAAATTGTAAAATGGTCTTATCTATTGGCGATTTCGTCCCAATTCACATTCCAAGTGATATTCGGCATGCTAATTACATTGCCGGTTGCGAAATTGCATTATCTCTTATAGTTTCCGAGATATGGACTATCAATAATTTACACCTTAGGCTCTGCTTCTAAATTGGGTCCATCGATCGATGGACGAATTGTAAAATGGTCTTATCTATTGGCGATTTCGTTCCAATTCACATTCCAAGTAATATTCGGCATGCTAATTACATTGCCGGTTGCCAAATTGCATTATCTCTTATAGTTTCCGAGATATGGACTATCGATAATTTACACCTTAGGCTCTGCTTCTAACTTGGGCCCAAATTGTAAAATGGTCTTATCTATTGGCGATTTCGTTCCAATTCACATTCCAAGTAATATTCGGCATGCTAATTACATTGCCGGTTGCCAAATTGCATTATCTCTTATAGTTTCCGAGATATGGACTATCGATAATTTACACCTTAGGCTCTGCTTCTAACTTGGGCCCAAATTGTAAAATGGTCTTATCTATTGGCGATTTCGTTCCAATTCACATTCCAAGTAATATTCGGCATGCTAATTACATTGCCGGTTGCCAAATTGCATTATCTCTTATAGTTTCCGAGATATGGACTATCGATAATTTACACCTTAGGCTCTGCTTCTAACTTGGGCCCAAATTGTAAAATAGTCTTATCTATTGGCGATTTAGTTGCAATTCACATTCCAAGTAATATTCGGCATGCTAATTACATTGCCGGTTGCCAAATTGCATTATCTCTTATAGTTTCCGAGATATGGACTATCGATAATTTACACCTTAGGCTCTGCTTCTAACTTGGGCCCAAATTGTAAAATGGTCTTATATATTGGCGATTTCGTTCCAATTCACACTCCAAGTAATATTCGGCATGCTAATTACATTGCCGGTTGCGAAATTGCATTATCTCTTATAGTTTCCGAGATATGGACTATCGATAATTTACACCTTAGGCTCTGCTTCTAACTTGAGCCCAAATTGTAAAATGGTCTTATCTATTGGCGATTTCGTTCCAATTCACATTCCAAGTAATATTCGGCATGCTAATTACATTGCCGGTTGCCAAATTGCATTATCTCTTATAGTTTCCGAGATATGGACTATCGATAATTTACACCTTAGGCTCTGCTTCTAATTTGGGCCCAAATTGTAAAATGGTCTTATCTATTGGCGATTTCGTTCTAATTCACATTCCAAGTAATATTCGGCATGCTAATTACATTGCCGGTTGCCAAATTGCATTATCTCTTATAGTTTCCGAGATATGGACTATCGATTATTTACACCTTAGGCTCTGCTTCTAACTTGGGCCCAAATTGTAAAATGGTCTTATCTATTGGCGAATTCGTTCCAATTCACACTCCAAGTAATATTCGGCATGCTAATTACATTGCCGGTTGCGAAATTGCATTATCTCTTATAGTTTCCGAGATATGGACTATCGATAATTTACACCTTAGGCTCTGCTTCTAACTTGGGCCCAAATTGTAAAATGGTCTTATCTATTGGCGATTTCGTTCCAATTCACATTCCAAGTAATATTCGGCATGCTAATTACATTGCCGGTTGCCAAATTGCATTATCTCTTATAGTTTCCGAGATATGGACTATCGATAATTTACACCTTAGGCTCTGCTTCTAACTTGGGCCCAAATTGTAAAATGGTCTTATCTATTGGCGATTTCGTTCCAATTCACATTCCAAGTAATATTCGGCATGCTAATTACATTGCCGGTTGCCAAATTGCATTATCTCTTATAGTTTCCGAGATATGGGCTATCGATAATTTACACCTTAGGCTCTGCTTCTAACTTGGGCCCAAATTGTAAAATGGTCTTATCTATTGGCGATTTCGTCCCAATTCACATTCCAAGTGATATTCGGCATGCTAATTACATTGCCGGTTGCGAAATTGCATTATCTCTTATAGTTTCCGAGATATGGACTATCAATAATTTACACCTTAGGCTCTGCTTCTAACTTGGGCCCAAATTGTAAAATAGTCTTATCTATTGGCGATTTCGTTCCAATTCACATTCCAAGTAATATTCGGCATGCTAATTACATTGCCGATTGCCAAATTGCATTATCTGTTATAGTTTCCGAGATATGGACTATCGATAATTTACACCTTAGGCTCTGCTTCTAACTTGGGCCCAAATTGTAAAATGGTCTTATCTATTGGCGATTTCGTTCCAATTCACATTCCAAGTAATATTCGGCATGCTAATTACATTGCCGGTTGCCAAATTGCATTATCTCTTATAGTTTCCGAGATATGGACTATCGATAATTTACACCTTAGGCTCTGCTTCTAACTTGGGCCCAAATTGTAAAATGGTCTTATCTATTGGCGACTTCGTCCCAATTCACATTCCAAGTGATATTCGGCATGCTAATTACATTGCCGGTTGCGAAATTGCATTATCTCTTATAGTTTCCGAGATATGGACTATCAATAATTTACACCTTAGGCTCTGCTTCTAACTTGGGCCCAAATTGTAAAATGGTCTTATCTATTGGCGATTTCGTTCCAATTAACATTCCAAGTAATATTCGGCATGCTAATTACATTGCCGGTTGCCAAATTGCATTATCTCTTATAGTTTCCGAGATATGGACTATCGATAATTTACACCTTAGGCTCTGCTTCTAACTTGGGCCGAAATTGTAAAATGGTCTTATCTATTGGCGATTTCGTTCCAATTCACATTCCAAGTAATATTCGGCATGCTAATTACATTGCCGGTTGCCAAATTGCATTATCTCTTATAGTTTCCGAGATATGGACTATCGATAATTTACACCTTAGGCTCTGCTTCTAACTTGGGCCCAAATTGTAAAATGGTCTTATCTATTGGCGATTTCGTTCCAATTCACATTCCAAGTAATATTCGGCATGCTAATTACATTGCCGGTTGCCAAATTGCATTATCTCTTATAGTTTCCGAGATATGGACTATCGATAATTTACACCATAGGCTCTGCTTCTAACTTGGGCCCAAATTGTAAAATGGTCTTATCTATTGGCGATTTCGTTCCAATTCACATTCCAAGTAATATTCGGCATGCTAATTACATTGCCGGTTGCCAAATTGCATTATCTCTTATAGTTTCCGAGATATGGACTATCGATAATTTACACCTTAGGCTCTGCTTCTAACTTGGGCCCAAATTGTAAAATGGTCTTATCTATTGGCGATGTCGTTCCAATTCACACTCCAACTAATATTCGGCATGCTAATTACATTGCCGGTTGCCAGATTGAATTATCTCTTATAGTTTCCGAGATATGGACTATCGATAATTTACACCTTAGGCTCTGCTTCTAACTTGGGCCCAAATTGTAAAATGGTCTTACCTATTGGCGATTTCGTTCCAATTCACATTCCAAGTAATATTCGGCATGCTAATTACATTGCCGGTTGCCAAATTGCATTATCTCTTATAGTTTCCGAGATATGGACTATCGATAATTTACACCTTAGGCTCTGCTTCTAACTTGGGCCCAAATTGTAAAATGGTCTTATCTATTGGCGATTTCGTTCCAATTCACATTCCAAGTAATATTCGGCATGCTAATTACATTGCCGGTTGCCAAATTGCATTATCTCTTATAGTTTCCGAGATATGGACTATCGATAATTTACACCTTAGGCTCTGCTTCTAACTTGGGCCCAAATTGTAAAATGGTCTTATCTATTGGCGATTTCGTCCCAATTCACATTCCAAGTGATATTCGGCATGCTAATTACATTGCCGGTTGCGAAATTGCATTATCTCTTATAGTTTCCGAGATATGGACTATCGATAATTTACACCATAGGCTCTGCTTCTAACTTGGGCCCAAATTGTAAAATGGTCTTATCTATTGGCGATTTCGTTCCAATTCACATTCCAAGTAATATTCGGCATGCTAATTACATTGCCGGTTGCCAAATTGCATTATCTCTTATAGTTTCCGAGATATGGACTATCGATAATTTACACCTTAGGCTCTGCTTCTAACTTGGGCCCAAATTGTAAAATGGTCTTATCTATTGGCGATTTCGTTCCAATTCACATTCCAAGTAATATTCGGCATGCTAATTACATTGCCGGTTGCCAAATTGCATTATCTCTTATAGTTTCCGAGATATGGACTATCGATAATTTACACCTTAGGCTCTGCTTCTAACTTGGGCCCAAATTGTAAAATGGTCTTATCTATTGGCGATTTCGTTCCAATTCACATTCCAAGTAATATTCGGCATGCTAATTACATTGCCGGTTGCCAAATTGAATTATCTCTTATAGTTTCCGAGATATGGACTATCGATAATTTACATCTTAGGCTCTGCTTCTAACTTGGGCCCAAATTGTAAAATGGTCTTACCTATTGGCGATTTCGTTCCAATTCACATTCCAAGTAATATTCGGCATGCTAATTACATTGCCGGTTGCCAAATTGCATTATCTCTTATAGTTTCCGAGATATGGACTATCGATAATTTACACCTTAGGCTCTGCTTCTAACTTGGGCCCAAATTGTAAAATGGTCTTATCTATTGGCGATTTCGTTCCAATTCACATTCCAAGTAATATTCGGCATGCTAATTACATTGCCGGTTGCCAAATTGCATTATCTCTTATAGTTTCCGAGATATGGACTATCGATAATTTACACCTTAGCCTCTGCTTCTAACTTGGGCCCAAATTGTAAAATGGTCTTATCTATTGGCGATTTCGTCCCAATTCACATTCCAAGTGATATTCGGCATGCTAATTACATTGCCGGTTGCGAAATTGCATTATCTCTTATAGTTTCCGAGATATGGACTATCAATAATTTACACCTTAGGCTCTGCTTCTAACTTGGGCCCAAATTGTAAAATGGTCTTATCTATTGGCGATTTCGTTCCAATTTACATTCCAAGTAATATTCGGCATGCTAATTACATTGCCGGTTGCCAAATTGCATTATCTCTTATAGTTTCCGAGATATGGACTATCGATAATTTACACCTTAGGCTCTGCTTCTAACTTGGGCCCAAATTGTAAAATGGTCTTATCTATTGGCGATTTCGTTCCAATTCACATTCCAAGTAATATTCGGCATGCTAATTACATTGCCGGTTGCCAAATTGCATTATCTCTTATAGTTTCCGAGATATGGACTATCGATAATTTACACCTTAGGCTCTGCTTCTAACTTGGGCCCAAATTGTAAAATGGCCTTATCTATTGGCGATTTCGTTCCAATTCACATTCCAAGTAATATTCGGCATGCTAATTACATTGCCGGTTGCCAAATTGCATTATCTCTTATAGTTTCCGAGATATGGACTATCGATAATTTACACCTTAGGCTCTGCTTCTAACTTGGGCCCAAATTGTAAAATGGCCTTATCTATTGGCGATTTCGTCCCAATTCACATTCCAAGTGATATTCGGCATGCTAATTAAATTGCCGGTTGCGAAATTGCATTATCTCTTATAGTTTCCGAGATATGGACTATCAATAATTTACACCTTAGGCTCTGCTTCTAAATTGGGCCCAAATTGTAAAATGGTCTTATCTATTGGCGATTTCGTTCCAATTCACATTCCAAGTAATATTCGGCATGCTAATTACATTGCCGGTTGCCAAATTGAATTATCTCTTATAGTTTTCGAGATATGGACTATCGATAATTTACACCTTAGGCTCTGCTTCTAACTTGGGCCCAAATTGTAAAATGGTCTTACCTATTGGCGATTTCGTTCCAATTCACATTCCAAGTAATATTCGGCATGCTAATTACATTGCCGGTTGCCAAATTGCATTATCTCTTATAGTTTCCGAGATATGGACTATCGATAATTTACACCTTAGGCTCTGCTTCTAACTTGGGCCCAAATTGTAAAATGGTCTTATCTATTGGCGATTTCGTCCCAATTCATATTCCAAGTGATATTCGGCATGCTAATTACATTGCCGGTTGCGAAATTGCATTATCTCTTATAGTTTCCGAGATATGGACTATCGATAATTTACACCTTAGGCTCTGCTTCTAACTTGGGCCCAAATTGTAAAATAGTCTTATCTATTGGCGATTTCGTTCCAATTCACATTCCAAGTAATATTCGGCATGCTAATTACATTGCCGGTTGCCAAATTGAATTATCTCTTATAGTTTCCGAGATATGGACTATCGATAATTTACACCTTAGGCTCTGCTTCTAACTTGGGCCCAAATTGTAAAATGGTCTTATCTATTGGCGATTTCGTTCCAATTCACATTCCAAGTAATATTCGGCATGCTAATTACATTGCCGGTTGCCAAATTGCATTATCTCTTATAGTTTCCGAGATATGGACTATCGATAATTTACACCATAGGCTCTGCTTCTAACTTGGGCCCTAATTGTAAAATGGTCTTATCTATTGGCGATTTCGTTCCAATTCACATTCCAAGTAATATTCGGCATGCTAATTACATTGCCGGCTGCCAAATTGCATTATCTCTTATAGTTTCCGAGATATGGACTATCGATAATTTACACCTTAGGCTCTGCTTCTAACTTGGGCCCAAATTGTAAAATGGTCTTATCTATTGGCGATTTCGTTCCAATTCACATTCCAAGTAATATTCGGCATGGTAATTACATTGCCGGTTGCCAAATTGCATTATCTCTTATAGTTTCCGAGATATGGATTTTCGATAATTTACACCTTAGGCTCTGCTTCTAACTTGGGCCCAAATTGTAAAATGGTCTTATCTATTGGCGATGTCGTTCCAATTCACATTCCAAGTAATATTCGGCATGCTAATTACATTGCCGGTTGCCAAATTGAATTATCTCTTATAGTTTCCGAGATATGGACTATCGATAATTTACACCTTAGGCTCTGCTTCTAACTTGGGCCCAAATTGTAAAATGGTCTTACCTATTGGCGATTTCGTTCCAATTCACATTCCAAGTAATATTCGGCATGCTAATTACATTGCCGGTTGCCAAATTGCATTATCTCTTATAGTTTCCGAGATATGGACTATCGATAATTTACACCTTAGGCTCTCCTTCTAACTTGGGCCCAAATTGTAAAATGGTCTTATCTATTGGCGATTTCGTTCCAATTCACATTCCAAGTAATATTCGGCATGCTAATTACATTGCCGGTTGCCAAATTGCATTATCTCTTATAGTTTCCGAGATATGGACTATCGATAATTTACACCTTAGGCTCTGTTTCTAACTTGGGCCCAAATTGTAAAATGGTCTTATCTATTGGCGATTTCGTCCCAATTCACATTCCAAGTGATATTCGGCATGCTAATTACATTGCCGGTTGCGAAATTGCATTATCTCTTATAGTTTCCGAGATATGGACTATCGATAATTTACACCATAGGCTCTGCTTCTAACTTGGGCCCAAATTGTAAAATGGTCTTATCTATTGGCGATTTCGTTCCAATTCACATTCCAAGTAATATTCGGCATGCTAATTACATTGCCGGTTGCCAAATTGCATTATCTCTTATAGTTTCCGATATATGGACTATCGATAATTTACACCTTAGGCTCTGCTTCTAACTTGGGCCCAAATTGTAAAATGGTCTTATCTATTGGCGATTTCGTTCCAATTCACATTCCAAGTAATATTCGGCATGCTAATTACATTGCCGGTTGCCAAATTGCATTATCTCTTATAGTTTCCGAGATATGGACTATCGATAATTTACACCTTAGGCTCTGCTTCTAACTTGGGCCCAAATTGTAAAATGGTCTTATCTATTGGCGATTTCGTTCCAATTCACATTCCAAGTAATATTCGGCATGCTAATTACATTGCCGGTTGCCAAATTGAATTATCTCTTATAGTTTCCGAGATATGGACTATCGATAATTTACACCTTAGGCTCTGCTTCTAACTTGGGCCCAAATTGTAAAATGGTCTTACCTATTGGCGATTTCGTTCCAATTCACATTCCAAGTAATATTCGGCATGCTAATTACATTGCCGGTTGCCAAATTGCATTATCTCTTATAGTTTCCGAGATATGGACTATCGATAATTTACACCCTAGGCTCTGCTTCTAACTTGGGCCCAAATTGTAAAATGGTCTTATCTATTGGCGATTTCGTTCCAATTCACATTCCAAGTAATATTCGGCATGCTAATTACATTGCCGGTTGCCAAATTGCATTATCTCTTATAGTTTCCGAGATATGGACTATCGATAATTTACACCTTAGGCTCTGCTTCTAACTTGGGCCCAAATTGTAAAATGGTCTTATCTATTGGCGATTTCGTCCCAATTCACATTCCAAGTGATATTCGGCATGCTAATTACATTGCCGGTTGCCAAATTGCATTATCTCTTATAGTTTCCGAGATATGGACTATCAATAATTTACACCTTAGGCTCTGCTTCTAACTTGGGCCCAAATTGTAAAATGGTCTTATCTATTGGCGATTTCGTTCCAATTCACATTCCAAGTAATATTCGGCATGCTAATTACATTGCCGGTTGCCAAATTGCATTATCTCTTATAGTTTCCGAGATATGGACTATCGATAATTTACACCTTAGGCTCTGCTTCTAACTTGGGCCCAAATTGTAAAATGGTCTTATCTATTGACGATTTCGTTCCAATTCACATTCCAAGTAATATTCGGCATGCTAATTACATTGCCGGTTGCCAAATTGCATTATCTCTTATAGTTTCCGAGATATGGACTATCGATAATTTACACCTTAGGCTCTGCTTCTAACTTGGGCCCAAATTGTAAAATGGTCTTATCTATTGGCGATTTCGTTCCAATTCACACTCCAAGTAATATTCGGCATGCTAATTACATTGCCGGTTGCGAAATTGCATTATCTCTTATAGTTTCCGAGATATGGACTATCAATAATTTACCCCTTAGGCTCTGCTTCTAACTTGGGCCCAAATTGTAAAATGGTCTTATCTATTGGCGATTTCGTTCCAATTTACATTCCAAGTAATATTCGGCATGCTAATTACATTGCCGGTTGCCAAATTGCATTATCTCTTATAGTTTCCGAGATATGGACTATCGATAATTTACACCTTAGGCTCTGCTTCTAACTTGGGCCCAAATTGTAAAATGGTCTTATCTATTGGCGATTTCGTTCCAATTCACATTCCAAGTAATATTCGGCATGCTAATTACATTGCCGGTTGCCAAATTGCATTATCTCTTATAGTTTCCGAGATATGGACTATCGATAATTTACACCTTAGGCTCTGCTTCTAACTTGGGCCCAAATTGTAAAATGGCCTTATCTATTGGCGATTTCGTCCCAATTCACATTCCAAGTGATATTCGGCATGCTAATTACATTGCCGGTTGCGAAATTGCATTATCTCTTATAGTTTCCGAGATATGGACTATCAATAATTTACACCTTAGGCTCTGCTTCTAACTTGGGCCCAAATTGTAAAATGGTCTTATCTATTGGCGATTTCGTTCCAATTCACATTCCAAGTAATATTCGGCATGCTAATTACTTTGCCGGTTGCCAAATTGCATTATCTCTTATAGTTTCCGAGATATGGACTATCGATAATTTACACCTTAGGCTCTGCTTCTAACTTGGGCCCAAATTGTAATATGGTCTTATCTATTGGCGATTTCGTTCCAATTCACATTCCAAGTAATATTCGGCATGCTAATTACATTGCCGGTTGCCAAATTGCATTATCTCTTATAGTTTCCGAGATATGGACTATCGATAATTTACACCTTAGGCTCTGCTTCTAACTTGGGCCCAAATTGTAAAATGGTCTTATCTATTGGCGATTTCGTTCCAATTCACATTCCAAGTAATATTCGGCATGCTAATTACATTGCCGGTTGCCAAATTGCATTATCTCTTATAGTTTCCGAGATATGGACTATCGATAATTTACACCATAGGCTCTGCTTCTAACTTGGGCGCAAATTGTAAAATGGTCTTATCTATTGGCGATTTCGTTCCAATTCACATTCCAAGTAATATTCGGCATGCTAATTACATTGCCGGTTGCCAAATTGCATTATCTCTTATAGTTTCCGAGATATGGACTATCGATAATTTACACCTTAGGCTCTGCTTCTAACTTGGGCCCAAATTGTAAAATGGTCTTATCTATTGGCGATTTCGTTCCAATTCACATTCCAAGTAATATTCGGCATGCTAATTACATTGCCGGTTGCCAAATTGCATTATCTCTTATAGTTTCCGAGATATGGACTATCGATAATTTACACCTTAGGCTCTGCTTCTAACTTGGGCCCAAATTGTAAAATGGTCTTATCTATTGGCGATGTCGTTCCAATTCACATTCCAAGTAATATTCGGCATGCTAATTACATTGCCGGTTGCCAAATTGAATTATCTCTTATAGTTTCCGAGATATGGACTATCGATAATTTACACCTTAGGCTCTGCTTCTAACTTGGGCCCAAATTGTAAAATGGTCTTACCTATTGGCGATTTCGTTCCAATTCACATTCCAAGTAATATTCGGCATGCTAATTACATTGCCGGTTGCCAAATTGCATTATCTCTTATAGTTTCCGAGATATGGACTATCGATAATTTACACCTTAGGCTCTGCTTCTAACTTGTGCCCAAATTGTAAAATGGTCTTATCTATTGGCGATTTCGTTCCAATTCACATTCCAAGTAATATTCGGCATGCTAATTACATTGCCGGTTGCCAAATTGCATTATCTCTTATAGTTTCCGAGATATGGACTATCGATAATTTACACCTTAGGCTCTGCTTCTAACTTGGGCCCAAATTGTAAAATGGTCTTATCTATTGGCGATTTCGTCCCAATTCACATTCCAAGTGATATTCGGCATGCTAATTACATTGCCGGTTGCGAAATTGCATTATCTCTTATAGTTTCCGAGATATGGACTATCGATAATTTACACCATAGGCTCTGCTTCTAACTTGGGCCCAAATTGTAAAATGGTCTTATCTATTGGCGATTTCGTTCCAATTCACATTCCAAGTAATATTCGGCATGCTAATTACATTGCCGGTTGCCAAATTGCATTATCTCTTATAGTTTCCGATATATGGACTATCGATAATTTACACCTTAGGCTCTGCTTCTAACTTGGGCCCAAATTGTAAAATGGTCTTATCTATTGGCGATTTCGTTCCAATTCACATTCCAAGTAATATTCGGCATGCTAATTACATTGCCGGTTGCCAAATTGCATTATCTCTTATAGTTGCCGAGATATGGACTATCGATAATTTACACCTTAGGCTCTGCTTCTAACTTGGGCCCAAATTGTAAAATGGTCTTATCTATTGGCGATTTCGTTCCAATTCACATTCCAAGTAATATTCGGCATGCTAATTACATTGCCGGTTGCCAAATTGAATTATCTCTTATAGTTTCCGAGATATGGACTATCGATAATTTACACCTTAGGCTCTGCTTCTAACTTGGGCCCAAATTGTAAAATGGTCTTACCTATTGGCGATTTCGTTCCAATTCACATTCCAAGTAATATTCGGCATGCTAATTACATTGCCGGTTGCCAAATTGCATTATCTCTTATAGTTTCCGAGATATGGACTATCGATAATTTACACCTTAGGCTCTGCTTCTAACTTGGGCCCAAATTGTAAAATGGTCTTATCTATTGGCGATTTCGTTCCAATTCACATTCCAAGTAATATTCGGCATGCTAATTACATTGCCGGTTGCCAAATTGCATTATCTCTTATAGTTTCCGAGATATGGACTATCGATAATTTACACCTTAGGCTCTGCTTCTAACTTGGGCCCAAATTGTAAAATGGTCTTATCTATTGGCGATTTCGTCCCAATTCACATTCCAAGTGATATTCGGCATGCTAATTACATTGCCGGTTGCGAAATTGCATTATCTCTTATAGTTTCCGAGATATGGACTATCAATAATTTACACCTTAGGCTCTGCTTCTAACTTGGGCCCAAATTGTAAAATGGTCTTATCTATTGGCGATTTCGTTCCAATTCACATTCCAAGTAATATTCGGCATGCTAATTACATTGCCTGTTGCCAAATTGCATTATCTCTTATAGTTTCCGAGATATGGACTATCGATAATTTACACCTTAGGCTCTGCTTCTAACTTGGGCCCAAATTGTAAAATGGTCTTATCTATTGGCGATTTCGTTCCAATTCACATTCCAAGTAATATTCGGCATGCTAATTACATTGCCGGTTGCCAAATTGCATTATCTCTTATAGTTTCCGAGATATAGACTATCGATAATTTACACCATAGGCTCTGCTTCTAACTTGGGCCCAAATTGTAAAATGGTCTTATCTATTGGCGATTTAGTTGCAATTCACATTCCAAGTAATATTCGGCATGCTAATTACATTGCCGGTTGCCAAATTGCATTATCTCTTATAGTTTCCGAGATATGGACTATCGATAATTTACACCTTAGGTTCTGCTTCTAACTTGGGCCCAAATTGTAAAATGGTCTTATCTATTGGCGATTTCGTTCCAATTCACATTCCAAGTAATATTCGGCATGCTAATTACATTGCCGGTTGCCAAATTGCATTATCTCTTATAGTTTCCGAGATATGGACTATCGATAATTTACACCTTAGGCTCTGCTTCTAACTTGGGCCCAAATTGTAAAATGGTCTTATCTATTGGCGATTTCGTTCCAATTCACATTCCAAGTAATATTCGGCATGCTAATTACATTGCCGGTTGCCAAATTGCATTATCTCTTATAGTTTCCGAGATATGGACTATCGATAATTTACACCTTAGGCTCTGCTTCTAACTTGGGCCCAACTTGTAAAATGGTCTTATCTATTGGCGATTTCGTCCCAATTCACATTCCAAGTGATATTCGGCATGCTAATTACATTGCCGGTTGCGAAATTGCATTATCTCTTATAGTTTCCGAGATATGGACTATCAATAATTTACACCTTAGGCTCTGCTTCTAACTTGGGCCCAAATTGTAAAATGGTCTTATCTATTGGCGATTTCGTTCCAATTCACATTCCAAGTAATATTCGGCATCCTAATTACATTGCCGGTTGCCAAATTGCATTATCTCTTATAGTTTCCGAGATATGGACTATCGATAATTTACACCTTAGGCTCTGCTTCTAACTTGGGCCCAAATTGTAAAATGGTCTTATCTATTGGCGATTTCGTTCCAATTCACATTCCAAGTAATATTCGGCATGCTAATTACATTGCCGGTTGCCAAATTGCATTATCTCTTATAGTTTCCGAGATATGGACTATCGATAATTTACACCTTAGGCTCTGCTTCTAACTTGGGCCCAAATTGTAAAATGGTCTTATCTATTGGCGATTTCGTTCCAATTCACATTCCAAGTAATATTCGGCATGCTAATTACATTGCCGGTTGCCAAATTGCATTATCTCTTATAGTTTCCGAGATATGGACTATCGATAATTTACACCTTAGGCTCTGCTTCTAACTTGGGCCCAAATTGTAAAATGGTCTTACCTATTGGCGATTTAGTTGCAATTCACATTCCAAGTAATATTCGGCATGCTAATTACATTGCCGGTTGCCAAATTGCATTATCTCTTATAGTTTCCGAGATATGGACTATCGATAATTTACACCTTAGGCTCTGCTTCTAACTTGGGCCCAAATTGTAAAATGGTCTTATCTATTGGCGATTTCGTTCCAATTCACATTCCAAGTAATATTTGGCATGCTAATTACATTGCCGGTTGCCAAATTGCATTATCTCTTATAGTTTCCGAGATATGGACTATCGATAATTTACACCTTAGGCTCTGCTTCTAACTTGGGCCCAAATTGTAAAATGGTCTTATCTATTGGCGATTTCGTTCCAATTCACATTCCAAGTAATATTCGGCATGCTAATTACATTGCCGGTTGCCAAATTGCATTATCTCTTATAGTTTCCGAGATATGGACTATCGATAATTTACACCTTAGGCTCTGCTTCTAACTTGGGCCCAAATTGTAAAATGGTCTTATCTATTGGCGATTTCGTTCCAATTCACACTCCAAGTAATATTCGGCATGCTAATTACATTGCCGGTTGCGAAATTGCATTATCTCTTATAGTTTCCGAGATATGGACTATCGATAATTTACACCTTAGGCTCTGCTTCTAACTTGGGCCCAAATTGTAAAATGGTCTTATCTATTGGCGATTTCGTTCCAATTCACATTCCAAGTAATATTCGGCATGCTAATTACATTGCCGGTTGCCAAATTGCATTATCTCTTATAGTTTCCGAGATATAGACTATCGATAATTTACACCTTAGGCTCTGCTTCTAACTTGGGCCCAAATTGTAAAATGGTCTTATCTATTGGCGATTTCGTTCCAATTCACATTCCAAGTAATATTCGGCATGCTAATTACATTGCCGGTTGCCAAATTGCATTATCTCTTATAGTTTCCGAGATATGGACTATCGATAATTTACACCTTAGGCTCTGCTTCTAACTTGGGCCCAAATTGTAAAATGGTCTTATCTATTGGCGATTTCGTCCCAATTCACATTCCAAGTGATATTCGGCATGCTAATTACATTGCCGGTTGCGAAATTGCATTATCTCTTATAGTTTCCGAGATATGGACTATCAATAATTTACACCTTAGGCTCTGCTTCTAACTTGGGCCCAAATTGTAAAATGGTCTTATCTATTGGCGATTTCGTTCCAATTCACATTCCAAGTAATATTCGGCATGCTAATTACATTGCCGGTTGCCAAATTGCATTATCTCTTATAGTTTCCGAGATATGGACTATCGATAATTTACACCTTAGGCTCTGCTTCTAACTTGGGCCCAAATTGTAAAATGGTCTTATCTATTGGCGATTTCGTTCCAATTCACATTCCAAGTAATATTCGGCATGCTAATTACATTGCCGGTTGCCAAATTGCATTATCTCTTATAGTTTCCGAGATATGGACTATCGATAATTTACACCTTAGGCTCTGCTTCTAACTTGGGCCCAAATTGTAAAATGGTCTTATCTATTGGCGATTTCGTTCCAATTCACATTCCAAGTAATATTCGGCATGCTAATTACATTGCCGGTTGCCAAATTGCATTATCTCTTATAGTTTCCGAGATATGGACTATCAATAATTTACACCTTAGGCTCTGCTTCTAACTTGGGCCCAAATTGTAAAATGGTCTTATCTATTGGCGATTTCGTTCCAATTCACATTCCAAGTAATATTCGGCATGCTAATTACATTGCCGGTTGCCAAATTGCATTATCTCTTATAGTTTCCGAGATATAGACTATCGATAATTTACACCATAGGCTCTGCTTCTAACTTGGGCCCAAATTGTAAAATGGTCTTATCTATTGGCGATTTCGTTCCAATTCACATTCCAAGTAATATTCGGCATGCTAATTACATTGCCGGTTGCCAAATTGCATTATCTCTTATAGTTTCCGAGATATGGACTATCGATAATTTACACCTTAGGCTCTGCTTCTAACTTGGGCCCAAATTGTAAAATGGTCTTATCTATTGGCGATTTCGTTCCAATTCACATTCCAAGTAATATTCGGCATGCTAATTACATTGCCGGTTGCCAAATTGAATTATCTCTTATAGTTTCCGAGATATGGACTATCGATAATTTACACCTTAGGCTCTGCTTCTAACTTGGGCACAAATTGTAAAATGGTCTTAAATATTGGCGAATTCGTTCCAATTCACATTCCAAGTAATATTCGGCATGCTAATTACATTGCCGGTTGCCAAATTGCATTATCTCTTATAGTTTCCGAGATATGGACTATCGATAATTTACACCTTAGGCTCTGCTTCTAACTTGGGCCCAAATTGTAAAATGGTCTTATCTATTGGCGATTTCGTTCCAATTCACATTCCAAGTAATATTCGGCATGCTAGTTACATTGCCGGTTGCCAAATTGCATTATCTCTTATAGTTTCCGAGATATGGACTATCGATAATTTACACCTTAGGCTCTGCTTCTAACTTGGGCCCAAATTGTAAAATGGTCTTATCTATTGGCGATTTCGTTCCAATTCACATTCCAAGTAATATTCGGCATGCTAATTACATTGCCGGTTGCCAAATTGAATTATCTCTTATAGTTTCCGAGATATGGACTATCGATAATTTACACCTTAGGCTCTGCTTCTAACTTGGGCACAAATTGTAAAATGGTCTTAAATATTGGCGATTTCGTTCCAATTCACATTCCAAGTAATATTCGGCATGCTAATTACATTGCCGGTTGCCAAATTGCATTATCTCTTATAGTTTCCGAGATATGGACTATCGATAATTTACACCTTAGGCTCTGCTTCTAACTTGGGCCCAAATTGTAAAATGGTCTTATCTATTGGCGATTTCGTTCCAATTCACATTCCAAGTAATATTCGGCATGCTAATTACATTGCCGGTTGCCAAATTGCATTGTCTCTTATAGTTTCCGAGATATGGACTATCGATAATTTACACCTTAGGCTCTGCTTCTAACTTGGGCCCAAATTGTAAAATGGTCTTATCTATTGGCGATTTCGTTCCAATTCACATTCCAAGTAATATTCGGCATGCTAATTACATTGCCGGTTGCCAAATTGAATTATCTCTTATAGTTTCCGAGATATGGACTATCGATAATTTACACCTTAGGCTCTGCTTCTAACTTGGGCACAAATTGTAAAATGGTCTTAAATATTGGCGATTTCGTTCCAATTCACATTCCAAGTAATATTCGGCATGCTAATTACATTGCCGGTTGCCAAATTGCATTATCTCTTATAGTTTCCGAGATATGGACTATCGATAATTTACACCTTAGGCTCTGCTTCTAACTTGGGCCCAAATTGTAAAATGGTCTTATCTATTGGCGATTTCGTTCCAATTCACATTCCAAGTAATATTCGGCATGCTAGTTACATTGCCGGTTGCCAAATTGCATTATCTCTTATAGTTTCCGAGATATGGACTATCGATAATTTACACCTTAGGCTCTGCTTCTAACTTGGGCCCAAATTGTAAAATGGTCTTATCTATTGGCGATTTCGTCCCAATTCACATTCCAAGTGATATTCGGCATGCTAATTACATTGCCGGTTGCGAAATTGCATTATCTCTTATAGTTTCCGAGATATGGACTATCGATAATTTACACCTTAGGCTCTGCTTCTAACTTGGGCCCAAATTGTAAAATGGTCTTATCTATTGGCGATTTCGTCCCAATTCACATTCCAAGTGATATTCGGCATGCTAATTACATTGCCGGTTGCGAAATTGCATTATCTCTTATAGTTTCCGAGATATGGACTATCAATAATTTACACCTTAGGCTCTGCTTCTAACTTGGGCCCAAATTGTAAAATGGCCTTATCTATTGGAGATTTCGTTCCAATTCACATTCCAAGTAATATTCGGCATGCTAATTACATTGCCGGTTGCCAAATTGCATTATCTCTTATAGTTTCCGAGATATGGACTATCGATAATTTACACCTTAGGCTCTGCTTCTAACTTGGGCCCAAATTGTAAAATGGTCTTATCTATTGGCGATTTAGTTGCAATTCACATTCCAAGTAATATTCGGCATGCTAATTACATTGCCGGTTGCCAAATTGCATTATCTCTTATAGTTTCCGAGATATGGACTATCGATAATTTACACCTTAGGCCCTGCTTCTAACTTGGGCCCAAATTGTAAAATGGTCTTATCTATTGGCGATTTCGTTCCAATTCACATTCCAAGTAATATTCGGCATGCTAATTACATTGCCGGTTGCCAAATTGCATTATCTCTTATAGTTTCCGAGATATGGACTATCGATAATTTACACCTTAGGCTCTGCTTCTAACTTGGGCCCAAATTGTAAAATGGTCTTATCTATTGGCGATTTCGTTCCAATTCACATTCCAAGTAATATTCGGCATGCTAATTACATTGCCGGTTGCCAAATTGCATTATCTCTTATAGTTTCCGAGATATGGACTATCGATAATTTACACCTTAGGCTCTGCTTCTAACTTGGGCCCAAATTGTAAAATGGTCTTATCTATTGGCGATTTCGTTCCAATTCACATTCCAAGTAATATTCGGCATGCTAATTACATTGCCGGTTGCCAAATTGCATTATCTCTTATAGTTTCCGAGATATGGACTATCGATAATTTACACCTTAGGCTCTGCTTCTAACTTGGGCCCAAATTGTAAAATGGTCTTATCTATTGGCGATTTCGTTCCAATTCACATTCCAAGTAATATTCGGCATGCTAATTACATTGCCGGTTGCCAAATTGCATTATCTCTTATAGTTTCCGAGATATGGACTATCGATAATTTACACCTTAGGCTCTGCTTCTAACTTGGGCCCAAATTGTAAAATGGTCTTATCTATTGGCGATTTCGTTCCAATTCACATTCCAAGTAATATTCGGCATGCTAATTACATTGCCGGTTGCCAAATTGTATTATCTCTTATAGTTTCCGAGATATGGACTATCGATAATTTACACCTTAGGCTCTGCTTCTAACTTGGGCCCAAATTGTAAAATGGTCTTACCTATTGGCGATTTCGTTCCAATTCACATTCCAAGTAATATTCGGCATGCTAATTACATTGCCGGTTGCCAAATTGCATTATCTCTTATAGTTTCCGAGATATGGACTATCGATAATTTACACCTTAGGCTCTGCTTCTAACTTGGGCCCAAATTGTAAAATATTCTTATCTATTGGCGATTTCGTTCCAATTCACATTCCAAGTAATATTCGGCATGCTAATTACATTGCCGGTTGCCAAATTGCATTATCTCTTATAGTTTCCGAGATATGGACTATCGATAATTTACACCTTAGGCTCTGCTTCTAACTTGGGCCCAAATTGTAAAATGGTCTTATCTATTGGCGATTTCGTTCCAATTAACACTCCTAGTAATATTCGGCATGCTAATTACATTGCCGGTTGCGAAATTGCATTATCTCTTATAGTTTCCGAGATATGGACTATCGATAATTTACACCTTAGGCTCTGCTTCTAACTTGGGCCCAAATTGTAAAATGGCCTTGTCTATTGGCGATTTCGTCCCAATTCACATTCCAAGTAATATTCGGCATGCTAATTACATTGCCGGTTGCGAAATTGCATTATCTCTTATAGTTTCAGAGATATGGACTATCGATAATTTACACCTTAGGCTCTGCTTCTAATTTGGGCCCAAATTGTAAAATGGCCTTATCTATTGGCAATTTCGTTCCAATTCACATTCCAAGTAATATTCGGCATGCTAATTACATTGCCGGTTGCCAAATTGCATTATCTCTTATAGTTTCCGAGATATGGACTATCGATAATTTACACCTTAGGCTCTGCTTCTAACTTGGGCCCAAATTGTAAAATGGTCTTATCTATTGGCTATTTCGTTCCAATTCACATTCCAAGTAATATTCGGCATGCTAATTACATTGCCGGTTGCCAAATTGCATTATCTCTTATAGTTTCCGAGATATGGACAATCGATAATTTACACCTTAGGCTCTGCTTCTAACTTGGGCCCAAATTGTAAAATGGTCTTATCTATTGGCGATTTCGTTCCAATTCACATTCCAAGTAATATTCGGCATGCTAATTACATTGCCGGTTGCCAAATTGCATTATCTCTTATAGTTTCCGAGATATGGACTATCGATAATTTACACCTTAGGCTCTGCTTCTAACTTGGGCCCAAATTGTAAAATGGCCTTATCTATTGGCGATTTCGTTCCAATTCACATTCCAAGTAATATTCGGCATGCTAATTACATTGCCGGTTGCCAAATTGCATTATCTCTTATAGTTTCCGAGATATGGACTATCGATAATTTACACCTTAGGCTCTGCTTCTAACTTGGGCCCAAATTGTAAAATGGTCTTACCTATTGGCGATTTCGTTCCAATTCACACTCCAAGTAATATTCGGCATGCTAATTACATTGTCGGTTGCGAAATTGCATTATCTCTTATAGTTTCCGAGATATGGACTATCAATAATTTACACCTTAGGCTCTGCTTCTAACTTGGGCCCAAATTGTAAAATGGTCTTATCTATTGGCGATTTCGTTCCAATTCACATTCCAAGTAATATTCGGCATGCTAATTACATTGCCGGTTGCCAAATTGCATTATCTCTTATAGTTTCCGAGATATGGACTATCGATAATTTACACCTTAGGCTCTGCTTCTAACTTGGGCCCAAATTGTAAAATGGTCTTATCTATTGGCGATTTCGTTCCAATTCACATTCCAAGTAATATTCGGCATGCTAATTACATTGCCGGTTGCCAAATTGCATTATCTCTTATAGTTTCCGAGATATGGACTATCGATAATTTACACCTTAGGCTCTGCTTCTAACTTGGGCCCAAATTGTAAAATGGTCTTATCTATTGGCGATTTCGTTCCAATTCACATTCCAAGTAATATTCGGCATGCTAATTACATTGCCGGTTGCCAAATTGCATTAACTCTTATAGTTTCCGAGATATGGACTATCGATAATTTACACCTTAGGCTCTGCTTCTAACTTGGGCCCAAATTGTAAAATGGTCTTATCTATTGGCGATTTCGTTCCAATTCACATTCCAAGTAATACTCGGCATGCTAATTACATTGCCGGTTGCCAAATTGCATTATCTCTTATAGTTTCCGAGATATGGACTATCGATAATTTACACCTTAGGCTCTGCTTCTAACTTGGGCCCAAATTGTAAAATGGTCTTATCTATTGGCGATTTCGTTCCAATTCACATTCCAAGTAATATTCGGCATGCTAATTACATTGCCGGTTGCCAAATTGCATTATCTCTCATAGTTTCCGAGATATGGACTATCGATAATTTACACCTTAGGCTCTGCTTCTAACTTGGGCCCAAATTGTAAAATGGTCTTATCTATTGGCGATTTCGTTCCAATTCACATTCCAAGTAATATTCGGCATGCTAATTACATTGCCGGTTGCCAAATTGCATTATCTCTTATAGTTTCCGAGATATGGACTATCGATAATTTACACCTTAGGCTCTGCTTCTAACTTGGGCCCAAATTGTAAAATGGTCTTACCTATTGGCGATTTCGTTCCAATTCACATTCCAAGTAATATTCGGCATGCTAATTACATTGCCGGTTGCCAAATTGCATTATCTCTTATAGTTTCCGAGATATGGACTATCGATAATTTACACCTTAGGCTCTGCTTCTAACTTGGGCCCAAATTGTAAAATGGTCTTACCTATTGGCGATTTCGTTCCAATTCACACTCCAAGTAATATTCGGCATGCTAATTACATTGTCGGTTGCGAAATTGCATTATCTCTTATAGTTTCCGAGATATGGACTATCAATAATTTACACCTTAGGCTCTGCTTCTAACTTGGGCCCAAATTGTAAAATGGTCTTATCTATTGGCGATTTCGTTCCAATTCACATTCCAAGTAATATTCGGCATGCTAATTACATTGCCGGTTGCCAAATTGCATTATCTCTTATAGTTTCCGAGATATGGACTATCGATAATTTACACCTTAGGCTCTGCTTCTAACTTGGGCCCAAATTGTAAAATGGTCTTATCTATTGGCGATTTCGTTCCAATTCACATTCCAAGTAATATTCGGCATGCTAATTACATTGCCGGTTGCCAAATTGCATTATCTCTTATAGTTTCCGAGATATGGACTATCGATAATTTACACCTTAGGCTCTGCTTCTAACTTGGGCCCAAATTGTAAAATGGTCTTATCTATTGGCGATTTCGTTCCAATTCACATTCCAAGTAATATTCGGCATGCTAATTACATTGCCGGTTGCCAAATTGCATTAACTCTTATAGTTTCCGAGATATGGACTATCGATAATTTACACCTTAGGCTCTGCTTCTAACTTGGGCCCAAATTGTAAAATGGTCTTATCTATTGGCGATTTCGTTCCAATTCACATTCCAAGTAATACTCGGCATGCTAATTACATTGCCGGTTGCCAAATTGCATTATCTCTTATAGTTTCCGAGATATGGACTATCGATAATTTACACCTTAGGCTCTGCTTCTAACTTGGGCCCAAATTGTAAAATGGTCTTATCTATTGGCGATTTCGTTCCAATTCACATTCCAAGTAATATTCGGCATGCTAATTACATTGCCGGTTGCCAAATTGCATTATCTCTCATAGTTTCCGAGATATGGACTATCGATAATTTACACCTTAGGCTCTGCTTCTAACTTGGGCCCAAATTGTAAAATGGTCTTATCTATTGGCGATTTCGTTCCAATTCACATTCCAAGTAATATTCGGCATGCTAATTACATTGCCGGTTGCCAAATTGCATTATCTCTTATAGTTTCCGAGATATGGACTATCGATAATTTACACCTTAGGCTCTGCTTCTAACTTGGGCCCAAATTGTAAAATGGTCTTATCTATTGGCGATTTCGTCCCAATTCACATTCCAAGTGATATTCGGCATGCTAATTACATTGCCGGTTGCGAAATTGCATTATCTCTTATAGTTTCCGAGATATGGACTATCAATAATTTACACCTTAGGCTCTGCTTCTAAATTGGGCCCAAATTGTAAAATGGTCTTATCTATTGGCGATTTCGTTCCAATTCACATTCCAAGTAATATTCGGCATGCTAATTACATTGCCGGTTGCCAAATTGCATTATCTCTTATAGTTTCCGAGATATGGACTATCGATAATTTACACCTTAGGCTCTGCTTCTAACTTGGGCCCAAATTGTAAAATGGTCTTATCTATTGGCGATTTCGTTCCAATTCACATTCCAAGTAATATTCGGCATGCTAATTACATTGCCGGTTGCCAAATTGCATTATCTCTTATAGTTTCCGAGATATGGACTATCGATAATTTACACCTTAGGCTCTGCTTCTAACTTGGGCCCAAATTGTAAAATGGTCTTATCTATTGGCGATTTCGTTCCAATTCACATTCCAAGTAATATTCGGCATGCTAATTACATTGCCGGTTGCCAAATTGCATTATCTCTTATAGTTTCCGAGATATGGACTATCGATAATTTACACCTTAGGCTCTGCTTCTAACTTGGGCCCAAATTGTAAAATAGTCTTATCTATTGGCGATTTAGTTGCAATTCACATTCCAAGTAATATTCGGCATGCTAATTACATTGCCGGTTGCCAAATTGCATTATCTCTTATAGTTTCCGAGATATGGACTATCGATAATTTACACCTTAGGCTCTGCTTCTAACTTGGGCCCAAATTGTAAAATGGTCTTATATATTGGCGATTTCGTTCCAATTCACACTCCAAGTAATATTCGGCATGCTAATTACATTGCCGGTTGCGAAATTGCATTATCTCTTATAGTTTCCGAGATATGGACTATCGATAATTTACACCTTAGGCTCTGCTTCTAACTTGGGCCCAAATTGTAAAATGGTCTTATCTATTGGCGATTTCGTTCCAATTCACATTCCAAGTAATATTCGGCATGCTAATTACATTGCCGGTTGCCAAATTGCATTATCTCTTATAGTTTCCGAGATATGGACTATCGATAATTTACACCTTAGGCTCTGCTTCTAACTTGGGCCCAAATTGTAAAATGGTCTTACCTATTGGCGATTTCGTTCCAATTCACACTCCAAGTAATATTCGGCATGCTAATTACATTGTCGGTTGCGAAATTGCATTATCTCTTATAGTTTCCGAGATATGGACTATCAATAATTTACACCTTAGGCTCTGCTTCTAACTTGGGCCCAAATTGTAAAATGGTCTTATCTATTGGCGATTTCGTTCCAATTCACATTCCAAGTAATATTCGGCATGCTAATTACATTGCCGGTTGCCAAATTGCATTATCTCTTATAGTTTCCGAGATATGGACTATCGATAATTTACACCTTAGGCTCTGCTTCTAACTTGGGCCCAAATTGTAAAATGGTCTTATCTATTGGCGATTTCGTTCCAATTCACATTCCAAGTAATATTCGGCATGCTAATTACATTGCCGGTTGCCAAATTGCATTATCTCTTATAGTTTCCGAGATATGGACTATCGATAATTTACACCTTAGGCTCTGCTTCTAACTTGGGCCCAAATTGTAAAATGGTCTTATCTATTGGCGATTTCGTTCCAATTCACATTCCAAGTAATATTCGGCATGCTAATTACATTGCCGGTTGCCAAATTGCATTAACTCTTATAGTTTCCGAGATATGGACTATCGATAATTTACACCTTAGGCTCTGCTTCTAACTTGGGCCCAAATTGTAAAATGGTCTTATCTATTGGCGATTTCGTTCCAATTCACATTCCAAGTAATACTCGGCATGCTAATTACATTGCCGGTTGCCAAATTGCATTATCTCTTATAGTTTCCGAGATATGGACTATCGATAATTTACACCTTAGGCTCTGCTTCTAACTTGGGCCCAAATTGTAAAATGGTCTTATCCATTGGCGATTTCGTTCCAATTCACATTCCAAGTAATATTCGGCATGCTAATTACATTGCCGGTTGCCAAATTGCATTATCTCTTATAGTTTCCGAGATATGGACTATCGATAATTTACACCTTAGGCTCTGCTTCTAACTTGGGCCCAAATTGTAAAATGGTCTTACCTATTGGCGATTTCGTTCCAATTCACACTCCAAGTAATATTCGGCATGCTAATTACATTGTCGGTTGCGAAATTGCATTATCTCTTATAGTTTCCGAGATATGGACTATCAATAATTTACACCTTAGGCTCTGCTTCTAACTTGGGCCCAAATTGTAAAATGGTCTTATCTATTGGCGATTTCGTTCCAATTCACATTCCAAGTAATATTCTGCATGCTAATTACATTGCCGGTTGCCAAATTGCATTATCTCTTATAGTTTCCGAGATATGGACTATCGATAATTTACACCTTAGGCTCTGCTTCTAACTTGGGCCCAAATTGTAAAATGGTCTTATCTATTGGCGATTTCGTTCCAATTCACATTCCAAGTAATATTCGGCATGCTAATTACATTGCCGGTTGCCAAATTGCATTATCTCTTATAGTTTCCGAGATATGGACTATCGATAATTTACACCTTAGGCTCTGCTTCTAACTTGGGCCCAAATTGTAAAATGGTCTTATCTATTGGCGATTTCGTTCCAATTCACATTCCAAGTAATATTCGGCATGCTAATTACATTGCCGGTTGCCAAATTGCATTAACTCTTATAGTTTCCGAGATATGGACTATCGATAATTTACACCTTAGGCTCTGCTTCTAACTTGGGCCCAAATTGTAAAATGGTCTTATCTATTGGCGATTTCGTTCCAATTCACATTCCAAGTAATACTCGGCATGCTAATTACATTGCCGGTTGCCAAATTGCATTATCTCTTATAGTTTCCGAGATATGGACTATCGATAATTTACACCTTAGGCTCTGCTTCTAACTTGGGCCCAAATTGTAAAATGGTCTTATCTATTGGCGATTTCGTTCCAATTCACATTCCAAGTAATATTCGGCATGCTAATTACATTGCCGGTTGCCAAATTGCATTATCTCTCATAGTTTCCGAGATATGGACTATCGATAATTTACACCTTAGGCTCTGCTTCTAACTTGGGCCCAAATTGTAAAATGGTCTTATCTATTGGCGATTTCGTTCCAATTCACATTCCAAGTAATACTCGGCATGCTAATTACATTGCCGGTTGCCAAATTGCATTATCTCTTATAGTTTCCGAGATATGGACTATCGATAATTTACACCTTAGGCTCTGCTTCTAACTTGGGCCCAAATTGTAAAATGGTCTTATCTATTGGCGATTTCGTCCCAATTCACATTCCAAGTGATATTCGGCATGCTAATTACATTGCCGGTTGCGAAATTGCATTATCTCTTATAGTTTCCGAGATATGGACTATCAATAATTTACACCTTAGGCTCTGCTTCTAAATTGGGCCCAAATTGTAAAATGGTCTTATCTATTGGCGATTTCGTTCCAATTCACATTCCAAGTAATATTCGGCATGCTAATTACATTGCCGGTTGCCAAATTGCATTATCTCTTATAGTTTCCGAGATATGGACTATCGATAATTTACACCTTAGGCTCTGCTTCTAACTTGGGCCCAAATTGTAAAATGGTCTTATCTATTGGCGATTTCGTTCCAATTCACATTCCAAGTAATATTCGGCATGCTAATTACATTGCCGGTTGCCAAATTGCATTATCTCTTATAGTTTCCGAGATATGGACTATCGATAATTTACACCTTAGGCTCTGCTTCTAACTTGGGCCCAAATTGTAAAATGGTCTTATCTATTGGCGATTTCGTTCCAATTCACATTCCAAGTAATATTCGGCATGCTAATTACATTGCCGGTTGCCAAATTGCATTATCTCTTATAGTTTCCGAGATATGGACTATCGATAATTTACACCTTAGGCTCTGCTTCTAACTTGGGCCCAAATTGTAAAATAGTCTTATCTATTGGCGATTTAGTTGCAATTCACATTCCAAGTAATATTCGGCATGCTAATTACATTGCCGGTTGCCAAATTGCATTATCTCTTATAGTTTCCGAGATATGGACTATCGATAATTTACACCTTAGGCTCTGCTTCTAACTTGGGCCCAAATTGTAAAATGGTCTTATATATTGGCGATTTCGTTCCAATTCACACTCCAAGTAATATTCGGCATGCTAATTACATTGCCGGTTGCGAAATTGCATTATCTCTTATAGTTTCCGAGATATGGACTATCGATAATTTACACCTTAGGCTCTGCTTCTAACTTGGGCCCAAATTGTAAAATGGTCTTATCTATTGGCGATTTCGTTCCAATTCACATTCCAAGTAATATTCGGCATGCTAATTACATTGCCGGTTGCCAAATTGCATTATCTCTTATAGTTTCCGAGATATGGACTATCGATAATTTACACCTTAGGCTCTGCTTCTAATTTGGGCCCAAATTGTAAAATGGTCTTATCTATTGGCGATTTCGTTCTAATTCACATTCCAAGTAATATTCGGCATGCTAATTACATTGCCGGTTGCCAAATTGCATTATCTCTTATAGTTTCCGAGATATGGACTATCGATTATTTACACCTTAGGCTCTGCTTCTAACTTGGGCCCAAATTGTAAAATGGTCTTATCAATTGGCGAATTCGTTCCAATTCACACTCCAAGTAATATTCGGCATGCTAATTACATTGCCGGTTGCGAAATTGCATTATCTCTTATAGTTTCCGAGATATGGACTATCGATAATTTACACCTTAGGCTCTGCTTCTAACTTGGGCCCAAATTGTAAAATGGTCTTATCTATTGGCGATTTCGTTCCAATTCACATTCCAAGTAATATTCGGCATGCTAATTACATTGCCGGTTGCCAAATTGCATTATCTCTTATAGTTTCCGAGATATGGACTATCGATAATTTACACCTTAGGCTCTGCTTCTAACTTGGGCCCAAATTGTAAAATGGTCTTATCTATTGGCGATTTCGTTCCAATTCACATTCCAAGTAATATTCGGCATGCTAATTACATTGCCGGTTGCCAAATTGCATTATCTCTTATAGTTTCCGAGATATGGGCTATCGATAATTTTCACCTTAGGCTCTGCTTCTAACTTGGGCCCAAATTGTAAAATGGTCTTATCTATTGGCGATTTCGTCCCAATTCACATTCCAAGTGATATTCGGCATGCTAATTACATTGCCGGTTGCGAAATTGCATTATCTCTTATAGTTTCCGAGATATGGACTATCAATAATTTACACCTTAGGCTCTGCTTCTAACTTGGGCCCAAATTGTAAAATGGTCTTATCTATTGGCGATTTCGTTCCAATTCACATTCCAAGTAATATTCGGCATGCTAATTACATTGCCGATTGCCAAATTGCATTATCTCTTATAGTTTCCGAGATATGGACTATCGATAATTTACACCTTAGGCTCTGCTTCTAACTTGGGCCCAAATTGTAAAATGGTCTTATGAATTGGCGATTTCGTTCCAATTCACATTCCAAGTAATATTCGGCATGCTAATTACATTGCCGGTTGCCAAATTGCATTATCTCTTATAGTTTCCGAGATATGGACTATCGATAATTTACACCTTAGGCTCTGCTTCTAACTTGGGCCCAAATTGTAAAATGGTCTTATCTATTGGCGACTTCGTCCCAATTCACATTCCAAGTGACATTCGGCATGCTAATTACATTGCCGGTTGCGAAATTGCATTATCTCTTATAGTTTCCGAGATATGGACTATCCATAATTTACACCTTAGGCTCTGCTTCTAACTTGGGCCCAAATTGTAAAATGGTCTTATCTATTGGCGATTTCGTTCCAATTAACATTCCAAGTAATATTCGGCATGCTAATTACATTGCCGGTTGCCAAATTGCATTATCTCTTATAGTTTCCGAGATATGGACTATCGATAATTTACACCTTAGGCTCTGCTTCTAACTTGGGCCGAAATTGTAAAATGGTCTTATCTATTGGCGATTTCGTTCCAATTCACATTCCAAGTAATATTCGGCATGCTAATTACATTGCCGGTTGCCAAATTGCATTATCTCTTATAGTTTCCGAGATATGGACTATCGATAATTTACACCTTAGGCTCTGCTTCTAACTTGGGCCCAAATTGTAAAATGGTCTTATCTATTGGCGATTTCGTTCCAATTCACATTCCAAGTAATATTCGGCATGCTAATTACATTGCCGGTTGCCAAATTGCATTATCTCTTATAGTTTCCGAGATATGGACTATCGATAATTTACACCATAGGCTCTGCTTCTAACTTGGGCCCAAATTGTAAAATGGTCTTATCTATTGGCGATTTCGTTCCAATTCACATTCCAAGTAATATTCGGCATGCTAATTACATTTCCGGTTGCCAAATTGCATTATCTCTTATAGTTTCCGAGATATGGACTATCGATAATTTACACCTTAGGCTCTGCTTCTAACTTGGGCCCAAATTGTAAAATGGTCTTATCTATTGGCGATGTCGTTCCAATTCACACTCCAACTAATATTCGGCATGCTAATTACATTGCCGGTTGCCAAATTGAATTATCTCTTATAGTTTCCGAGATATGGACTATCGATAATTTACACCTTAGGCTCTGCTTCTAACTTGGGCCCAAATTGTAAAATGGTCTTACCTATTGGCGATTTCGTTCCAATTCACATTCCAAGTAATATTCGGCATGCTAATTACATTGCCGGTTGCCAAATTGCATTATCTCTTATAGTTTCCGAGATATGGACTATCGATAATTTACACCTTAGGCTCTGCTTCTAACTTGGGCCCAAATTGTAAAATGGTCTTATCTATTGGCGATTTCGTTCCAATTCACATTCCAAGTAATATTCGGCATGCTAATTACATTGCCGGTTGCCAAATTGCATTATCTCTTATAGTTTCCGAGATATGGACTATCGATAATTTACACCTTAGGCTCTGCTTCTAACTTGGGCCCAAATTGTAAAATGGTCTTATCTATTGGCGATTTCGTCCCAATTCACATTCCAAGTGATATTCGGCATGCTAATTACATTGCCGGTTGCGAAATTGCATTATCTCTTATAGTTTCCGAGATATGGACTATCGATAATTTACACCATAGGCTCTGCTTCTAACTTGGGCCCAAATTGTAAAATGGTCTTATCTATTGGCGATTTCGTTCCAATTCACATTCCAAGTAATATTCGGCATGCTAATTACATTGCCGGTTGCCAAATTGCATTATCTCTTATAGTTTCCGAGATATGGACTATCGATAATTTACACCTTAGGCTCTGCTTCTAACTTGGGCCCAAATTTTAAAATGGTCTTATCTATTGGCGATTTCGTTCCAATTCACATTCCAAGTAATATTCGGCATGCTAATTACATTGCCGGTTGCCAAATTGCATTATCTCTTATAGTTTCCGATATATGGACTATCGATAATTTACACCTTAGGCTCTGCTTCTAACTTGGGCCCAAATTGTAAAATGGTCTTATCTATTGGCGATTTCGTTCCAATTCACATTCCAAGTAATATTCGGCATGCTAATTACATTGCCGGTTGCCAAATTGCATTATCTCTTATAGTTTCCGAGATATGGACTATCGATAATTTACACCTTAGGCTCTGCTTCTAACTTGGGCCCAAATTGTAAAATGGTCTTATCTATTGGCGATTTCGTTCCAATTCACATTCCAAGTAATATTCGGCATGCTAATTACATTGCCGGTTGCCAAATTGCATTATCTCTTATAGTTTCCGAGATATGGACTATCGATAATTTACACCTTAGGCTCTGCTTCTAACTTGGGCCCAAATTGTAAAATGGTCTTATCTATTGGCGATTTCGTCCCAATTCACATTCCAAGTGATATTCGGCATGCTAATTACATTGCCGGTTGCGAAATTGCATTATCTCTTATAGTTTCCGAGATATGGACTATCAATAATTTACACCTTAGGCTCTGCTTCTAACTTGGGCCCAAATTGTAAAATGGTCTTATCTATTGGCGATTTCGTTCCAATTTACATTCCAAGTAATATTCGGCATGCTAATTACATTGCCGGTTGCCAAATTGCATTATCTCTTATAGTTTCCGAGATATGGACTATCGATAATTTACACCTTAGGCTCTGCTTCTAACTTGGGCCCAAATTGTAAAATGGTCTTATCTATTGGCGATTTCGTTCCAATTCACATTCCAAGTAATATTCGGCATGCTAATTACATTGCCGGTTGCCAAATTGCATTATCTCTTATAGTTTCCGAGATATGGACTATCGATAATTTACACCTTAGGCTCTGCTTCTAACTTGGGCCCAAATTGTAAAATGGCCTTATCTATTGGCGATTTCGTTCCAATTCACATTCCAAGTAATATTCGGCATGCTAATTACATTGCCGGTTGCCAAATTGCATTATCTCTTATAGTTTCCGAGATATGGACTATCGATAATTTACACCTTAGGCTCTGCTTCTAACTTGGGCCCAAATTGTAAAATGGCCTTATCTATTGGCGATTTCGTCCCAATTCACATTCCAAGTGATATTCGGCATGCTAATTAAATTGCCGGTTGCGAAATTGCATTATCTCTTATAGTTTCCGAGATATGGACTATCAATAATTTACACCTTAGGCTCTGCTTCTAAATTGGGCCCAAATTGTAAAATGGTCTTATCTATTGGCGATTTCGTTCCAATTCACATTCCAAGTAATATTCGGCATGCTAATTACATTGCCGGTTGCCAAATTGAATTATCTCTTATAGTTTCCGAGATATGGACTATCGATAATTTACACCTTAGGCTCTGCTTCTAACTTGGGCCCAAATTGTAAAATGGTCTTACCTATTGGCGATTTCGTTCCAATACACATTCCAAGTAATATTCGGCATGCTAATTACATTGCCGGTTGCCAAATTGCATTATCTCTTATAGTTTCCGAGATATGGACTATCGATAATTTACACCTTAGGCTCTGCTTCTAACTTGGGCCCAAATTGTAAAATGGTCTTATCTATTGGCGATTTCGTCCCAATTCATATTCCAAGTGATATTCGGCATGCTAATTACATTGCCGGTTGCGAAATTGCATTATCTCTTATAGTTTCCGAGATATGGACTATCGATAATTTACACCTTAGGCTCTGCTTCTAACTTGGGCCCAAATTGTAAAATAGTCTTATCTATTGGCGATTTCGTTCCAATTCACATTCCAAGTAATATTCGGCATGCTAATTACATTGCCGGTTGCCAAATTGAATTATCTCTTATAGTTTCCGAGATATGGACTATCGATAATTTACACCTTAGGCTCTGCTTCTAACTTGGGCCCAAATTGTAAAATGGTCTTATCTATTGGCGATTTCGTTCCAATTCACATTCCAAGTAATATTCGGCATGCTAATTACATTGCCGGTTGCCAAATAGCATTATCTCTTATAGTTTCCGAGATATGGACTATCGATAATTTACACCTTAGGCTCTGCTTCTAACTTGGGCCCAAATTGTAAAATGGTCTTATCTATTGGCGATTTCGTCCCAATTCATATTCCAAGTGATATTCGGCATGCTAATTACATTGCCGGTTGCGAAATTGCATTATCTCTTATAGTTTCCGAGATATGGACTATCAATAATTTACACCTTAGGCTCTGCTTCTAACTTGGGCCCAAATTGTAAAATGGTCTTATCTATTGGCGATTTCGTTTCAATTCACATTCCAAGTAATATTCGGCATGCTAATTACATTGCCGGTTGCCAAATTGCATTATCTCTTATAGTTTCCGAGATATGGACTATCGATAATTTACACCTTAGGCTCTGCTTCTAACTTGGGCCCAAATTGTAAAATGGTCTTATCTATTGGCGATTTCGTTCCAATTCACATTCCAAGTAATATTCGGCATGCTAATTACATTGCCGGTTGCCAAATTGCATTATCTCTTATAGTTTCCGAGATATGGACTATCGATAATTTACACCTTAGGCTCTGCTTTTAACTTGGGCCCAAATTGTAAAATGGTCTTATCTATTGGCGATTTCGTTCCAATTCACATTCCAAGTAATATTCGGCATGCTAATTACATTGCCGGTTGCCAAATTGCATTATCTCTTATAGTTTCCGAGATATGGACTATCGATAATTTACACCATAGGCTCTGCTTCTAACTTGGGCCCTAATTGTAAAATGGTCTTATCTATTGGCGATTTCGTTCCAATTCACATTCCAAGTAATATTCGGCATGCTAATTACATTGCCGGCTGCCAAATTGCATTATCTCTTATAGTTTCCGAGATATGGACTATCGATAATTTACACCTTAGGCTCTGCTTCTAACTTGGGCCCAAATTGTAAAATGGTCTTATCTATTGGCGATTTCGTTCCAATTCACATTCCAAGTAATATTCGGCATGGTAATTACATTGCCGGTTGCCAAATTGCATTATCTCTTATAGTTTCCGAGATATGGATTATCGATAATTTACACCTTAGGCTCTGCTTCTAACTTGGGCCCAAATTGTAAAATGGTCTTATCTATTGGCGATGTCGTTCCAATTCACATTCCAAGTAATATTCGGCATGCTAATTACATTGCCGGTTGCCAAATTGAATTATCTCTTATAGTTTCCGAGATATGGACTATCGATAATTTACACCTTAGGCTCTGCTTCTAACTTGGGCCCAAATTGTAAAATGGTCTTACCTATTGGCGATTTCGTTCCAATTCACATTCCAAGTAATATTCGGCATGCTAATTACATTGCCGGTTGCCAAATTGCATTATCTCTTATAGTTTCCGAGATATGGACTATCGATAATTTACACCTTAGGCTCTCCTTCTAACTTGGGCCCAAATTGTAAAATGGTCTTATCTATTGGCGATTTCGTTCCAATTCACATTCCAAGTAATATTCGGCATGCTAATTACATTGCCGGTTGCCAAATTGCATTATCTCTTATAGTTTCCGAGATATGGACTATCGATAATTTACACCTTAGGCTCTGTTTCTAACTTGGGCCCAAATTGTAAAATGGTCTTATCTATTGGCGATTTCGTCCCAATTCACATTCCAAGTGATATTCGGCATGCTAATTACATTGCCGGTTGCGAAATTGCATTATCTCTTATAGTTTCCGAGATATGGACTATCGATAATTTACACCATAGGCTCTGCTTCTAACTTGGGCCCAAATTGTAAAATGGTCTTATCTATTGGCGATTTCGTTCCAATTCACATTCCAAGTAATATTCGGCATGCTAATTACATTGCCGGTTGCCAAATTGCATTATCTCTTATAGTTTCCGATATATGGACTATCGATAATTTACACCTTAGGCTCTGCTTCTAACTTGGGCCCAAATTGTAAAATGGTCTTATCTATTGGCGATTTCGTTCCAATTCACATTCCAAGTAATATTCGGCATGCTAATTACATTGCCGGTTGCCAAATTGCATTATCTCTTATAGTTTCCGAGATATGGACTATCGATAATTTACACCTTAGGCTCTGCTTCTAACTTGGGCCCAAATTGTAAAATGGTCTTATCTATTGGCGATTTCGTTCCAATTCACATTCCAAGTAATATTCGGCATGCTAATTACATTGCCGGTTGCCAAATTGAATTATCTCTTATAGTTTCCGAGATATGGACTATCGATAATTTACACCTTAGGCTCTGCTTCTAACTTGGGCCCAAATTGTAAAATGGTCTTACCTATTGGCGATTTCGTTCCAATTCACATTCCAAGTAATATTCGGCATGGTAATTACATTGCCGGTTGCCAAATTGCATTATCTCTTATAGTTTCCGAGATATGGATTATCGATAATTTACACCTTAGGCTCTGCTTCTAACTTGGGCCCAAATTGTAAAATGGTCTTATCTATTGGCGATGTCGTTCCAATTCACATTCCAAGTAATATTCGGCATGCTAATTACATTGCCGGTTGCCAAATTGAATTATCTCTTATAGTTTCCGAGATATGGACTATCGATAATATACACCTTAGGCTCTGCTTCTAACTTGGGCCCAAATTGTAAAATGGTCTTACCTATTGGCGATTTCGTTCCAATTCACATTCCAAGTAATATTCGGCATGCTAATTACATTGCCGGTTGCCAAATTGCATTATCTCTTATAGTTTCCGAGATATGGACTATCGATAATTTACACCTTAGGCTCTCCTTCTAACTTGGGCCCAAATTGTAAAATGGTCTTATCTATTGGCGATTTCGTTCCAATTCACATTCCAAGTAATATTCGGCATGCTAATTACATTGCCGGTTGCCAAATTGCATTATCTCTTATAGTTTCCGAGATATGGACTATCGATAATTTACACCTTAGGCTCTGTTTCTAACTTGGGCCCAAATTGTAAAATGGTCTTATCTATTGGCGATTTCGTCCCAATTCACATTCCAAGTGATATTCGGCATGCTAATTACATTGCCGGTTGCGAAATTGCATTATCTCTTATAGTTTCCGAGATATGGACTATCGATAATTTACACCATAGGCTCTGCTTCTAACTTGGGCCCAAATTGTAAAATGGTCTTATCTATTGGCGATTTCGTTCCAATTCACATTCCAAGTAATATTCGGCATGCTAATTACATTGCCGGTTGCCAAATTGCATTATCTCTTATAGTTTCCGATATATGGACTATCGATAATTTACACCTTAGGCTCTGCTTCTAACTTGGGCCCAAATTGTAAAATGGTCTTATCTATTGGCGATTTCGTTCCAATTCACATTCCAAGTAATATTCGGCATGCTAATTACATTGCCGGTTGCCAAATTGCATTATCTCTTATAGTTTCCGAGATATGGACTATCGATAATTTACACCTTAGGCTCTGCTTCTAACTTGGGCCCAAATTGTAAAATGGTCTTATCTATTGGCGATTTCGTTCCAATTCACATTCCAAGTAATATTCGGCATGCTAATTACATTGCCGGTTGCCAAATTGAATTATCTCTTATAGTTTCCGAGATATGGACTATCGATAATTTACACCTTAGGCTCTGCTTCTAACTTGGGCCCAAATTGTAAAATGGTCTTACCTATTGGCGATTTCGTTCCAATTCACATTCCAAGTAATATTCGGCATGCTAATTACATTGCCGGTTGCCAAATTGCATTATCTCTTATAGTTTCCGAGATATGGACTATCGATAATTTACACCCTAGGCTCTGCTTCTAACTTGGGCCCAAATTGTAAAATGGTCTTATCTATTGGCGATTTCGTTCCAATTCACATTCCAAGTAATATTCGGCATGCTAATTACATTGCCGGTTGCCAAATTGCATTATCTCTTATAGTTTCCGAGATATGGACTATCGATAATTTACACCTTAGGCTCTGCTTCTAACTTGGGCCCAAATTGTAAAATGGTCTTATCTATTGGCGATTTCGTCCCAATTCACATTCCAAGTGATATTCGGCATGCTAATTACATTGCCGGTTGCCAAATTGCATTATCTCTTATAGTTTCCGAGATATGGACTATCAATAATTTACACCTTAGGCTCTGCCTCTAACTTGGGCCCAAATTGTAAAATGGTCTTATCTATTGGCGATTTCGTTCCAATTCACATTCCAAGTAATATTCGGCATGCTAATTACATTGCCGGTTGCCAAATTGCATTATCTCTTATAGTTTCCGAGATATGGACTATCGATAATTTACACCTTAGGCTCTGCTTCTAACTTGGGCCCAAATTGTAAAATGGTCTTATCTATTGACGATTTCGTTCCAATTCACATTCCAAGTAATATTCGGCATGCTAATTACATTGCCGGTTGCCAAATTGCATTATCTCTTATAGTTTCCGAGATATGGACTATCGATAATTTACACCTTAGGCTCTGCTTCTAACTTGGGCCCAAATTGTAAAATGGTCTTATCTATTGGCGATTTCGTTCCAATTCACACTCCAAGTAATATTCGGCATGCTAATTACATTGCCGGTTGCGAAATTGCATTATCTCTTATAGTTTCCGAGATATGGACTATCAATAATTTACCCCTTAGGCTCTGCTTCTAACTTGGGCCCAAATTGTAAAATGGTCTTATCTATTGGCGATTTCGTTCCAATTTACATTCCAAGTAATATTCGGCATGCTAATTACATTGCCGGTTGCCAAATTGCATTATCTCTTATAGTTTCCGAGATATGGACTATCGATAATTTACACCTTAGGCTCTGCTTCTAACTTGGGCCCAAATTGTAAAATGGTCTTATCTATTGGCGATTTCGTTCCAATTCACATTCCAAGTAATATTCGGCATGCTAATTACATTGCCGGTTGCCAAATTGCATTATCTCTTATAGTTTCCGAGATATGGACTATCGATAATTTACACCTTAGGCTCTGCTTCTAACTTGGGCCCAAATTGTAAAATGGTCTTATCTATTGGCGATTTCGTTCCAATTCACATTCCAAGTAATATTCGGCATGCTAATTACATTGCCGGTTGCCAAATTGCATTATCTCTTATAGTTTCCGAGATATGGACTATCGATAATTTACACCTTAGGCTCTGCTTCTAACTTGGGCCCAAATTGTAAAATGGCCTTATCTATTGGCGATTTCGTCCCAATTCACATTCCAAGTGATATTCGGCATGCTAATTACATTGCCGGTTGCGAAATTGCATTATCTCTTATAGTTTCCGAGATATGGACTATCAATAATTTACACCTTAGGCTCTGCTTCTAACTTGGGCCCAAATTGTAAAATGGTCTTATCTATTGGCGATTTCGTTCCAATTCACATTCCAAGTAATATTCGGCATGCTAATTACATTGCCGGTTGCCAAATTGCATTATCTCTTATAGTTTCCGAGATATGGACTATCGATAATTTACACCTTAGGCTCTGCTTCTAACTTGGGCCCAAATTGTAATATGGTCTTATCTATTGGCGATTTCGTTCCAATTCACATTCCAAGTAATATTCGGCATGCTAATTACATTGCCGGTTGCCAAATTGCATTATCTCTTATAGTTTCCGAGATATGGACTATCGATAATTTACACCTTAGGCTCTGCTTCTAACTTGGGCCCAAATTGTAAAATGGTCTTATCTATTGGCGATTTCGTTCCAATTCACATTCCAAGTAATATTCGGCATGCTAATTACATTGCCGGTTGCCAAATTGCATTATCTCTTATAGTTTCCGAGATATGGACTATCGATAATTTACACCATAGGCTCTGCTTCTAACTTGGGCCCAAATTGTAAAATGGTCTTATCTATTGGCGATTTCGTTCCAATTCACATTCCAAGTAATATTCGGCATGCTAATTACATTGCCGGTTGCCAAATTGCATTATCTCTTATAGTTTCCGAGATATGGACTATCGATAATTTACACCTTAGGCTCTGCTTCTAACTTGGGCCCAAATTGTAAAATGGTCTTATCTATTGGCGATTTCGTTCCAATTCACATTCCAAGTAATATTCGGCATGCTAATTACATTGCCGGTTGCCAAATTGCATTATCTCTTATAGTTTCCGAGATATGGACTATCGATAATTTACACCTTAGGCTCTGCTTCTAACTTGGGCCCAAATTGTAAAATGGTCTTATCTATTGGCGATGTCGTTCCAATTCACATTCCAAGTAATATTCGGCATGCTAATTACATTGCCGGTTGCCAAATTGAATTATCTCTTATAGTTTCCGAGATATGGACTATCGATAATTTACACCTTAGGCTCTGCTTCTAACTTGGGCCCAAATTGTAAAATGGTCTTACCTATTGGCGATTTCGTTCCAATTCACATTCCAAGTAATATTCGGCATGCTAATTACATTGCCGGTTGCCAAATTGCATTATCTCTTATAGTTTCCGAGATATGGACTATCGATAATTTACACCTTAGGCTCTGCTTCTAACTTGTGCCCAAATTGTAAAATGGTCTTATCTATTGGCGATTTCGTTCCAATTCACATTCCAAGTAATATTCGGCATGCTAATTACATTGCCGGTTGCCAAATTGCATTATCTCTTATAGTTTCCGAGATATGGACTATCGATAATTTACACCTTAGGCTCTGCTTCTAACTTGGGCCCAAATTGTAAAATGGTCTTATCTATTGGCGATTTCGTCCCAATTCACATTCCAAGTGATATTCGGCATGCTAATTACATTGCCGGTTGCGAAATTGCATTATCTCTTATAGTTTCCGAGATATGGACTATCGATAATTTACACCATAGGCTCTGCTTCTAACTTGGGCCCAAATTGTAAAATGGTCTTATCTATTGGCGATTTCGTTCCAATTCACATTCCAAGTAATATTCGGCATGCTAATTACATTGCCGGTTGCCAAATTGCATTATCTCTTATAGTTTCCGATATATGGACTATCGATAATTTACACCTTAGGCTCTGCTTCTAACTTGGGCCCAAATTGTAAAATGGTCTTATCTATTGGCGATTTCGTTCCAATTCACATTCCAAGTAATATTCGGCATGCTAATTACATTGCCGGTTGCCAAATTGCATTATCTCTTATAGTTGCCGAGATATGGACTATCGATAATTTACACCTTAGGCTCTGCTTCTAACTTGGGCCCAAATTGTAAAATGGTCTTATCTATTGGCGATTTCGTTCCAATTCACATTCCAAGTAATATTCGGCATGCTAATTACATTGCCGGTTGCCAAATTGAATTATCTCTTATAGTTTCCGAGATATGGACTATCGATAATTTACACCTTAGGCTCTGCTTCTAACTTGGGCCCAAATTGTAAAATGGTCTTACCTATTGGCGATTTCGTTCCAATTCACATTCCAAGTAATATTCGGCATGCTAATTACATTGCCGGTTGCCAAATTGCATTATCTCTTATAGTTTCCGAGATATGGACTATCGATAATTTACACCTTAGGCTCTGCTTCTAACTTGGGCCCAAATTGTAAAATGGTCTTATCTATTGGCGATTTCGTTCCAATTCACATTCCAAGTAATATTCGGCATGCTAATTACATTGCCGGTTGCCAAATTGCATTATCTCTTATAGTTTCCGAGATATGGACTATCGATAATTTACACCTTAGGCTCTGCTTCTAACTTGGGCCCAAATTGTAAAATGGTCTTATCTATTGGCGATTTCGTCCCAATTCACATTCCAAGTGATATTCGGCATGCTAATTACATTGCCGGTTGCGAAATTGCATTATCTCTTATAGTTTCCGAGATATGGACTATCAATAATTTACACCTTAGGCTCTGCTTCTAACTTGGGCCCAAATTGTAAAATGGTCTTATCTATTGGCGATTTCGTTCCAATTCACATTCCAAGTAATATTCGGCATGCTAATTACATTGCCTGTTGCCAAATTGCATTATCTCTTATAGTTTCCGAGATATGGACTATCGATAATTTACACCTTAGGCTCTGCTTCTAACTTGGGCCCAAATTGTAAAATGGTCTTATCTATTGGCGATTTCGTTCCAATTCACATTCCAAGTAATATTCGGCATGCTAATTACATTGCCGGTTGCCAAATTGCATTATCTCTTATAGTTTCCGAGATATGGACTATCGATAATTTACACCTTAGGCTCTGCTTCTAACTTGGGCCCAAATTGTAAAATGGTCTTATCTATTGACGATTTCGTTCCAATTCACATTCCAAGTAATATTCGGCATACTAATTACATTGCCGGTTGCCAAATTGCATTATCTCTTATAGTTTCCGAGATATGGACTATCGATAATTTACACCTTAGGCTCTGCTTCTAACTTGGGCCCAAATTGTAAAATGGTCTTATCTATTGGCGATTTCGTTCCAATTCACACTCCAAGTAATATTCGGCATGCTAATTACATTGCCGGTTGCGAAATTGCATTATCTCTTATAGTTTCCGAGATATGGACTATCAATAATTTACCCCTTAGGCTCTGCTTCTAACTTGGGCCCAAATTGTAAAATGGTCTTATCTATTGGCGATTTCGTTCCAATTCACATTCCAAGTAATATTCGGCATGCTAATTACATTGCCGGTTGCCAAATTGCATTATCTCTTATAGTTTCCGAGATATGGACTATCGATAATTTACACCTTAGGCTCTGCTTCTAACTTGGGTCCAAATTGTAAAATGGCCTTATCTATTGGCGATTTCGTCCCAATTCACATTCCAAGTGATATTCGGCATGCTAATTACATTGCCGGTTGCGAAATTGCATTATCTCTTATAGTTTCCGAGATATGGACTATCAATAATTTACACCTTAGGCTCTGCTTCTAACTTGGGCCCAAATTGTAAAATGGTCTTATCTATTGGCGATTTCGTTCCAATTCACATTCCAAGTAATATTCGGCATGCTAATTACATTGCCGGTTGCCAAATTGCATTATCTCTTATAGTTTCCGAGATATGGACTATCGATAATTTACACCTTAGGCTCTGCTTCTAACTTGGGCCCAAATTGTAAAATGGTCTTATCTATTGGCGATTTCGTCCCAATTCACATTCCAAGTGATATTCGGCATGCTAATTACATTGCCGGTTGCGAAATTGCATTATCTCTTATAGTTTCCGAGATATGGACTATCAATAATTTACACCTTAGGCTCTGCTTCTAACTTGGGCCCAAATTGTAAAATGGTCTTATCTATTGGCGATTTCGTTCCAATTCACATTCCAAGTAATATTCGGCATGCTAATTACATTGCCGGTTGCCAAATTGCATTATCTCTTATAGTTTCCGAGATATGGACTATCGATAATTTACACCTTAGGCTCTGCTTCTAACTTGGGCCCAAATTGTAATATGGTCTTATCTATTGGCGATTTCGTTCCAATTCACATTCCAAGTAATATTCGGCATACTAATTACATTGCCGGTTGCCAAATTGCATTATCTCTTATAGTTTCCGAGATATGGACTATCGATAATTTACACCTTAGGCTCTGCTTCTAACTTGGGCCCAAATTGTAAAATGGTCTTATCTATTGGCGATTTCGTTCCAATTCACATTCCAAGTAATATTCGGCATGCTAATTACATTGCCGGTTGCCAAATTGCATTATCTCTTATAGTTTCCGAGATATGGACTATCGATAATTTACACCATAGGCTCTGCTTCTAACTTGGGCCCAAATTGTAAAATGGTCTTATCTATTGGCGATTTCGTTCCAATTCACATTCCAAGTAATATTCGGTATGCTAATTACATTGCCGGTTGCCAAATTGCATTATCTCTTATAGTTTCCGAGATATGGACTATCGATAATTTACACCTTAGGCTCTGCTTCTAACTTGGGCCCAAATTGTAAAATGGTCTTATCTATTGGCGATTTCGTTCCAATTCACATTCCAAGTAATATTCGGCATGCTAATTACATTGCCGGTTGCCAAATTGCATTATCTCTTATAGTTTCCGAGATATGGACTATCGATAATTTACACCTTAGGCTCTGCTTCTAACTTGGGCCCAAATTGTAAAATGGTCTTATCTATTGGCGATGTCGTTCCAATTCACATTCCAAGTAACATTCGGCATGCTAATTACATTGCCGGTTGCCAAATTGAATTATCTCTTATAGTTTCCGAGATATGGACCATCGATAATTTACACCTTAGGCTCTGCTTCTAACTTGGGCCCAAATTGTAAAATGGTCTTACCTATTGGCGATTTCGTTCCAATTCACATTCCAAGTAATATTCGGCATGCTAATTACATTGCCGGTTGCCAAATTGCATTATCTCTTATAGTTTCCGAGATATGGACTATCGATAATTTACACCTTAGGCTCTGCTTCTAACTTGTGCCCAAATTGTAAAATGGTCTTATCTATTGGCGATTTCGTTCCAATTCACATTCCAAGTAATATTCGGCATGCTAATTACATTGCCGGTTGCCAAATTGCATTATCTCTTATAGTTTCCGAGATATGGACTATCGATAATTTACACCTTAGGCTCTGCTTCTAACTTGGGCCCAAATTGTAAAATGGTCTTATCTATTGGCGATTTCGTCCCAATTCACATTCCAAGTGATATTCGGCATGCTAATTACATTGCCGGTTGCGAAATTGCATTATCTCTTATAGTTTCCGAGATATGGACTATCGATAATTTACACCATAGGCTCTGCTTCTAACTTGGGCCCAAATTGTAAAATGGTCTTATCTATTGGCGATTTCGTTCCAATTCACATTCCAAGTAATATTCGGCATGTTAATTACATTGCCGGTTGCCAAATTGCATTATCTCTTATAGTTTCCGATATATGGACTATCGATAATTTACACCTTAGGCTCTGCTTCTAACTTGGGCCCAAATTGTAAAATGGTCTTATCTATTGGCGATTTCGTTCCAATTCACATTCCAAGTAATATTCGGCATGCTAATTACATTGCCGGTTGCCAAATTGCATTATCTCTTATAGTTGCCGAGATATGGACTATCTATAATTTACACCTTAGGCTCTGCTTCTAACTTGGGCCCAAATTGTAAAATGGTCTTATCTATTGGCGATTTCGTTCCAATTCACATTCCAAGTAATATTCGGCATGCTAATTACATTGCCGGTTGCCAAATTGAATTATCTCTTATAGTTTCCGAGATATGGACTATCGATAATTTACACCTTAGGCTCTGCTTCTAACTTGGGCCCAAATTGTAAAATGGTCTTACCTATTGGCGATTTCGTTCCAATTCACATTCCAAGTAATATTCGGCATGCTAATTACATTGCCGGTTGCCAAATTGCATTATCTCTTATAGTTTCCGAGATATGGACTATCGATAATTTACACCTTAGGCTCTGCTTCTAACTTGGGCCCAAATTGTAAAATGGTCTTATCTATTGGCGATTTCGTTCCAATTCACATTCCAAGTAATATTCGGCATGCTAATTACATTGCCGGTTGCCAAATTGCATTATCTCTTATAGTTTCCGAGATATGGACTATCGATAATTTACACCTTAGGCTCTGCTTCTAACTTGGGCCCAAATTGTAAAATGGTCTTATCTATTGGCGATTTCGTCCCAATTCACATTCCAAGTGATATTCGGCATGCTAATTACATTGCCGGTTGCGAAATTGCATTATCTCTTATAGTTTCCGAGATATGGACTATCAATAATTTACACCTTAGGCTCTGCTTCTAACTTGGGCCCAAATTGTAAAATGGTCTTATCTATTGGCGATTTCGTTCCAATTCACATTCCAAGTAATATTCGGCATGCTAATTACATTGCCGGTTGCCAAATTGCATTATCTCTTATAGTTTCCGAGATATGGACTATCGATAATTTACACCTTAGGCTCTGCTTCTAACTTGGGCCCAAATTGTAAAATGGTCTTATCTATTGACGATTTCGTTCCAATTCACATTCCAAGTAATATTCGGCATGCTAATTACATTGCCGGTTGCCAAATTGCATTATCTCTTATAGTTTCCGAGATATGGACTATCGATAATTTACACCTTAGGCTCTGCTTCTAACTTGGGCCCAAATTGTAAAATGGTCTTATCTATTGGCGATTTCGTTCCAATTCACACTCCAAGTAATATTCGGCATGCTAATTACATTGCCGGTTGCGAAATTGCATTATCTCTTATAGTTTCCGAGATATGGACTATCAATAATTTACCCCTTAGGCTCTGCTTCTAACTTGGGCCCAAATTGTAAAATGGTCTTATCTATTGGCGATTTCGTTCCAATTCACATTCCAAGTAATATTCGGCATGCTAATTACATTGCCGGTTGCCAAATTGCATTATCTCTTATAGTTTCCGAGATATGGACTATCGATAATTTACACCTTAGGCTCTGCTTCTAACTTGGGCCCAAATTGTAAAATGGCCTTATCTATTGGCGATTTCGTCCCAATTCACATTCCAAGTGATATTCGGCATGCTAATTACATTGCCGGTTGCGAAATTGCATTATCTCTTATAGTTTCCGAGATATGGACTATCAATAATTTACACCTTAGGCTCTGCTTCTAACTTGGGCCCAAATTGTAAAATGGTCTTATCTATTGGCGATTTCGTTCCAATTCACATTCCAAGTAATATTCGGCATGCTAATTACATTGCCGGTTGCCAAATTGCATTACCTCTTATAGTTTCCGAGATATGGACTATCGATAATTTACACCTTAGGCTCTGCTTCTAACTTGGGCCCAAATTGTAAAATGGTCTTATCTATTGGCGATTTCGTTCCAATTCACATTCCAAGTAATATTCGGCATGTTAATTACATTGCCGGTTGCCAAATTGCATTATCTCTTATAGTTTCCGAGATATGGACTATCGATAATTTACACCTTAGGCTCTGCTTCTAACTTGGGCCCAAATTGTAAAATGGTCTTATCTATTGACGATTTCGTTCCAATTCACATTCCAAGTAATATTCGGCATGCTAATTACATTGCCGGTTGCCAAATTGCATTATCTCTTATAGTTTCCGAGATATGGACTATCGATAATTTACACCTTAGGCTCTGCTTCTAACTTGGGCCCAAATTATAAAATGGTCTTATCTATTGGCGATTTCGTTCCAATTCACACTCCAAGTAATATTCGGCATGTTAATTACATTGCCGGTTGCGAAATTGCATTATCTCTTATAGTTTCCGAGATATGGACTATCAATAATTTACCCCTTAGGCTCTGCTTCTAACTTGGGCCCAAATTGTAAAATGGTCTTATCTATTGGCGATTTCGTTCCAATTCACATTCCAAGTAATATTCGGCATGCTAATTACATTGCCGGTTGCCAAATTGCATTATCTCTTATAGTTTCCGAGATATGGACTATCGATAATTTACACCTTAGGCTCTGCTTCTAACTTGGGCCCAAATTGTAAAATGGTCTTACCTATTGGCGATTTCGTTCCAATTCACACTCCAAGTAATATTCGGCGTGCTAATTACATTGTCGGTTGCGAAATTGCATTATCTCTTATAGTTTCCGAGATATGGACTATCGATAATTTACACCTTAGGCTCTGCTTCTAACTTGGGCCCAAATTGTAAAATGGCCTTATCTATTGGCGATTTCGTCCCAATTCACATTCCAAGTGATATTCGGCATGCTAATTACATTGCCGGTTGCGAAATTGCATTATCTCTTATAGTTTCCGAGATATGGACTATCAATAATTTACACCTTAGGCTCTGCTTCTAACTTGGGCCCAAATTGTAAAATGGTCTTATCTATTGGCGATTTCGTTCCAATTCACATTCCAAGTAATATTCGGCATGCTAATTACATTGCCGGTTGCCAAATTGCATTACCTCTTATAGTTTCCGAGATATGGACTATCGATAATTTACACCTTAGGCTCTGCTTCTAACTTGGGCCCAAATTGTAAAATGGTCTTATCTATTGGCGATTTCGTTCCAATTCACATTCCAAGTAATATTCGGCATGTTAATTACATTGCCGGTTGCCAAATTGCATTATCTCTTATAGTTTCCGAGATATGGACTATCGATAATTTACACCTTAGGCTCTGCTTCTAACTTGGGCCCAAATTGTAAAATGGTCTTATCTATTGACGATTTCGTTCCAATTCACATTCCAAGTAATATTCGGCATGCTAATTACATTGCCGGTTGCCAAATTGCATTATCTCTTATAGTTTCCGAGATATGGACTATCGATAATTTACACCTTAGGCTCTGCTTCTAACTTGGGCCCAAATTATAAAATGGTCTTATCTATTGGCGATTTCGTTCCAATTCACACTCCAAGTAATATTCGGCATGTTAATTACATTGCCGGTTGCGAAATTGCATTATCTCTTATAGTTTCCGAGATATGGACTATCAATAATTTACCCCTTAGGCTCTGCTTCTAACTTGGGCCCAAATTGTAAAATGGTCTTATCTATTGGCGATTTCGTTCCAATTCACATTCCAAGTAATATTCGGCATGCTAATTACATTGCCGGTTGCCAAATTGCATTATCTCTTATAGTTTCCGAGATATGGACTATCGATAATTTACACCTTAGGCTCTGCTTCTAACTTGGGCCCAAATTGTAAAATGGCCTTATCTATTGGCGATTTCGTTCCAATTCACATTCCAAGTAATATTTGGCATGCTAATTACATTGCCGGTTGCCAAATTGCATTATCTCTTATAGTTTCCGAGATATGGACTATCGATAATTTACACCTTAGGCTCTGCTTCTAACTTGGGCCCAAATTGTAAAATGGTCTTACCTATTGGCGATTTCGTTCCAATTCACACTCCAAGTAATATTCGGCGTGCTAATTACATTGTCGGTTGCGAAATTGCATTATCTCTTATAGTTTCCGAGATATGGACTATCAATAATTTACACCTTAGGTTCTGCTTCTAACTTGGGCCCAAATTGTAAAATGGTCTTATCTATTGGCGATTTCGTTCCAATTCACATTCCAAGTAATATTCGGCATGCTAATTACATTGCCGGTTGCCAAATTGCATTATCTCTTATAGTTTCCGAGATATGGACTATCGATAATTTACACCTTAGGCTCTGCTTCTAACTTGGGCCCAAATTGTAAAATGGTCTTATCTATTGGCGATTTCGTTCCAATTCACATTCCGAGTAAAATTCGGCATGCTAATTACATTGCCGGTTGCCAAATTGCATTATCTCTTATAGTTTCCGAGATATGGACTATCGATAATTTACACCTTAGGCTCTGCTTCTAACTTGGGCCCAAATTGTAAAATGGTCTTATCTATTGGCGATTTCGTTCCAATTCACATTCCAAGTAATATTCGGCATGCTAATTACATTGCCGGTTGCCAAATTGCATTAACTCTTATAGTTTCCGAGATATGGACTATCGATAATTTACACCTTAGGCTCTGCTTCTAACTTGGGCCCAAATTGTAAAATAGTCTTATCTATTGGCGATTTCGTTCCAATTCACATTCCAAGTAATATTCGGCATGCTAATTACATTGCCGGTTGCCAAATTGCATTATCTCTTATAGTTTCCGAGATATGGAGTATCGATAATTTACACCATAGGCTCTGCTTATAACTTGGGCCCAAATTGTAAAATGGTCTTATCTATTGGCGATTTCGTCCCAATTCACATTCCAAGTGATATTCGGCATGCTAATTACATTGCCGGTTGCGAAATTGCATTATCTCTTATAGTTTCCGAGATATGGACTATCGATAATTTACACCTTAGGCTCTGCTTCTAACTTGGGCCCAAATTGTAAAATGGTCTTATCTATTGGCGATTTCGTTCCAATTCACATTCCAAGTAATATTCGGCATGCTAATTACATTGCCGGTTGCCAAATTGCATTATCTCTTATAGTTTCCGAGATATGGACTATCAATAATTTACACCTTAGGCTCTGCTTCTAACTTGGGCCCAAATTGTAAAATGGTCTTATCTATTGGCGATTTCGTTCCAATTCACTTTCCAAGTAATATTCGGCATGATAATTACATTGCCGGTTGCCAAATTGCATTATCTCTTATAGTTTCGATATATCGACTATCGATAATTTACACCTTAGGCTCTGCTTCTAACTTGGGCCCAAATTGTAAAATGGTCTTATCTATTGGCGATTTCGTTCCAATTCACATTCCAAGTAATATTCGGCATGCTAATTACATTGCCGGTTGCCAAATTGCATTATCTCTTATAGTTTCCGAGATATGGACTATCGATAATTTACACCTTAGGCTCTGCTTCTAACTTGGGCCCAAATTGTAAAATGGTCTTATATATTGGCGATTTCGTTCCAATTCACACTCCAAGTAATATTCGGCATGCTAATTACATTGCCGGTTGCGAAATTGCATTATCTCTTATAGTTTCCGAGATATGGACTATCAATAATTTACACCTTAGGCTCTGCTTCTAACTTGGGCCCAAATTGTAAAATGGTCTTATCTATTGGCGATTTCGTTCCAATTCACATTCCAAGTAATATTCGGCATGCTAATTACATTGCCGGTTGCCAAATTGCATTATCTCTTTTAGTTTCCGAGATATGGACTATCGATAATTTACACCTTAGGCTCTGCTTCTAACTTGGGCCCAAATTGTAAAATGGTCTTATCTATTGGCGATTTCGTTCCAATTCACATTCCAAGTAATATTCGGCATGCTAATTACATTGCCGGTTGATAAATTGCATTATCTCTTATAGTTTCCGAGATATGGACTATCGATAATTTACACCTTAGCCTCTGCTTCTAACCTGGGCCCAAATTGTAAAATGGTCTTATCTATTGGCGCTTTCGTTCCAATTCACATTCCAAGTAATATTCGGCATGCTAATTACATTGCCGGTTGCCAAATTGCATTATCTCTTATAGTTTCCGAGATATGGACTATCGATAATTTACACCTTAGGCTCTGCTTCTAACTTGGGCCCAAATTGTAAAATGGTCTTCTCTATTGGCGATTTCGTTCCAATTCACATTCCAAGTAATATTCGGCATGCTAATTACATTGCCGGTTGCCAAATTGCATTATCTCTTATAGTTTCCGAGATATGGACTATCGATAATTTACACATTAGGTTCTGCTTCTAACTTGGGCCCAAATTGTAAAATGGTCTTATCTATTGGCGATTTCGTTCCAATTCACATTCCAAGTAATATTCGGCATGCTAATTACATTGCCGGTTGCCAAATTGCATTATCTCTTATAGTTTCGGAGATATGGACTATCGATAATTTACACCTTAGGCTCTGCTTCTAACTTGGGCCCAAATTGTAAAATGGTCTTCTCTATTGGCGATTTCGTTCCAATTCACATTCCAAGTAATATTCGGCATGCTAATTACATTGCCGGTTGCCAAATTGCATTATCTCTTATAGTTTCTGAGATATGGACTATCGATAATTTACACCTTAGGCTCTGCTTCTAACTTGGGCCCAAATTGTAAAATGGTCTTCTCTATTGGCGATTTCGTTCCAATTCACATTCCAAGTAATATTCGGCATGCTAATTACATTGCCGGTTGCCAAATTGCATTATCTCTTATAGTTTCCGAGATATGGACTATCGATAATTTACACCTTAGGCTCTGCTTCTAATTTGGGCCCAAATTGTAAAATCGTCTTATCTATTGGCGATTTCGTTCCAATTCACATTCCAAGTAATATTCGGCATGCTAATTACATTGCCGGTTGCCAAATTGCATTATCTCTTATAGTTTCCGAGATATGGACTATCGGTAATTTACACCTTAGGCTCTGCTTCTAACTTGGGCCCAAATTGTAAAATGGTCTTATCTATTGGCGATTTCGTTCCAATTCACATTCCAAGTAATATCCGGCATGCTAATTACATTGCCGGTTGCCAAATTGAATTATCTCTTATAGTTTCCGAGATATGGACTATCGATAATTTACACCTTAGGCTCTGCTTCTAACATGGGCCCAAATTGTAAAATGGTCTTACCTATTGGCGATTTCGTTCCAACTCACATTCCAAGTAATATTCGGCATGCTAATTACATTGCCGGTTGCCAAATTGCATTATCTCTTATAGTTTCCGAGATATGGACTACCGATAATTTACACCTTAGGCTCGGCTTCTAACTTGGGCCCAAATTGTAAAATGGTCTTATCTATTGGCGATTTCGTTCCAATTCACATTCCAAGTAATATTCGGCATGCTAATTACATTGCCGGTTGCCAAATTGCATTATCTCTTATAGTTTCCGAGATATGGACTATCGATAATTTACATCTTAGGCTCTACTTCTAACTTGGGCCCAAATTGTAAAATCGTCTTATCTATTGGCGATTTCGTTCCAATTCACATTCCAAGTAATATTCGGCATGCTAATTACATTGCCGGTTGCCAAATTGCATTATCTCTTATAGTTTCCGAGATATGGACTATCGATAATTTACACCTTAGGCTCTGCTTCTAACTTGGGCCCAAATTGTAAAATGGTCTTATCTATTGGCGATTTCGTTCCAATTCACATTCCAAGTAATATCCGGCATGCTAATTACATTGCCGGCTGCCAAATCGAATTATCTCTTATAGTTTCCGAGATATGGACTATCGATAATTTACACCTTAGGCTCTGCTTCTAACTTGGGCCCAAATTGTAAAATGGTCTTATCTATTAGCGATTTCGTTCCAATTCACATTCCAAGTAATATTCGGCATGCTAATTACATTGCCGGTTACCAAATTGCATTATCTCTTATAGTTTCCGAGATATGGTCTATCGATAATTTACATCTTAGGCTCTGCTTCTAACTTGGGCCCAAATTGTAAAATGGTCTTATCTATTGGTGATTTCGTTCCAATTCACATTCCAAGTAATATTCGGCATGCTAATTACATTGCCGGTTGCCAAATTGCATTATCTCTTATAGTTTCCGAGATATGGACTATCGATAATTTACACCTTAGGCTCTGCTTCTAACTTGGGCCCAAATTGTAAAATGGTCTTATCTATTGGCGATTTCGTCCCAATTCACATTCCAAGTGATATTCGGCATGCTAATTACATTGCCGGTTGCGAAATTGCATTAACTCTTATAGTTTCCGAGATATGGACTATCAATAATTTACACCTTAGGCTCTGCTTCTAACTTGGGCCCAAATTGTAAAATGGTCTTATCTATTGGCGATTTCGTTCCAATTCACATTCCAAGTAATTTTCGGCATGCTAATTACATTGCCGGTTGCCAAATTGCATTATCTCTTATAGTTTCCGAGATATGGACTATCGATAATTTACACCTTAGGCTCTGCTTCTAACTTGGGCCCAAATTGTAAAATGGTCTTATCTATTGGCGATTTCGTTCCAATTCACATTCCAAGTAATATTCGGCATGCTAATTACATTGCCGGTTGCCAAATTGCATTATCTCTTATAGTTTCCGAGATATGGACTATCGATAATTTACACCTTAGGCTCTGCTTCTAACTTGGGCCCAAATTGTAAAATGGTCTTATCTATTGGCGTTTTCGTTCCAATTCACATTCCAAGTAATATTCGGCATGCTAATTACATTGCCGGTTGCCAAATTGCATTATCTCTTATAGTTTCCGAGATATGGACTATCGATAATTTACACTTTAGGCTCTGCTTCTAACTTGGGCCCAAATTGTAAAATGGTCTTACCTATTGGCGATTTCGTTCCAATTCACATTCCAAGTAATATTCGGCATGCTAATTACATTGCCGGTTGCCAAATTGCATTATCTCTTATAGTTTCCGAGATATGGACTATCAATAATTTACACTTTAGGCTCTGCTTCTAACTTGGGCCCAAATTGTAAAATGGCCTTTTCTATTGGCGATTTCGTTCCAATTCACATTCCAAGTAATATTCGGCATGCTAATTACATTGCCGGTTGCCAAATTGCATTATCTCTTATAGTTTCCGAGATATGGACTATCGATAATTTACACCTTAGGCTCTGCTTCTAACTTGGGCCCAAATTGTAAAATGGTCTTATCTATTGGCGATTTCGTTCCAATTCACACTCCAAGTAATATTCGGCATGCTAATTACATTGCCGGTTGCCAAATTGCATTATCTCTTTTAGTTTCCGAGATATGGACTATCGATAATTTACACCTTAGGCTCTGCTTCTAACTTGGGCCCAAATTGTAAAATGGTCTTATCTATTGGCGATTTCGTTCCAATTCACATTCCAAGTAATATTCGGCATGCTAATTACATTGCCGGTTGCCAAATTGCATTATCTCTTATAGTTTCCGAGATATGGACTATCGATAATTTACACCTTAGCCTCTGCTTCTAACTTAGGCCCAAATTGTAAAATGGTCTTATCTATTGGCGATTTCGTTCCAATTCACATTCCAAGTAATATTCGGCATGCTAATTACATTGCCGGTTGCCAAATTGCATTATCTCTTATAGTTTCCGAGATATGGACTATCGATAATTTACACCTTAGCCTCTGCTTTTAACTTGGGCCCAAATTGTAAAATGGTCTTATCTATTGGCGTTTTCGTTCCAATTCACATTCCAAGTAATATTCGGCATGCTAATTACATTGCCGGTTGCCAAATTGCATTATCTCTTATAGTTTCCGAGATATGGACTATCGATAATTTACACCTTAGGCTCTGCTTCTAACTTGGGCCCAAATTGTAAAATGGTCTTCTCTATTGGCGATTTCGTTCCAATTCACATTCCAAGTAATATTCGGCATGCTAATTACATTGCCGGTTGCCAAATTGCATTATCTCTTATAGTTTCCGAGATATGGACTATCGATAATTTACACATTAGGTTCTGCTTCTAACTTGGGCCCAAATTGTAAAATGGTCTTATCTATTGGCGATTTCGTTCCAATTCACATTCCAAGTAATATTCGGCATGCTAATTACATTGCCGGTTGCCAAATTGCATTATCTCTTATAGTTTCCGAGATATGGACTATCGATAATTTACACCTTAGGCTCTGCTTCTAACTTGGGCCCAAATTGTAAAATGGTCTTCTCTATTGGCGATTTCGTTCCAATTCACATTCCAAGTAATATTCGGCATGCTAATTACATTGCCGGTTGCCAAATTGCATTATCTCTTATAGTTTCTGAGATATGGACTATCGATAATTTACACCTTAGGCTCTGCTTCTAACTTGGGCCCAAATTGTAAAATGGTCTTCTCTATTGGCGATTTCGTTCCAATTCACATTCCAAGTAATATTCGGCATGTTAATTACATTGCCGGTTGCCAAATTGCATTATCTCTTATAGTTTCCGAGATATGGACTATCGATAATTTACACCTTAGGCTCTGCTTCTAATTTGGGCCCAAATTGTAAAATCGTCTTATCTATTGGCGATTTCGTTCCAATTCACATTCCAAGTAATATTCGGCATGCTAATTATATTGCCGGTTGCCAAATTGCATTATCTCTTATAGTTTCCGAGATATGGACTATCGGTAATTTACACCTTAGGCTCTGCTTCTAACTTGGGCCCAAATTGTAAAATGGTCTTATCTATTGGCGATTTCGTTCCAATTCACATTCCAAGTAATATCCGGCATGCTAATTACATTGCCGGTTGCCAAATTGAATTATCTCTTATAGTTTCCGAGATATGGACTATCGATAATTTACACCTTAGGCTCTGCTTCTAACATGGGCCCAAATTGTAAAATGGTCTTACCTATTGGCGATTTCGTTCCAATTCACATTCCAAGTAATATTCGGCATGCTAATTACATTGCCGGTTGCCAAATTGCATTATCTCTTATAGTTTCCGAGATATGGACTATCGATAATTTACACCTTAGGCTCTGCTTCTAACTTGGGCCCAAATTGTAAAATGGTCTTATCTATTGGCGATTTCGTTCCAATTCACATTCCAAGTAATATTCGGCATGCTAATTACATTGCCGGTTGCCAAATTGCATTATCTCTTATAGTTTCCGAGATATGGACTATCGGTAATTTACACCTTAGGCTCTGCTTCTAACTTGGGCCCAAATTGTAAAATGGTCTTATCTATTGGCGATTTCGTTCCAATTCACATTCCAAGTAATATCCGGCATGCTAATTACATTGCCGGTTGCCAAATTGCATTATCTCTTATAGTTTCCGAGATATGGACTATCGATAATTTACACCTTAGGCTCTGCTTCTAACATGGGCCCAAATTGTAAAATGGTCTTACCTATTGGCGATTTCGTTCCAATTCACATTCCAAGTAATATTCGGCATGCTAATTACATTGCCGGTTGCCAAATTGCATTATCTCTTATAGTTTCCGAGATATGGACTATCGGTAATTTACACCTTAGGCTCTGCTTCTAACTTGCTCCCAAATTGTAAAATGGTCTTATCTATTGGCGATTTCGTTCCAATTCACATTCCAAGTAATATCCGGCATGCTAATTACATTGCCGGTTGCCAAATTGAATTATCTCTTATAGTTTCCGAGATATGGACTATCGATAATTTACACCTTAGGCTCTGCTTCTAACATGGGCCCAAATTGTAAAATGGTCTTACCTATTGGCGATTTCGTTCCAATTCACATTCCAAGTAATATTCGGCATGCTAATTACATTGCCGGTTGCCAAATTGCATTATCTCTTATAGTTTCCGAGATATGGACTATCGATAATTTACACCTTAGGCTCTGCTTCTAACTTGGGCCCAAATTGTAAAATGGTCTTATCTATTGGCGATTTCGTTCCAATTCACATTCCAAGTAATATTCGGCATGCTAATTACATTGCCGGTTGCCAAATTGCATTATCTCTTATAGTTTCCGAGATATGGACTATCGATAATTTACACCTTAGGCTATGCTTCTAACTTGGGCCCAAATTGTACAATGGTCTTATCTATTGGCGATTTCGTTCCAATTCACATTCCAAGTAATATCCGGCATGCTAATTACATTGCCGGCTGCCAAATTGAATTATCTCTTATAGTTTCCGAGATATGGACTATCGATAATTTACACCTTAGGCTCTGCTTCTAACTTGGGCCCAAATTGTAAAATGGTCTTATCTATTGGCGATTTCGTTCCAATTCACATTCCAAGTAATATTCGGCATGCTAATTACATTGCCGGTTGCCAAATTGCATTATCTCTTATAGTTTCCGAGATATGGACTATCGATAATTTACACCTTAGGCTCTGCTTCTAACTTGGGCCCAAATTGTAAAATGGTCTTATCTATTGGCGATTTCGTCCCAATTCACATTCCAAGTGATATTCGGCATGCTAATTACATTGCCGGTTGCCAAATTGCATTATCTCTTATAGTTTCCGAGATATGGACTATTGATAATTTACACCTTAGGCTCTGCTTCTAACTTGGGCCCAAATTGTAAAATGGTCTTATCTATTGGCGTTTTCGTTCCAATTCACATTCCAAGTAATATTCGGCATGCTAATTGCATTGCCGGTTGCCAAATTGCATTATCTCTTATAGTTTCCGAGATATGGACTATCGATAATTTACACCTTAGGCTCTGCTTCTAACTTGGGCCAAATTGTAAAATGGTCTTACCTATTGGCGATTTCGTTCCAATTCACATTCCAAGTAATATTCGGCATGCTAATTATATTGCCGGTTGCCAAATTGCATTATCTCTTATAGTTTCCGAGATATGGACTATTGATAATTTACACCTTAGGCTCTGCTTCTAACTTGGGCCCAAATTGTAAAATGGTCTTTTCTATTGGCGTTTTCGTTCCAATTCACATTCCAAGTAATATTCGGCATGCTAATTACATTGCCGGTTGCCAAATTGCATTATCTCTTATAGTTTCCGAGATATGGACTATCGATAATTTACACCTTAGGCTCTGCTTCTAACTTGGGCCCAAATTGTAAAATGGTCTTACCTATTGGCGATTTCGTTCCAATTCACATTCCAAGTAATATTCGGCATGCTAATTACATTGCCGGTTGCCAAATTGCATTATCTCTTATAGTTTCCGAGATATGGACTATCGATAATTTACACCTTAGGCTCTGCTTCTAACTTGGGCCCAAATTGTAAAATCGTCTTCTCTATTGGCGATTTCGTTCCAATTCACATTCCAAGTAATATTCGGCATGCTAATTACATTGCCGGTTGCCAAATTGCATTATCTCTTATAGTTTCCGAGATATGGACTATCGATAATTTACACCTTAGGCTCTGCTTCTAACTTGGGCCCAAATTGTAAAATGGTCTTATCTATTGGCGATTTCGTTCCAATTCACATTCCAAGTAATATCCGGCATGCTACTTACATTGCCGGTTGCCAAATTGAATTATCTCTTATAGTTTCCGAGATATGGACTATCGATAATTTACACCTTAGGCTCTGCTTCTAACTTGGGCCCAAATTGTAAAATGGTCTTCTCTATTGGCGATTTCGTTCCAATTCACATTCCAAGTAATATTCGGCATGCTAATTACATTGCCGGTTGCCAAATTGCATTATCTCTTATAGTTTCCGAGATATGGACTATCGATAATTTACACATTAGGTTCTGCTTCTAACTTGGGCCCAAATTGTAAAATGGTCTTATCTATTGGCGATTTCGTTCCAATTCACATTCCAAGTAATATTCGGCATGCTAATTACATTGCCGGTTGCCAAATTGCATTATCTCTTATAGTTTCCGAGATATGGACTATCGATAATTTACACCTTAGGCTCTGCTTCTAACTTGGGCCCAAATTGTAAAATGGTCTTCTCTATTGGCGATTTCGTTCCAATTCACATTCCAAGTAATATTCGGCATGCTAATTACATTGCCGGTTGCCAAATTGCATTATCTCTTATAGTTTCTGAGATATGGACTATCGATAATTTACACCTTAGGCTCTGCTTCTAACTTGGGCCCAAATTTTAAAATGGTCTTCTCTATTGGCGATTTCGTTCCAATTCACATTCCAAGTAATATTCGGCATGCTAATTACATTGCCGGTTGCCAAATTGCATTATCTCTTATAGTTTCCGAGATATGGACTATCGATAATTTACACCTTAGGCTCTGCTTCTAATTTGGGCCCAAATTGTAAAATCGTCTTATCTATTGGCGATTTCGTTCCAATTCACATTCCAAGTAATATTCGGCATGCTAATTACATTGCCGGTTGCCAAATTGCATTATCTCTTATAGTTTCCGAGATATGGACTATCGGTAATTTACACCTTAGGCTCTGCTTCTAACTTGGGCCCAAATTGTAAAATGGTCTTATCTATTGGCGATTTCGTTCCAATTCACATTCCAAGTAATATCCGGCATGCTAATTACATTGCCGGTTGCCAAATTGAATTATCTCTTATAGTTTCCGAGATATGGACTATCGATAATTTACACCTTAGGCTCTGCTTCTAACATGGGCCCAAATTGTAAAATGGTCTTACCTATTGGCGATTTCGTTCCAATTCACATTCCAAGTAATATTCGGCATGCTAATTACATTGCCGGCTGCCAAATTGAATTATCTCTTATAGTTTCCGAGATATGGACTATCGATAATTTACACCTTAGGCTCTGCTTCTAACTTGGGCCCAAATTGTAAAATGGTCTTATCTATTGGCGATTTCGTTCCAATTCACATTCCAAGTAATATTCGGCATGCTAATTACATTGCCGGTTGCCAAATTGCATTATCTCTTATAGTTTCCGAGATATGGACTATTGATAATTTACACCTTAGGCTCTGCTTCTAACTTGGGCCCAAATTGTAAAATGGTCTTATCTATTGGCGATTTCGTCCCAATTCACATTCCAAGTGATATTCGGCATGCTAATTACATTGCCGGTTGCCAAATTGCATTATCTCTTATAGTTTCCGAGATATGGACTATTGATAATTTACACCTTAGGCTCTGCTTCTAACTTGGGCCCAAATTGTAAAATGGTCTTATCTATTGGCGTTTTCGTTCCAATTCACATTCCAAGTAATATTCGGCATGCTAATTGCATTGCCGGTTGCCAAATTGCATTATCTCTTATAGTTTCCGAGATATGGACTATCGATAATTTACACCTTAGGCTCTGCTTCTAACTTGGGCCAAATTGTAAAATGGTCTTACCTATTGGCGATTTCGTTCCAATTCACATTCCAAGTAATATTCGGCATGCTAATTATATTGCCGGTTGCCAAATTGCATTATCTCTTATAGTTTCCGAGATATGGACTATTGATAATTTACACCTTAGGCTCTGCTTCTAACTTGGGCCCAAATTGTAAAATGGTCTTTTCTATTGGCGTTTTCGTTCCAATTCACATTCCAAGTAATATTCGGCATGCTAATTACATTGCCGGTTGCCAAATTGCATTATCTCTTATAGTTTCCGAGATATGGACTATCGATAATTTACACCTTAGGCTCTGCTTCTAACTTGGGCCCAAATTGTAAAATGGTCTTACCTATTGGCGATTTCGTTCCAATTCACATTCCAAGTAATATTCGGCATGCTAATTACATTGCCGGTTGCCAAATTGCATTATCTCTTATAGTTTCCGAGATATGGACTATCGATAATTTACACCTTAGGCTCTGCTTCTAACTTGGGCCCAAATTGTAAAATCGTCTTATCTATTGGCGATTTCGTTCCAATTCACATTCCAAGTAATATTCGGCATGCTAATTACATTGCCGGTTGCCAAATTGCATTATCTCTTATAGTTTCCGAGATATGGACTATCGATAATTTACACCTTAGGCTCTGCTTCTAACTTGGGCCCAAATTGTAAAATGGTCTTATCTATTGGCGATTTCGTTCCAATTCACATTCCAAGTAATATCCGGCATGCTACTTACATTGCCGGTTGCCAAATTGAATTATCTCTTATAGTTTCCGAGATATGGACTATCGATAATTTACACCTTAGGCTCTGCTTCTAACTTGGGCCCAAATTGTAAAATGGTCTTCTCTATTGGCGATTTCGTTCCAATTCACATTCCAAGTAATATTCGGCATGCTAATTACATTGCCGGTTGCCAAATTGCATTATCTCTTATAGTTTCCGAGATATGGACTATCGATAATTTACACATTAGGTTCTGCTTCTAACTTGGGCCCAAATTGTAAAATGGTCTTATCTATTGGCGATTTCGTTCCAATTCACATTCCAAGTAATATTCGGCATGCTAATTACATTGCCGGTTGCCAAATTGCATTATCTCTTATAGTTTCCGAGATATGGACTATCGATAATTTACACCTTAGGCTCTGCTTCTAACTTGGGCCCAAATTGTAAAATGGTCTTCTCTATTGGCGATTTCGTTCCAATTCACATTCCAAGTAATATTCGGCATGCTAATTACATTGCCGGTTGCCAAATTGCATTATCTCTTATAGTTTCTGAGATATGGACTATCGATAATTTACACCTTAGGCTCTGCTTCTAACTTGGGCCCAAATTTTAAAATGGTCTTCTCTATTGGCGATTTCGTTCCAATTCACATTCCAAGTAATATTCGGCATGCTAATTACATTGCCGGTTGCCAAATTGCATTATCTCTTATAGTTTCCGAGATATGGACTATCGATAATTTACACCTTAGGCTCTGCTTCTAATTTGGGCCCAAATTGTAAAATCGTCTTATCTATTGGCGATTTCGTTCCAATTCACATTCCAAGTAATATTCGGCATGCTAATTACATTGCCGGTTGCCAAATTGCATTATCTCTTATAGTTTCCGAGATATGGACTATCGGTAATTTACACCTTAGGCTCTGCTTCTAACTTGGGCCCAAATTGTAAAATGGTCTTATCTATTGGCGATTTCGTTCCAATTCACATTCCAAGTAATATCCGGCATGCTAATTACATTGCCGGTTGCCAAATTGAATTATCTCTTATAGTTTCCGAGATATGGACTATCGATAATTTACACCTTAGGCTCTGCTTCTAACATGGGCCCAAATTGTAAAATGGTCTTACCTATTGGCGATTTCGTTCCAATTCACATTCCAAGTAATATTCGGCATGCTAATTACATTGCCGGCTGCCAAATTGAATTATCTCTTATAGTTTCCGAGATATGGACTATCGATAATTTACACCTTAGGCTCTGCTTCTAACTTGGGCCCAAATTGTAAAATGGTCTTATCTATTGGCGATTTCGTTCCAATTCACATTCCAAGTAATATTCGGCATGCTAATTACATTGCCGGTTGCCAAATTGCATTATCTCTTATAGTTTCCGAGATATGGACTATCGATAATTTACACCTTAGGCTCTGCTTCTAACTTGGGCCCAAATTGTAAAATGGTCTTATCTATTGGCGATTTCGTCCCAATTCACATTCCAAGTGATATTCGGCATGCTAATTACATTGCCGGTTGCCAAATTGCATTATCTCTTATAGTTTCCGAGATATGGACTATTGATAATTTACACCTTAGGCTCTGCTTCTAACTTGGGCCCAAATTGTAAAATGGTCTTATCTATTGGCGTTTTCGTTCCAATTCACATTCCAAGTAATATTCGGCATGCTAATTGCATTGCCGGTTGCCAAATTGCATTATCTCTTATAGTTTCCGAGATATGGACTATCGATAATTTACACCTTAGGCTCTGCTTCTAACTTGGGCCAAATTGTAAAATGGTCTTACCTATTGGCGATTTCGTTCCAATTCACATTCCAAGTAATATTCGGCATGCTAATTACATTGCCGGTTGCCAAATTGCATTATCTCTTATAGTTTCCGAGATATGGACTATTGATAGTTTACACCTTAGGCTCTGCTTCTAACTTGGGCCCAAATTGTAAAATGGTCTTATCTATTGGCGTTTTCGTTCCAATTCACATTCCAAGTAATATTCGGCATGCTAATTACATTGCCGGTTGCCAAATTGCATTATCTCTTATAGTTTCCGAGATATGGACTATCGATAATTTACACCTTAGGCTCTGCTTCTAACTTGGGCCCAAATTGTAAAATGGTCTTACCTATTGGCGATTTCGTTCCAATTCACATTCCAAGTAATATTCGGCATGCTAATTACATTGCCGGTTGCCAAATTGCATTATCTCTTATAGTTTCCGAGATATGGACTATCGATAATTTACACCTTAGGCTCTGCTTCTAACTTGGGCCCAAATTGTAAAATCGTCTTATCTATTGGCGATTTCGTTCCAATTCACATTCCAAGTAATATTCGGCATGCTAATTACATTGCCGGTTGCCAAATTGCATTATCTCTTATAGTTTCCGAGATATGGACTATCGATAATTTACACCTTAGGCTCTGCTTCTAACTTGGGCCCAAATTGTAAAATGGTCTTATCTATTGGCGATTTCGTTCCAATTCACATTCCAAGTAATATCCGGCATGCTACTTACATTGCCGGTTGCCAAATTGAATTATCTCTTATAGTTTCCGAGATATGGACTATCGATAATTTACACCTTAGGCTCTGCTTCTAACTTGGGCCCAAATTGTAAAATGGTCTTCTCTATTGGCGATTTCGTTCCAATTCACATTCCAAGTAATATTCGGCATGCTAATTACATTGCCGGTTGCCAAATTGCATTATCTCTTATAGTTTCCGAGATATGGACTATCGATAATTTACACATTAGGTTCTGCTTCTAACTTGGGCCCAAATTGTAAAATGGTCTTATCTATTGGCGATTTCGTTCCAATTCACATTCCAAGTAATATTCGGCATGCTAATTACATTGCCGGTTGCCAAATTGCATTATCTCTTATAGTTTCCGAGATATGGACTATCGATAATTTACACCTTAGGCTCTGCTTCTAACTTGGGCCCAAATTGTAAAATGGTCTTCTCTATTGGCGATTTCGTTCCAATTCACATTCCAAGTAATATTCGGCATGCTAATTACATTGCCGGTTGCCAAATTGCATTATCTCTTATAGTTTCCGAGATATGGACTATCGATAATTTACACCTTAGGCTCTGCTTCTAATTTGGGCCCAAATTGTAAAATCGTCTTATCTATTGGCGATTTCGTTCCAATTCACATTCCAAGTAATATTCGGCATGCTAATTACATTGCCGGTTGCCAAATTGCATTATCTCTTATAGTTTCCGAGATATGGACTATCGGTAATTTACACCTTAGGCTCTGCTTCTAACTTGGGCCCAAATTGTAAAATGGTCTTATCTATTGGCGATTTCGTTCCAATTCACATTCCAAGTAATATCCGGCATGCTAATTACATTGCCGGTTGCCAAATTGAATTATCTCTTATAGTTTCCGAGATATGGACTATCGATAATTTACACCTTAGGCTCTGCTTCTAACATGGGCCCAAATTGTAAAATGGTCTTACCTATTGGCGATTTCGTTCCAATTCACATTCCAAGTAATATTCGGCATGCTAATTACATTGCCGGTTGCCAAATTGCATTATCTCTTATAGTTTCCGAGATATGGACTATCGATAATTTACACCTTAGGCTCTGCTTCTAACTTGGGCCCAAATTGTAAAATGGTCTTATCTATTGGCGATTTCGTTCCAATTCACATTCCAAGTAATATTCGGCATGCTAATTACATTGCCGGTTGCCAAATTGCATTATCTCTTATAGTTTCCGAGATATGGACTATCGATAATTTACATCTTAGGCTCTACTTCTAACTTGTGCCCAAATTGTAAAATCGTCTTATCTATTGGCGATTTCGTTCCAATTCACATTCCAAGTAATATTCGGCATGCTAATTACGTTGCCGGTTGCCAAATTGCATTATCTCTTATAGTTTCCGAGATATGGACTATCGATAATTTACACCTTAGGCTATGCTTCTAACTTGGGCCCAAATTGTAAAATGGTCTTATCTATTGGCGATTTCGTTCCAATTCACATTCCAAGTAATATCCGGCATGCTAATTACATTGCCGGCTGCCAAATTGAATTATCTCTTATAGTTTCCGAGATATGGACTATCGATAATTTACACCTTAGGCTCTGCTTCTAACTTGGGCCCAAATTGTAAAATGGTCTTATCTATTGGGGATTTCGTTCCAATTCACATTCCAAGTAATATTCGGCATGCTAATTACATTGCCGGTTGCCAAATTGCATTATCTCTTATAGTTTCCGAGATATGGACTATCGATATTTTACACCTTAGGCTCTGCTTCTAACTTGGGCCCAAATTGTAAAATGGTCTTTTCTATTGGCGATTTCGTCCCAATTCACATTCCAAGTGATATTCGGCATGCTAATTACATTGCCGGTTGCCAAATTGCATTATCTCTTATAGTTTCCGAGATATGGACTATTGATAATTTACACCTTAGGCTCTGCTTCTAACTTGGGCCCAAATTGTAAAATGGTCTTATCTATTGGCGTTTTCGTTCCAATTCACATTCCAAGTAATATTCGGCATGCTAATTGCATTGCCGGTTGCCAAATTGCATTATCTCTTATAGTTTCCGAGATATGGACTATCGATAATTTACACCTTAGGCTCTGCTTCTAACTTGGGCCCAAATTGTAAAATGGTCTTACCTATTGGCGATTTCGTTCCAATTCACATTCCAAGTAATATTCGGCATGCTAATTACATTGCCGGTTGCCAAATTGCATTATCTCTTATAGTTTCCGAGATATGGACTATTGATAATTTACACCTTAGGCTCTGCTTCTAACTTGGGCCCAAATTGTAAAATGGTCTTATCTATTGGCGTTTTCGTTCCAATTCACATTCCAAGTAATATTCGGCATGCTAATTACATTGCCGGTTGCCAAATTGCATTATCTCTTATAGTTTCCGAGATATGGACTATCGATAATTTACACCTTAGGCTCTGCTTCTAACTTGGGCCCAAATTGTAAAATGGTCTTACCTATTGGCGATTTCGTTCCAATTCACATTCCAAGTAATATTCGGCATGCTAATTACATTGCCGGTTGCCAAATTGCATTATCTCTTATAGTTTCCGAGATATGGACTATCGATAATTTACACCTTAGGCTCTGCTTCTAACTTGGGCCCAAATTGTAAAATCGTCTTATCTATTGGCGATTTCGTTCCAATTCACATTCCAAGTAATATTCGGCATGCTAATTACATTGCCGGTTGCCAAATTGCATTATCTCTTATAGTTTCCGAGATATGGACTATCGATAATTTACACCTTAGGCTCTGCTTCTAACTTGGGCCCAAATTGTAAAATGGTCTTATCTATTGGCGATTTCGTTCCAATTCACATTCCAAGTAATATCCGGCATGCTACTTACATTGCCGGTTGCCAAATTGAATTATCTCTTATAGTTTCCGAGATATGGACTATCGATAATTTACACCTTAGGCTCTGCTTCTAACTTGGGCCCAAATTGTAAAATGGTCTTATCTATTGGCGATTTCGTTCCAATTCACATTCCAAGTAATATTCGGCATGCTAATTACATTGCCGGTTGCCAAATTGCATTATCTCTTATAGTTTCCGAGATATGGACTATCGATAATTTACATCTTAGGCTCTGCTTCTAACTTGGGCCCAAATTGTAAAATGGTCTTATCTATTGGCGATTTCGTTCCAATTCACATTCCAAGTAATATTTGGCATGCTAATTACATTGCCGGTTGCCAAATTGCATTATCTCTTATAGTTTCCGAGATATGGACTATCGATAATTTACATCTTAGGCTCTGCTTCTAACTTGGGCCCAAATTGTAAAATGGTCTTATCTATTGGCGATTTCGTTCCAATTCACATTCCAAGTAATATTCGGCATGCTAATTACATTGCCGGTTGCCAAATTGCATTATCTCTTATAGTTTCCGAGATATGGACTATCGATAATTTACACCTTAGGCTCTGCTTCTAACTTGGGCCCAAATTGTAAAATGGTCTTATCTATTGGCGATTTCGTCCCAATTCACATTCCAAGTGATATTCGGCATGCTAATTACATTGCCGGTTGCGAAATTGCATTAACTCTTATAGTTTCCGAGATATGGACTATCAATAATTTACACCTTAGGCTCTGCTTCTAACTTGGGCCCAAATTGTAAAATGGTCTTATCTATTGGCGATTTCGTTCCAATTCACATTCCAAGTAATTTTCGGCATGCTAATTACATTGCCGGTTGCCAAATTGCATTATCTCTTATAGTTTCCGAGATATGGACTATCGATAATTTACACCTTAGGCTCTGCTTCTAACTTGGGCCCAAATTGTAAAATGGTCTTATCTATTGGCGATTTCGTTCCAATTCACATTCCAAGTAATATTCGGCATGCTAATTACATTGCCGGTTGCCAAATTGCATTATCTCTTATAGTTTCCGAGATATGGACTATTGATAATTTACACCTTAGGCTCTGCTTCTAACTTGGGCCCAAATTGTAAAATGGTCTTATCTATTGGCGTTTTCGTTCCAATTCACATTCCAAGTAATATTCGGCATGCTAATTACATTGCCGGTTGCCAAATTGCATTATCTCTTATAGTTTCCGAGATATGGACTATCGATAATTTACACCTTAGGCTCTGCTTCTAACTTGGGCCCAAATTGTAAAATGGTCTTATCTATTGGCGATTTCGTTCCAATTCACATTCCAAGTAATATTCGGCATGCTAATTAGATTGCCGGTTGCCAAATTGCATTATCTCTTATAGTTTCCGAGATATGGACTATCGATAATTTACACCTTAGGCTCTGCTTCTAACTTGGGCCCAAATTGTAAAATGGTCTTATCTATTGGCGATTTCGTCCCAATTCAGATTCCAAGTGATATTCGGCATGCTAATTACATTGCCGATAGCGAAATTGCATTATCTCTTATAGTTTCCGAGATATGGACTATCAATAATTTACACCTTAGGCTCTGCTTCTAACTTGGGCCCAAATTGTAAAATCGTCTTATCTATTGGCGATTTCGTTCCAATTCACATTCCAAGTAATATTCGGCATGCTAATTACATTGCCGGTTGCCAAATTGCATTATCTCTTATAGTTTCCGAGATATGGACTATCGATAATTTACACCTTAGGCTCTGCTTCTAACTTGGGCCCAAATTGTAAAATGGTCTTATCTATTGGCGATTTCGTTCCAATTCACATTCCAAGTAATACTCGGCATGCTAATTACATTGCCAGTTGCCAAATTGCATTATCTCTTATAGTTTCCGAGATATGGACTATCGATAATTTACACCTTAGGCTCTGCTTCTAACTTAGGCCCAAATTGTAAAATGGTCTTATCTATTGGCGATTTCGTTCCAATTCACATTCCAAGTAATATTCGGCATGCTAATTACATTGCCTGTTGCCAAATTGCATTATCTCTTATAGTTTCCGAGATATGGACTATCGATAATTTACACCTTAGGCTCTGCTTCTAACTTGGGCCCAAATTGTAAAATGGTCTTATCTATTGGCGATTTCGTTCCAATTCACACTCCAAGTAATATTCGGCATGCTAATTACATTGCCGGTTGCGAAATTGCATTATCTCTTATAGTTTCCGAGATATGGACTATCAATAATTTAAACCTTAGGCTCTGCTTCTAACTTGGGCCCAAATTGTAAAATGGTCTTATCTATTGGCGATTTCGTTCCAATTCACATTCCAAGTAATATTCGGCATGCTAATTACATTGCCGGTTGCCAAATTGCATTATCTCTTTTAGTTTCCGAGATATGGACTATCGATAATTTACACCTTAGGCTCTGCTTCTAACTTGGGCCCAAATTGTAAAATGGTCTTATCTATTGGCGATTTCGTTCCAATTCACATTCCAAGTAATATTCGGCATGCTAATTACATTGCCGGTTGATAAATTGCATTATCTCTTATAGTTTCCGAGATATGGACTATCGATAATTTACACCTTAGCCTCTGCTTCTAACTTGGGCCCAAATTGTAAAATGGTCTTATCTATTGGCGTTTCCGTTCCAATTCACATTCCAAGTAATATTCGGCATGCTAATTACATTGCCGGTTGCCAAATTGCATTATCTCTTATAGTTTCCGAGATATGGACTATCGATAATTTACACCTTAGGCTCTGCTTCTAACTTGGGCCCAAATTGTAAAATGGTCTTCTCTATTGGCGATTTCGTTCCAATTCACATTCCAAGTAATATTCGGCATGCTAATTACATTGCCGGTTGCCAAATTGCATTATCTCTTATAGTTTCCGAGATATGGACTATCGATAATTTACACCTTAGGCTCTGCTTCTAACTTGGGCCCAAATTGTAAAATGATCTTCTCTATTGGCGATTTCGTTCCAATTCACATTCCAAGTAATATTCGGCATGCTAATTACATTGCCGGTTGCCAAATTGCATTATCTCTTATAGTTTCTGAGATATGGACTATCGATAATTTACACCTTAGGCTCTGCTTCTAACTTGGGCCCAAATTGTAAAATGGTCTTCTCTATTGGCGATTTCGTTCCAATTCACATTCCAAGTAATATTCGGCATGCTAATTACATTGCCGGTTGCCAAATTGCATTATCTCTTATAGTTTCCGAGATATGGACTATCGATAATTTACACCTTAGGCTCTGCTTCTAATTTGGGCCCAAATTGTAAAATCGTCTTATCTATTGGCGATTTCGTTCCAATTCACATTCCAAGTAATATTCGGCATGCTAATTACATTGCCGGTTGCCAAATTGCATTATCTCTTATAGTTTCCGAGATATGGACTATCGATAATTTACACCTTAGGCTCTGCTTCTAACTTGGGCCCAAATTGTAAAATGGTCTTCTCTATTGGCGATTTCGTTCCAATTCACATTCCAAGTAATATTCGGCATGCTAATTACATTGCCGGTTGCCAAATTGCATTATCTCTTATAGTTTCCGAGATATGGACTATCGATAATTTACACCTTAGGCTCTGCTTCTAACTTGGGCCCAAATTGTAAAATGATCTTCTCTATTGGCGATTTCGTTCCAATTCACATTCCAAGTAATATTCGGCATGCTAATTACATTGCCGGTTGCCAAATTGCATTATCTCTTATAGTTTCCGAGATATGGACTATCAATAATTTACACCTTAGGCTCTGCTTCTAACTTGGGCCCAAATTGTAAAATCGTCTTATCTATTGGCGATTTCGTTCCAATTCACATTCCAAGTAATATTCGGCATGCTAATTACATTGCCGGTTGCCAAATTGCATTATCTCTTATAGTTTCCGAGATATGGACTATCGATAATTTACACCTTAGGCTCTGCTTCTAACTTGGGCCCAAATTGTAAAATGGTCTTATCTATTGGCGATTTCGTTCCAATTCACATTCCAAGTAATACTCGGCATGCTAATTACATTGCCAGTTGCCAAATTGCATTATCTCTTATAGTTTCCGAGATATGGACTATCGATAATTTACACCTTAGGCTCTGCTTCTAACTTAGGCCCAAATTGTAAAATGGTCTTATCTATTGGCGATTTCGTTCCAATTCACATTCCAAGTAATATTCGGCATGCTAATTACATTGCCTGTTGCCAAATTGCATTATCTCTTATAGTTTCCGAGATATGGACTATCGATAATTTACACCTTAGGCTCTGCTTCTAACTTGGGCCCAAATTGTAAAATGGTCTTATCTATTGGCGATTTCGTTCCAATTCACACTCCAAGTAATATTCGGCATGCTAATTACATTGCCGGTTGCGAAATTGCATTATCTCTTATAGTTTCCGAGATATGGACTATCAATAATTTAAACCTTAGGCTCTGCTTCTAACTTGGGCCCAAATTGTAAAATGGTCTTATCTATTGGCGATTTCGTTCCAATTCACATTCCAAGTAATATTCGGCATGCTAATTACATTGCCGGTTGCCAAATTGCATTATCTCTTTTAGTTTCCGAGATATGGACTATCGATAATTTACACCTTAGGCTCTGCTTCTAACTTGGGCCCAAATTGTAAAATGGTCTTATCTATTGGCGATTTCGTTCCAATTCACATTCCAAGTAATATTCGGCATGCTAATTACATTGCCGGTTGATAAATTGCATTATCTCTTATAGTTTCCGAGATATGGACTATCGATAATTTACACCTTAGCCTCTGCTTCTAACTTGGGCCCAAATTGTAAAATGGTCTTATCTATTGGCGTTTCCGTTCCAATTCACATTCCAAGTAATATTCGGCATGCTAATTACATTGCCGGTTGCCAAATTGCATTATCTCTTATAGTTTCCGAGATATGGACTATCGATAATTTACACCTTAGGCTCTGCTTCTAACTTGGGCCCAAATTGTAAAATGGTCTTCTCTATTGGCGATTTCGTTCCAATTCACATTCCAAGTAATATTCGGCATGCTAATTACATTGCCGGTTGCCAAATTGCATTATCTCTTATAGTTTCCGAGATATGGACTATCGATAATTTACACCTTAGGCTCTGCTTCTAACTTGGGCCCAAATTGTAAAATGATCTTCTCTATTGGCGATTTCGTTCCAATTCACATTCCAAGTAATATTCGGCATGCTAATTACATTGCCGGTTGCCAAATTGCATTATCTCTTATAGTTTCTGAGATATGGACTATCGATAATTTACACCTTAGGCTCTGCTTCTAACTTGGGCCCAAATTGTAAAATGGTCTTCTCTATTGGCGATTTCGTTCCAATTCACATTCCAAGTAATATTCGGCATGCTAATTACATTGCCGGTTGCCAAATTGCATTATCTCTTATAGTTTCCGAGATATGGACTATCGATAATTTACACCTTAGGCTCTGCTTCTAATTTGGGCCCAAATTGTAAAATCGTCTTATCTATTGGCGATTTCGTTCCAATTCACATTCCAAGTAATATTCGGCATGCTAATTACATTGCCGGTTGCCAAATTGCATTATCTCTTATAGTTTCCGAGATATGGACTATCGGTAATTTACACCTTAGGCTCTGCTTCTAACTTGGGCCCAAATTGTAAAATGGCCTTATCTATTGGCGATTTCGTTCCAATTCACATTCCAAGTAATATTCGGCATGCTAATTACATTGCCGGTTGCCAAATTGCATTATCTCTTATAGTTTCCGAGATATGGACTATCGGTAATTTACACCTTAGGCTCTGCTTCTAACTTGGGCCCAAATTGTAAAATGGTCTTATCTATTGGCGATTTCGTTCCAATTCACATTCCAAGTAATATTCGGCATGCTAATTACATTGCCGGTTGCCAAATTGCATTATCTCTTATAGTTTCCGAGATATGGACTATCGATAATTTACACCTTAGGCTCTGCTTCTAACTTGGGCCCAAATTGTAAAATGGTCTTATCTATTGGCGATTTCGTTCCAATTCACATTCCAAGTAATATTCGGCATGCTAATTACATTGCCGGTTGCCAAATTGCATTATCTCTTATAGTTTCCGAGATATGGACTATCGATAATTTACATCTTAGGCTCTACTTCTAACTTGGGCCCAAATTGTAAAATCGTCTTATCTATTGGCGATTTCGTTCCAATTCGCATTCCAAGTAATATTCGGCATGCTAATTACATTGCCGGTTGCCAAATTGCATTATCTCTTATAGTTTCCGAGATATGGACTATCGATAATTTACACCTTAGGCTCTGCTTCTAACTTGGGCCCAAATTGTAAAATGGTCTTATCTATTGGCGATTTCGTTCCAATTCACATTCCAAGTAATATTCGGCATGCTAATTACATTGCCGGTTGCCAAATTGCATTATCTCTTATAGTTTCCGAGATATGGACTATCGATAATTTACACCTTAGGCTCTGCTTCTAACTTGGGCCCAAATTGTAAAATGGTCTTATCTATTGGCGATTTCGTTCCAATTCACATTCCAAGTAATATTCGGCATGCTAATTACATTGCCGGTTGCCAAATTGCATTATCTCTTATAGTTTCCGAGATATGGACTATCGATAATTTACATCTTAGGCTCTACTTCTAACTTGGGCCCAAATTGTAAAATCGTCTTATCTATTGGCGATTTCGTTCCAATTCACATTCCAAGTAATATTCGGCATGCTAATTACATTGCCGGTTGCCAAATTGCATTATCTCTTATAGTTTCCGAGATATGGACTATCGATAATTTACACCTTAGGCTCTGCTTCTAACTTGGGCCCAAATTGTAAAATGGTCTTATCTATTGGCGATTTCGTCCCAATTCACATTCCAAGTGATATTCGGCATGCTAATTACATTGCCGATTGCGAAATTGCATTATCTCTTATAGTTTCCGAGATATGGACTATCAATAATTTACACCTTAGGCTCTGCTTCTAACTTGGGCCCAAATTGTAAAATCGTCTTATCTATTGGCGATTTCGTTCCAATTCACATTCCAAGTAATATTCGGCATGCTAATTACATTTCCGGTTGCCAAATTGCATTATCTCTTATAGTTTCCGAGATATGGACTATCGATAATTTACACCTTAGGCTCTGCTTCTAACTTGGGCCCAAATTGTAAAATGGTCTTATCTATTGGCGATTTCGTTCCAATTCACATTCCAAGTAATACTCGGCATGCTAATTACATTGCCGGTTGCCAAATTGCATTATCTCTTATAGTTTCCAAGATATGGACTATCGATAATTTACACCTTAGGCTCTGCTTCTAACTTGGGCCCAAATTGTAAAATGGTCTTATCTATTGGCGATTTCGTTCCAATTCACATTCCAAGTAATATTCGGCATGCTAATTACATTGCCTGTTGCCAAATTGCATTATCTCTTATAGTTTCCGAGATATGGACTATCGATAATTTACACCTTAGGCTCTGCTTCTAACTTGGGCCCAAATTGTAAAATGGTCTTATCTATTGGCGATTTCGTTCCAATTCACACTCCAAGTAATATTCGGCATGCTAATTACATTGCCGGTTGCGAAATTGCATTATCTCTTATAGTTTCCGAGATATGGACTATCAATAATTTAAACCTTAGGCTCTGCTTATAACTTGGGCCCAAATTGTAAAATGGTCTTATCTATTGGCGATTTCGTTCCAATTCACATTCCAAGTAATATTCGGCATGCTAATTACATTGCCGGTTGCCAAATTGCATTATCTCTTTTAGTTTCCGAGATATGGACTATCGATAATTTACACCTTAGGCTCTGCTTCTAACTTGGGCCCAAATTGTAAAATGGTCTTATCTATTGGCGATTTCGTTCCAATTCACATTCCAAGTAATATTCGGCATGCTAATTACATTGCCGGTTGATAAATTGCATTATCTCTTATAGTTTCCGAGATATGGACTATCGATAATTTACACCTTAGCCTCTGCTTCTAACTTGGGCCCAAATTGTAAAATGATCTTATCTATTGGCGTTTTCGTTCCAATTCACATTCCAAGTAATATTCGGCATGCTAATTACATTGCCGGTTGCCAAATTGCATTATCTCTTATAGTTTCCGAGATATGGACTATCGATAATTTACACCTTAAGCTCTGCTTCTAACTTGGGCCCAAATTGTAAAATGGTCTTCTCTATTGGCGATTTCGTTCCAATTCACATTCCAAGTAATATTCGGCATGCTAATTATATTGCCGGTTGCCAAATTGCATTATCTCTTATAGTTTCCGAGATATGGACTATCGATAATTTACACATTAGGTTCTGCTTCTAACTTGGGCCCAAATTGTAAAATGGTCTTATCTATTGGCGATTTCGTTCCAATTCACATTCCAAGTAATATTCGGCATGCTAATTACATTGCCGGTTGCCAAATTGCATTATCTCTTATAGTTTCCGAGATATGGACTATCGATAATTTACACCTTAGGCTCTGCTTCTAACTTGGGCCCAAATTGTAAAATGGTCTTCTCTATTGGCGATTTCGTTCCAATTCACATTCCAAGTAATATTCGGCATGCTAATTACATTGCCGGTTGCCAAATTGCATTATCTCTTATAGTTTCTGAGATATGGACTATCGATAATTTACACCTTAGGCTCTGCTTCTAACTTGGGCCCAAATTGTAAAATGGTCTTCTCTATTGGCGATTTCGTTCCAATTCACATTCCAAGTAATATTCGGCATGCTAATTACATTGCCGGTTGCCAAATTGCATTATCTCTTATAGTTTCCGAGATATGGACTATCGATAATTTACACCTTAGGCTCTGCTTCTAATTTGGGCCCAAATTGTAAAATCGTCTTATCTATTGGCGATTTCGTTCCAATTCACATTCCAAGTAATATTCGGCATGCTAATTACATTGCCGGTTGCCAAATTGCATTATCTCTTATAGTTTCCGAGATATGGACTATCGATAATTTACACCTTAGGCTCTGCTTCTAACTTGGGCCCAAATTGTAAAATGGTCTTATCTATTGGCGATTTCGTTCCAATTCACATTCCAAGTAATATTCGGCATGCTAATTACATTGCCGGTTGCCAAATTGCATTATCTCTTATAGTTTCCGAGATATGGACTATCGATAATTTACATCTTAGGCTCTACTTCTAACTTGGGCCCAAATTGTAAAATCGTCTTATCTATTGGCGATTTCGTTCCAATTCACATTCCAAGTAATATTCGGCATGCTAATTACATTGCCGGTTGCCAAATTGCATTATCTCTTATAGTTTCCGAGATATGGACTATCGATAATTTACACCTTAGGCTCTGCTTCTAACTTGGGCCCAAATTGTAAAATGGTCTTATCTATTGGCGATTTCGTCCCAATTCACATTCCAAGTGATATTCGGCATGCTAATTACATTGCCGATTGCGAAATTGCATTATCTCTTATAGTTTCCGAGATATGGACTATCAATAATTTACACCTTAGGCTCTGCTTCTAACTTGGGCCCAAATTGTAAAATCGTCTTATCTATTGGCGATTTCGTTCCAATTCACATTCCAAGTAATATTCGGCATGCTAATTACATTTCCGGTTGCCAAATTGCATTATCTCTTATAGTTTCCGAGATATGGACTATCGATAATTTACACCTTAGGCTCTGCTTCTAACTTGGGCCCAAATTGTAAAATGGTCTTATCTATTGGCGATTTCGTTCCAATTCACATTCCAAGTAATACTCGGCATGCTAATTACATTGCCGGTTGCCAAATTGCATTATCTCTTATAGTTTCCAAGATATGGACTATCGATAATTTACACCTTAGGCTCTGCTTCTAACTTGGGCCCAAATTGTAAAATGGTCTTATCTATTGGCGATTTCGTTCCAATTCACATTCCAAGTAATATTCGGCATGCTAATTACATTGCCTGTTGCCAAATTGCATTATCTCTTATAGTTTCCGAGATATGGACTATCGATAATTTACACCTTAGGCTCTGCTTCTAACTTGGGCCCAAATTGTAAAATGGTCTTATCTATTGGCGATTTCGTTCCAATTCACACTCCAAGTAATATTCGGCATGCTAATTACATTGCCGGTTGCGAAATTGCATTATCTCTTATAGTTTCCGAGATATGGACTATCAATAATTTAAACCTTAGGCTCTGCTTATAACTTGGGCCCAAATTGTAAAATGGTCTTATCTATTGGCGATTTCGTTCCAATTCACATTCCAAGTAATATTCGGCATGCTAATTACATTGCCGGTTGCCAAATTGCATTATCTCTTTTAGTTTCCGAGATATGGACTATCGATAATTTACACCTTAGGCTCTGCTTCTAACTTGGGCCCAAATTGTAAAATGGTCTTATCTATTGGCGATTTCGTTCCAATTCACATTCCAAGTAATATTCGGCATGCTAATTACATTGCCGGTTGATAAATTGCATTATCTCTTATAGTTTCCGAGATATGGACTATCGATAATTTACACCTTAGCCTCTGCTTCTAACTTGGGCCCAAATTGTAAAATGATCTTATCTATTGGCGTTTTCGTTCCAATTCACATTCCAAGTAATATTCGGCATGCTAATTACATTGCCGGTTGCCAAATTGCATTATCTCTTATAGTTTCCGAGATATGGACTATCGATAATTTACACCTTAAGCTCTGCTTCTAACTTGGGCCCAAATTGTAAAATGGTCTTCTCTATTGGCGATTTCGTTCCAATTCACATTCCAAGTAATATTCGGCATGCTAATTATATTGCCGGTTGCCAAATTGCATTATCTCTTATAGTTTCCGAGATATGGACTATCGATAATTTACACATTAGGTTCTGCTTCTAACTTGGGCCCAAATTGTAAAATGGTCTTATCTATTGGCGATTTCGTTCCAATTCACATTCCAAGTAATATTCGGCATGCTAATTACATTGCCGGTTGCCAAATTGCATTATCTCTTATAGTTTCCGAGATATGGACTATCGATAATTTACACCTTAGGCTCTGCTTCTAACTTGGGCCCAAATTGTAAAATGGTCTTCTCTATTGGCGATTTCGTTCCAATTCACATTCCAAGTAATATTCGGCATGCTAATTACATTGCCGGTTGCCAAATTGCATTATCTCTTATAGTTTCTGAGATATGGACTATCGATAATTTACACCTTAGGCTCTGCTTCTAACTTGGGCCCAAATTGTAAAATGGTCTTCTCTATTGGCGATTTCGTTCCAATTCACATTCCAAGTAATATTCGGCATGCTAATTACATTGCCGGTTGCCAAATTGCATTATCTCTTATAGTTTCCGAGATATGGACTATCGATAATTTACACCTTAGGCTCTGCTTCTAATTTGGGCCCAAATTGTAAAATCGTCTTATCTATTGGCGATTTCGTTCCAATTCACATTCCAAGTAATATTCGGCATGCTAGTTACATTGCCGGTTGCCAAATTGCATTATCTCTTATAGTTTCCGAGATATGGACTATCGGTAATTTACACCTTAGGCTCTGCTTCTAACTTGGGCCCAAATTGTAAAATGGTCTTATCTATTGGCGATTTCGTTCCAATTCACATTCCAAGTAATATTCGGCATGCTAATTACATTGCCGGTTGCCAAATTGCATTATCTCTTATAGTTTCCGAGATATGGACTATCGGTAATTTACACCTTAGGCTCTGCTTCTAACTTGGGCCCAAATTGTAAAATGGTCTTATCTATTGGCGATTTCGTTCCAATTCACATTCCAAGTAATATCCGGCATGCTAATTACATTGCCGGTTGCCAAATTGAATTATCTCTTATAGTTTCCGAGATATGGACTATCGATAATTTACACCTTAGGCTCTGCTTCTAACATGGGCCCAAATTGTAAAATGGTCTTACCTATTGGCGATTTCGTTCCAATTCACATTCCAAGTAATATTCGGCATGCTAATTACATTGCCGGTTGCCAAATTGCATTATCTCTTATAGTTTCCGAGATATGGACTATCGATAATTTACACCTTAGGCTCTGCTTCTAACTTGGGCCCAAATTGTAAAATGGTCTTATCTATTGGCGATTTCGTTCCAATTCACATTCCAAGTAATATTCGGCATGCTAATTACATTGCCGGTTGCCAAATTGCATTATCTCTTATAGTTTCCGAGATATGGACTATCGATAATTTACACCTTAGGCTCTGCTTCTAACTTGGGCCCAAATTGTAAAATGGTCTTATCTATTGGCGATTTCGTTCCAATTCACATTCCAGGTAATATTCGGCATGCTAATTACACTGCCGGTTGCCAAATTGCATTATCTCTTATAGTTTCCGAGATATGGACTATCGATAATTTACATCTTAGGCTCTACTTCTAACTTGGGCCCAAATTGTAAAATCGTCTTATCTATTGGCGATTTCGTTCCAATTCACATTCCAAGTAATATTCGGCATGCTAATTACATTGCCGGTTGCCAAATTGCATTATCTCTTATAGTTTCCGAGATATGGACTATCGATAATTTACACCTTAGGCTCTGCTTCTAACTTGGGCCCAAATTGTAAAATGGTCTTATCTATTGGCGATTTCGTTCCAATTCACATTCCAAGTAATATTCGGCATGCTAATTACATTGCCGGTTGCCAAATTGCATTATCTCTTATAGTTTCCGAGATATGGACTATCGATAATTTACACCTTAGGCTCTGCTTCTAACTTGGGCCCAAATTGTAAAATGGTCTTATCTATTGGCGATTTCGTTCCAATTCACATTCCAAGTAATATTCGGCATGCTAATTACATTGCCGGTTGCCAAATTGCATTAACTCTTATAGTTTCCGAGATATGGACTATCGATAATTTACACCTTAGGCTCTGCTTCTAACTTGGGCCCAAATTGTAAAATGGTCTTATCTATTGGCGATTTCGTCCCAATTCACATTCCAAGTGATATTCGGCATGCTAATTACATTGCCGGTTGCGAAATTGCATTAACTCTTATAGTTTCCGAGATATGGTCTATCAATAATTTACACCTTAGGCTCTGCTTCTAACTTGGGCCCAAATTGTAAAATGGTCTTATCTATTGGCGATTTCGTTCCAATTCACATTCCAAGTAATTTTCGGCATGCTAATTACATTGCCGGTTGCCAAATTGCATTATCTCTTATAGTTTCCGAGATATGGACTATCGATAATTTACACCTTAGGCTCTGCTTCTAACTTGGGCCCAAATTGTAAAATGGTCTTATCTATTGGCGATTTCGTTCCAATTCACATTCCAAGTAATATTCGGCATGCTAATTACATTGCCGGTTGCCAAATTGCATTATCTCTTATAGTTTCCGAGATATGGACTATCGATAATTTACACCTTAGGCTCTGCTTCTAACTTGGGCCCAAATTGTAAAATGGTCTTATCTATTGGCGTTTTCGTTCCAATTCACATTCCAAGTAATATTCGGCATGCTAATTACATTGCCAGTTGCCAAATTGCATTATCTCTTATAGTTTCCGAGATATGGACTATCGATAATTTACACCTTAGGCTCTGCTTCTAACTTGGGCCCAAATTGTAAAATGGTCTTACCTATTTGCGATTTCGTTCCAATTCACATTCCAAGTAATATTCGGCATGCTAATTACATTGCCGGTTGCCAAATTGCATTATCTCTTATAGTTTCCGAGATATGGACTATCGGTAATTTACACCTTAGGCTCTGCTTCTAACTTGGGCCCAAATTGTAAAATGGTCTTATCTATTGGCGATTTCGTTCCAATTCACATTCCAAGTAATATCCGGCATGCTAATTACATTGCCGGTTGCCAAATTGAATTATCTCTTATAGTTTCCTAGATATGGACTATCGATAATTTACACCTTAGGCTCTGCTTCTAACATGGGCCCAAATTGTAAAATGGTCTTACCTATTGGCGATTTCGTTCCAATTCACATTCCAAGTAATATTCGGCATGCTAATTACATTGCCGGTTGCCAAATTGCATTATCTCTTATAGTTTCCGAGATATGGACTATCGATAATTTACACCTTAGGCTCTGCTTCTAACTTGGGCCCAAATTGTAAAATGGTCTTATCTATTGGCGATTTCGTCCCAATTCACATTCCAAGTGATATTCGGCATGCTAATTACATTGCCGGTTGCGAAATTGCATTAACTCTTATAGTTTCCGAGATATGGACTATCAATAATTTACACCTTAGGCTCTGCTTCTAACTTGGGCCCAAATTGTAAAATGGTCTTATCTATTGGCGATTTCGTTCCAATTCACATTCCAAGTAATTTTCGGCATGCTAATTACATTGCCGGTTGCCAAATTGCATTATCTCTTATAGTTTCCGAGATATGGACTATCGATAATTTACACCTTAGGCTCTGCTTCTAACTTGGGCCCAAATTGTAAAATGGTCTTATCTATTGGCGATTTCGTTCCAATTCACATTCCAAGTAATATTCGGCATGCTAATTACATTGCCGGTTGCCAAATTGCATTATCTCTTATAGTTTCCGAGATATGGACTATCGATAATTTACACCTTAGGCTCTGCTTCTAACTTGGGCCCAAATTGTAAAATGGTCTTATCTATTGGCGTTTTCGTTCCAATTCACATTCCAAGTAATATTCGGCATGCTAATTACATTGCCAGTTGCCAAATTGCATTATCTCTTATAGTTTCCGAGATATGGACTATCGATAATTTACACCTTAGGCTCTGCTTCTAACTTGGGCCCAAATTGTAAAATGGTCTTACCTATTGGCGATTTCGTTCCAATTCACATTCCAAGTAATATTCGGCATGCTAATTACATTGCCGGTTGCCAAATTGCATTATCTCTTATAGTTTCCGAGATATGGACTATCGGTAATTTACACCTTAGGCTCTGCTTCTAACTTGGGCCCAAATTGTAAAATGGTCTTATCTATTGGCGATTTCGTTCCAATTCACATTCCAAGTAATATCCGGCATGCTAATTACATTGCCGGTTGCCAAATTGAATTATCTCTTATAGTTTCCGAGATATGGACTATCGATAATTTACACCTTAGGCTCTGCTTCTAACATGGGCCCAAATTGTAAAATGGTCTTACCTATTGGCGATTTCGTTCCAATTCACATTCCAAGTAATATTCGGCATGCTAATTACATTGCCGGTTGCCAAATTGCATTATCTCTTATAGTTTCCGAGATATGGACTATCGATAATTTACACCTTAGTCTCTGCTTCTAACTTGGGCCCAAATTGTAAAATGGTCTTATCTATTATCGATTTCGTTCCAATTCACATTCCAAGTAATATTCGGCATGCTAATTACATTGCCGGTTGCCAAGTTGCATTATCTCTTATAGTTTCCGAGATATGGACTATCGATAATTTACATCTTAGGCTCTACTTCTAACTTGGGCCCAAATTGTAAAATCGTCTTATCTATTGGCGATTTCGTTCCAATTCACATTCCAAGTAATATTCGGCATGCTAATTACATTGCCGGTTGCCAAATTGCATTATCTCTTATAGTTTCCGAGATATGGACTATCGATAATTTACACCTTAGGCTCTGCTTCTAACTTGGGCCCAAATTGTAAAATGGTCTTATCTATTGGCGATTTCGTTCCAATTCACATTCCAAGTAATATTCGGCATGCTAATTACATTGCCGGTTGCCAAATTGCATTATCTCTTATAGTTTCCGAGATATGGACTATCGATAATTTACACCTTAGGCTCTGCTTCTAACTTGGGCCCAAATTGTAAAATGGTCTTATCTATTGGCGATTTCGTTCCAATTCACATTCCAAGTAATATTCGGCATGCTAATTACATTGCCGGATGCCAAATTGCATTATCTCTTATAGTTTCCGAGATATGGACTATCGATAATTTACATCTTAGGCTCTGCTTCTAACTTGGGCCCAAATTGTAAAATGGTCTTATCTACTGGCGATTTCGTTCCAATTCACATTCCAAGTAATATTCGGCATGCTAATTACATTGCCGGTTGATAAATTGCATTATCTCTTATAGTTTCCGAGATATGGACTATCGATAATTTACACCTTAGCCTCTGCTTCTAACTTGGGCCCAAATTATAAAATGATCTTATCTATTGGCGTTTTCGTTCCAATTCACATTCCAAGTAATATTCGGCATGCTAATTACATTGCCGGTTGCCAAATTGCATTATCTCTTATAGTTTCCGAGATATGGACTATCGATAATTTACACCTTAAGCTCTGCTTCTAACTTGGGCCCAAATTGTAAAATGGTCTTCTCTATTGGCGATTTCGTTCCAATTCACATTCCAAGTAATATTCGGAATGCTAATTACATTGCCGGTTGCCAAATTGCATTATCTCTTATAGTTTCCGAGATATGGACTATCGATAATTTACACATTAGGTTCTGCTTCTAACTTGGGCCCAAATTGTAAAATGGTCTTATCTATTGGCGATTTCGTTCCAATTCACATTCCAAGTAATATTCGGCATGCTAATTACATTGCCGGTTGCCAAATTGCATTATCTCTTATAGTTTCCGAGATATGGACTATCGATAATTTACACCTTAGGCTCTGCTTCTAACTTGGGCCCAAATTGTAAAATGGTCTTCTCTATTGGCGATTTCGTTCCAATTCACATTCCAAGTAATATTCGGCATGCTAATTACATTGCCGGTTGCCAAATTGCATTATCTCTTATAGTTTCCGAGATATGGACTATCGATAATTTACACCTTAGGCTCTGCTTCTAACTTGGGCCCAAATTGTAAAATGGTCTTATCTATTGGCGTTTTCGTTCCAATTCACATTCCAAGTAATATTCGGCATGCTAATTACATTGCCAGTTGCCAAATTGCATTATCTCTTATAGTTTCCGAGATATGGACTATCGATAATTTACACCTTAGGCTCTGCTTCTAACTTGGGCCCAAATTGTAAAATGGTCTTACCTATTGGCGATTTCGTTCCAATTCACATTCCAAGTAATATTCGGCATGCTAATTACATTGCCGGTTGCCAAATTGCATTATCTCTTATAGTTTCCGAGATATGGACTATCGGTAATTTACACCTTAGGCTCTGCTTCTAACTTGGGCCCAAATTGTAAAATGGTCTTATCTATTGGCGATTTCGTTCCAATTCACATTCCAAGTAATATCCGGCATGCTAATTACATTGCCGGTTGCCAAATTGAATTATCTCTTATAGTTTCCGAGATATGGACTATCGATAATTTACACCTTAGGCTCTGCTTCTAACATGGGCCCAAATTGTAAAATGGTCTTACCTATTGGCGATTTCGTTCCAATTCACATTCCAAGTAATATTCGGCATGCTAATTACATTGCCGGTTGCCAAATTGCATTATCTCTTATAGTTTCCGAGATATGGACTATCGATAATTTACACCTTAGGCTCTGCTTCTAACTTGGGCCCAAATTGTAAAATGGTCTTATCTATTGGCGATTTCGTTCCAATTCACATTCCAAGTAATATTCGGCATGCTAATTACATTGCCGGTTGCCAAATTGCATTATCTCTTATAGTTTCCGAGATATGGACTATCGATAATTTACATCTTAGGCTCTACTTCTAACTTGGGCCCAAATTGTAAAATCGTCTTATCTATTGGCGATTTCGTTCCAATTCACATTCCAAGTAATATTCGGCATGCTAATTACATTGCCGGTTGCCAAATTGCATTATCTCTTATAGTTTCCGAGATATGGACTATCGATAATTTACACCTTAGGCTCTGCTTCTAACTTGGGCCCAAATTGTAAAATGGTCTTATCTATTGGCGATTTCGTTCCAATTCACATTCCAAGTAATATTCGGCATGCTAATTACATTGCCGGTTGCCAAATTGCATTATCTCTTATAGTTTCCGAGATATGGACTATCGATAATTTACACCTTAGGCTCTGCTTCTAACTTGGGCCCAAATTGTAAAATGGTCTTATCTATTGGCGATTTCGTTCCAATTCACATTCCAAGTAATATTCGGCATGCTAATTACATTGCCGGATGCCAAATTGCATTATCTCTTATAGTTTCCGAGATATGGACTATCTATAATTTACATCTTAGGCTCTGCTTCTAACTTGGGCCCAAATTGTAAAATGGTCTTATCTATTGGCGATTTCGTTCCAATTCACATTCCAAGTAATATTCGGCATGCTAATTACATTGCCGGTTGATAAATTGCATTATCTCTTATAGTTTCCGAGATATGGACTATCGATAATTTACACCTTAGCCTCTGCTTCTAACTTGGGCCCAAATTGTAAAATGATCTTATCTATTGGCGTTTTCGTTCCAATTCACATTCCAAGTAATATTCGGCATGCTAATTACATTGCCGGTTGCCAAATTGCATTATCTCTTATAGTTTCCGAGATATGGACTATCGATAATTTACACCTTAAGCTCTGCTTCTAACTTGGGCCCAAATTGTAAAATGGTCTTCTCTATTGGCGATTTCGTTCCAATTCACATTCCAAGTAATATTCGGCATGCTAATTACATTGCCGGTTGCCAAATTGCATTATCTCTTATAGTTTCCGAGATATGGACTATCGATAATTTACACCTTAGGCTCTGCTTCTAACTTGGGCCCAAATTGTAAAATGGTCTTATCTATTGGCGATTTCGTTCCAATTCACATTCCAAGTAATATTCGGCATGCTAATTACATTGCCGGTTGCCAAATTGCATTATCTCTTATAGTTTCCGAGATATGGACTATCGATAATTTACATCTTAGGCTCTACTTCTAACTTGGGCCCAAATTGTTAAATCGTCTTATCTATTGGCGATTTCGTTCCAATTCACATTCCAAGTAATATTCGGCATGCTAATTACATTGCCGGTTGCCAAATTGCATTATCTCTTATAGTTTCCGAGATATGGACTATCGATAATTCACACCTTAGGCTCTGCTTCTAACTTGGGCCCAAATTGTAAAATGGTCTTATCTATTGGCGATTTCGTTCCAATTCACATTCCAAGTAATATCCGGCATGCTAATTACATTGCCGGCTGCCAAATTGAATTATCTCTTATAGTTTCCGAGATATGGACTATCGATAATTTACACCTTAGGCTCTGCTTCTAACTAGGGCCCAAATTGTAAAATGGTCTTATCTATTGGCGATTTCGTTCCAATTCACATTCCAAGTAATATTCGGCATGCTAATTACATTGCCGGTTGCCAAATTGCATTATCTCTTATAGTTTCCGAGATATGGACTATCGATAATTTACATCTTAGGCTCTGCTTCTAACTTGGGCCCAAATTGTAAAATGGTCTTATCTATTGGCGATTTCGTTCCAATTCACATTCCAAGTAATATTCGGCATGCTAATTACATTGCCGGTTGCCAAATTGCATTATCTCTTATAGTTTCCGAGATATGGACTATCGATAATTTACACCTTAGGCTCTGCTTCTAACTTGGGCCCAAATTGTAAAATGGTCTTATCTATTGGCGATTTCGTCCCAATTCACATTCCAAGTGATATTCGGCATGCTAATTACATTGCCGGTTGCGAAATTGCATTAACTCTTATAGTTTCCGAGATATGGACTATCAATAATTTACACCTTAGGCTCTGCTTCTAACTTGGGCCCAAATTGTAAAATGGTCTTATCTATTGGCGATTTCGTTCCAATTCACATTCCAAGTAATTTTCGGCATGCTAATTACATTGCCGTTTGCCAAATTGCATTATCTCTTATAGTTTCCGAGATATGGACTATCGATAATTTACACCTTAGGCTCTGCTTCTAACTTGGGCCCAAATTGTAAAATGGTCTTATCTATTGGCGATTTCGTTCCAATTCACATTCCAAGTAATATTCGGCATGCTAATTACATTGCCGGTTGCCAAATTGCATTATCTCTTATAGTTTCCGAGATATGGACTATTGATAATTTACACCTTAGGCTCTGCTTCTAACTTGGGCCCAAATTGTAAAATGGTCTTATCTATTGGCGTTTTCGTTCCAATTCACATTCCAAGTAATATTCAGCATGCTAATTACATTGCCGGTTGCCAAATTGCATTATCTCTTATAGTTTCCGAGATATGGACTATCGATAATTTACACCTTAGGCTCTGCTTCTAACTTGGGCCCAAATTGTAAAATGGTCTTACCTATTGGCGATTTCGTTCCAATTCACATTCCAAGTAATATTCGGCATGCTAATTACATTGCCGGTTGCCAAATTGCATTATCTCTTATAGTTTCCGAGATATGGACTATCGATAATTTACACCTTAGGCTCTGCTTCTAACTTGGGCCCAAATTGTAAAATCGTCTTATCTATTGGCGATTTCGTTCCAATTCACATTCCAAGTAATATTCGGCATGCTAATTACATTGCCGGTTGCCAAATTGCATTATCTCTTATAGTTTCCGAGATATGGACTATCGATAATTTACACCTTAGGCTCTGCTTCTAACTTGGGCCCAAATTGTAAAATGGTCTTATCTATTGGCGATTTCGTTCCAATTCACATTCCAAGTAATATCCGGCATGCTAATAACATTGCCGGTTGCCAAATTGAATTATCTCTTATAGTTTCCGAGATATGGACTATCGATAATTTACACCTTAGGCTCTGCTTATAACTTGGGCCCAAATTGTAAAATGGTCTTATCTATTGGCGATTTCGTTCCAATTCACATTCCAAGTAATATTCGGCATGCTAATTACATTGCCGGTTGCCAAATTGCATTATCTCTTATAGTTTCCGAGATATGGACTATCGATAATTTACATCTTAGGCTCTGCTTCTAACTTGGGCCCAAATTGTAAAATGGTCTTATCTATTGGCGATTTCGTTCCAATTCACATTCCAAGTAATATTCGGCATGCTAATTACATTGCCGGTTGCCAAATTGCATTATCTCTTATAGTTTCCGAGATATGGAGTATCGATAATTTACACCTTAGGCTCTGCTTCTAACTTGGGCCCAAATTGTAAAATGGCCTTATCTATTGGCGATTTCGTTCCAATTCACATTCCAAGTAATATTCGGCATGCTAATTACATTGCCGGTTGCCAAATTGCATTATCTCTTATAGTTTCCGAGATATGGACTATCGATAATTTACACCTTAGGCTCTGCTTCTAACTTGGGCCCAAATTGTAAAATGGTCTTATCTATTGGCGATTTCGTTCCAATTCACATTCCAAGTAATATTCGGCATGCTAATTACATTGCCGGTTGCCAAATTGCATTATCTCTTATAGTTTCCGAGATATGGACTATCGATAATTTACACCTTAGGCTCTGCTTCTAACTTGGGCCCAAATTGTAAAATGGTCTTATCTATTGGCGATTTCGTTCCAATTCACATTCCAAGTAATATTCGGCATGCTAATTACATTGCCGGTTGCCAAATTGCATTATCTCTTATAGTTTCCGAGATATGGACTATCGATAATTTACACCTTAGGCTCTGCTTCTAACTTGGGCCCAAATTGTAAAATGGTCTTATCTATTGGCGATTTCGTTCCAATTCACACTCCAAGTAATATTCGGCATGCTAATTACATTGCCGGTTGCGAAATTGCATTATCTCTTATAGTTTCCGAGATATGGACTATCAATAATTTACACCTTAGGCTCTGCTTCTAACTTGGGCCCAAATTGTAAAATGGTCTTATCTATTGGCGATTTCGTTCCAATTCACATTCCAAGTAATATTCGGCATGCTAATTACATTGCCGGTTGCCAAATTGCATTATCTCTTATAGTTTCCGAGATATGGACTATCGATAATTTACACCTTAGGCTCTGCTTCTAACTTGGGCCCAAATTGTAAAATGGTCTTATCTATTGGCGATTTCCTTCCAATTCACATTCCAAGTAATATTCGGCATGCTAATTACATTGCCGGTTGCCAAATTGCATTATCTCTTATAGTTTCCGAGATATGGACTATCGATAATTTACACCTTAGGCTCTGCTTCTAACTTGGGCCCAAATTGTAAAATGGTCTTATCTATTGGCGATTTCGTTCCAATTCACATTCCAAGTAATATTCGGCATGCTAATTACATTGCCGGTTGCCAAATTGCATTATCTGTTATAGTTTCCGAGATATGGACTATCGATAATTTACACCTTAGGCTCTGCTTCTATCTTGGGCCCAAATTGTAAAATGGTCTTCTCTATTGGCGATTTCGTTCCAATTCACATTCCAAGTAATATTCGGCATGCTAATTACATTGCCGGTTGCCAAATTGCATTACCTCTTATAGTTTCCGAGATATGGACTATCGTTAATTTACACCTTAGGCTCTGCTTCTAACTTGGGCCCAAATTGTAAAATGGTCTTATCTATTGGCGATTTCGTTCCAATTCACATTCCAAGTAATATTCGGCATGCTAATTACATTGCCGGTTGCCAAATTGCATTATCTCTTATAGTTTCCGAGATATGGACTATCGATGATTTACATCTTAGGCTCTACTTCTAACTTGGGCCCAAATTGTAAAATCGTCTTATCTATTGGCGATTTCGTTCCAATTCACATTCCAAGTAATATTCGGCATGCTAATTACATTGCCGGTTGCCAAATTGCATTATCTCTTATAGTTTCCGAGATATGGACTATCGATAATTTACACCTTAGGCTCTGCTTCTAACTTGGGCCCATATTGTAAAATGGTCTTATCTATTGGCGATTTCGTTCCAATTCACATTCCAAGTAATATTCGGCATGCTAATTACATTGCCGGTTGCCAAATTGCATTATCTCTTATAGTTTCCGAGATATGGACTATCGATAATTTACACCTTAGGCTCTGCTTCTAACTTGGGCCCAAATTGTAAAATGGTCTTATCTATTGGCGATTTCGTTCCAATTCACATTCCAAGTAATATTCGGCATGCTAATTACATTGCCGGATGCCAAATTGCATTATCTCTTATAGTTTCCGAGATATGGACTATCGATAATTTACATCTTAGGCTCTGCTTCTAACTTGGGCCCAAATTGTAAAATGGTCTTATCTACTGGCGATTTCGTTCCAATTCACATTCCAAGTAATATTCGGCATGCTAATTACATTGCCGGTTGATAAATTGCATTATCTCTTATAGTTTCCGAGATATGGACTATCGATAATTTACACCTTAGCCTCTGCTTCTAACTTGGGCCCAAATTGTAAAATGATCTTATCTATTGGCGTTTTCGTTCCAATTCACATTCCAAGTAATATTCGGCATGCTAATTACATTGCCGGTTGCCAAATTGCATTATCTCTTATAGTTTCCGAGATATGGACTATCGATAATTTACACCTTAAGCTCTGCTTCTAACTTGGGCCCAAATTGTAAAATGGTCTTCTCTATTGGCGATTTCGTTCCAATTCACATTCCAAGTAATATTCGGCATGCTAATTACATTGCCGGTTGCCAAATTGCATTATCTCTTATAGTTTCCGAGATATGGACTATCGATAATTTACACATTAGGTTCTGCTTCTAACTTGGGCCCAAATTGTAAAATGGTCTTATCTATTGGCGATTTCGTTCCAATTCACATTCCAAGTAATATTCGGCATGCTAATTACATTGCCGGTTGCCAAATTGCATTATCTCTTATAGTTTCCGAGATATGGACTATCGATAATTTACACCTTAGGCTCTGCTTCTAACTTGGGCCCAAATGGTAAAATGTTCTTATCTATTGGCGATTTCGTTCCAATTCACATTCCAAGTAATATTCGGCATGCTAATTACATTGCCGGTTGCCAAATTGCATTATCTCTTATAGTTTCCGAGATATGGACTATCGATAATTTACACCTTAGGCTCTGCTTCTAACTTGGGCCCAAATTGTAAAATGGTCTTATCTATTGGCGTTTTCGTTCCAATTCACATTCCAAGTAATATTCGGCATGCTAATTACATTGCCAGTTGCCAAATTGCATTATCTCTTATAGTTTCCGAGATATGGACTATCGATAATTTACACCTTAGGCTCTGCTTCTAACTTGGGCCCAAATTGTAAAATGGTCTTACCTATTGGCGATTTCGTTCCAATTCACATTCCAAGTAATATTCGGCATGCTAATTACATTGCCGGTTGCCAAATTGCATTATCTCTTATAGTTTCCGAGATATGGACTATCGGTAATTTACACCTTAGGCTCTGCTTCTAACTTGGGCCCAAATTGTAAAATGGTCTTATCTATTGGCGATTTCGTTCCAATTCACATTCCAAGTAATATCCGGCATGCTAATTACATTGCCGGTTGCCAAATTGAATTATCTCTTATAGTTTCCGAGATATGGACTATCGATAATTTACACCTTAGGCTCTGCTTCTAACATGGGCCCAAATTGTAAAATGGTCTTACCTATTGGCGATTTCGTTCCAATTCACATTCCAAGTAATATTCGGCATGCTAATTACATTGCCGGTTGCCAAATTGCATTATCTCTTATAGTTTCCGAGATATGGACTATCGATAATTTACACGTTAGGCTCTGCTTCTAACTTGGGCCCAAATTGTAAAATGGTCTTATCTATTGGCGATTTCGTTCCAATTCACATTCCAAGTAATATTCGGCATGCTAATTACATTGCCGGTTGCCAAATTGCATTATCTCTTATAGTTTCCGAGATATGGACTATCGATAATTTACATCTTAGGCTCTACTTCTAACTTGGGCCCAAATTGTAAAATCGTCTTATCTATTGGCGATTTCGTTCCAATTCACATTCCAAGTAATATTCGGCATGCTAATTACATTGCCGGTTGCCAAATTGCATTATCTCTTATAGTTTCCGAGATATGGACTATCGATAATTTACACCTTAGGCTCTGCTTCTAACTTGGGCCCAAATTGTAAAATGGTCTTATCTATTGGCGATTTCGTTCCAATTCACATTCCAAGTAATATTCGGCATGCTAATTACATTGCCGGTTGCCAAATTGCATTATCTCTTATAGTTTCCGAGATATGGACTATCGATAATTTACACCTTAGGCTCTGCTTCTAACTTGGGCCCAAATTGTAAAATGGTCTTATCTATTGGCGATTTCGTTCCAATTCACATTCCAAGTAATATTCGGCATGCTAATTACATTGCCGGATGCCAAATTGCATTATCTCTTATAGTTTCCGAGATATGGACTATCTATAATTTACATCTTAGGCTCTGCTTCTAACTTGGGCCCAAATTGTAAAATGGTCTTATCTATTGGCGATTTCGTTCCAATTCACATTCCAAGTAATATTCGGCATGCTAATTACATTGCCGGTTGCCAAATTGCATTATCTCTTATAGTTTCCGAGATATGGACTATCGATAATTTACACCTTAGGCTCTGCTTCTAACTTGGGCCCAAATTGTAAAATGGTCTTATCTATTGGCGATTTCGTTCCAATTCACATTCCAAGTAATATTCGGCATGCTAATTACATTGCCGGATGCCAAATTGCATTATCTCTTATAGTTTCCGAGATATGGACTATCTATAATTTACATCTTAGGCTCTGCTTCTAACTTGGGCCCAAATTGTAAAATGGTCTTATCTATTGGCGATTTCGTTCCAATTCACATTCCAAGTAATATTCGGCATGCTAATTACATTGCCGGTTGATAAATTGCATTATCTCTTATAGTTTCCGAGATATGGACTATCGATAATTTACACCTTAGGCTCTGCTTCTAACTTGGGCCCAAATTGTAAAATGGTCTTATCTATTGGCGATTTCGTTCCAATTCACATTCCAAGTAATATTCGGCATGCTAATTACATTGCCGGTTGCCAAATTGCATTATCTCTTATAGTTTCCGAGATATGGACTATTGATAATTTACACCTTAGGCTCTGCTTCTAACTTGGGCCCAAATTGTAAAATGGTCTTATCTATTGGCGTTTTCGTTCCAATTCACATTCCAAGTAATATTCAGCATGCTAATTACATTGCCGGTTGCCAAATTGCATTATCACTTATAGTTTCCGAGATATGGACTATCGATAATTTACACCTTAGGCTCTGCTTCTAACTTGGGCCCAAATTGTAAAATGGTCTTACCTATTGGCGATTTCGTTCCAATTCACATTCCAAGTAATATTCGGCATGCTAATTACATTGCCGGTTGCCAAATTGCATTATCTCTTATAGTTTCCGAGATATGGACTATCGATAATTTACACCTTAGGCTCTGCTTCTAACTTGGGCCCAAATTGTAAAATCGTCTTATCTATTGGCGATTTCGTTCCAATTCACATTCCAAGTAATATTCGGCATGCTAATTACATTGCCGGTTGCCAAATTGCATTATCTCTTATAGTTTCCGAGATATGGACTATCGATAATTTACACCTTAGGCTCTGCTTCTAACTTGGGCCCAAATTGTAAAATGGTCTTATCTATTGGCGATTTCGTTCCAATTCACATTCCAAGTAATATCCGGCATGCTAATTACATTGCCGGTTGCCAAATTGAATTATCTCTTATAGTTTCCGAGATATGGACTATCGATAATTTACACCTTAGGCTCTGCTTCTAACTTGGGCCCAAATTGTAAAATGGTCTTATCTATTGGCGATTTCGTTCCAATTCACATTCCAAGTAATATTCGGCATGCTAATTACATTGCCGGTTGCCAAATTGCATTATCTCTTATAGTTTCCGAGATATGGACTATCGATAATTTACATCTTAGGCTCTGCTTCTAACTTGGGCCCAAATTGTAAAATGGTCTTATCTATTGGCGATTTCGTTCCAATTCACATTCCAAGTAATATTCGGCATGCTAATTACATTGCCGGTTGCCAAATTGCATTATCTCTTATAGTTTCCGAGATATGGAGTATCGATAATTTACACCTTAGGCTCTGCTTCTAACTTGGGCCCAAATTGTAAAATGGCCTTATCTATTGGCGATTTCGTTCCAATTCACATTCCAAGTAATATTCGGCATGCTAATTACATTGCCGGTTGCCAAATTGCATTATCTCTTATAGTTTCCGAGATATGGACTATCGATAATTTACACCTTAGGCTCTGCTTCTAACTTGGGCCCAAATTGTAAAATGGTCTTATCTATTGGCGATTTCGTTCCAATTCACATTCCAAGTAATATTCGGCATGCTAATTACATTGCCGGTTGCCAAATTGCATTATCTCTTATAGTTTCCGAGATATGGACTATCGATAATTTACACCTTAGGCTCTGCTTCTAACTTGGGCCCAAATTGTAAAATGGTCTTATCTATTGGCGATTTCGTTCCAATTCACATTCCAAGTAATATTCGGCATGCTAATTACATTGCCGGTTGCCAAATTGCATTATCTCTTATAGTTTCCGAGATATGGACTATCGATAATTTACACCTTAGGCTCTGCTTCTAACTTGGGCCCAAATTGTAAAATGGTCTTATCTATTGGCGATTTCGTTCCAATTCACACTCCAAGTAATATTCGGCATGCTAATTACATTGCCGGTTGCGAAATTGCATTATCTCTTATAGTTTCCGAGATATGGACTATCAATAATTTACACCTTAGGCTCTGCTTCTAACTTGGGCCCAAATTGTAAAATGGTCTTATCTATTGGCGATTTCGTTCCAATTCACATTCCAAGTAATATTCGGCATGCTAATTACATTGCCGGTTGCCAAATTGCATTATCTCTTATAGTTTCCGAGATATGGACTATCGATAATTTACACCTTAGGCTCTGCTTCTAACTTGGGCCCAAATTGTAAAATGGTCTTATCTATTGGCGATTTCGTTCCAATTCACATTCCAAGTAATATTCGGCATGCTAATTACATTGCCGGTTGCCAAATTGCATTATCTCTTATAGTTTCCGAGATATGGACTATCGATAATTTACACCTTAGGCTCTGCTTCTAACTTGGGCCCAAATTGTAAAATGGTCTTATCTATTGGCGATTTCGTTCCAATTCACATTCCAAGTAATATTCGGCATGCTAATTACATTGCCGGTTGCCAAATTGCATTATCTGTTATAGTTTCCGAGATATGGACTATCGATAATTTACACCTTAGGCTCTGCTTCTATCTTGGGCCCAAATTGTAAAATGGTCTTCTCTATTGGCGATTTCGTTCCAATTCACATTCCAAGTAATATTCGGCATGCTAATTACATTGCCGGTTGCCAAATTGCATTACCTCTTATAGTTTCCGAGATATGGACTATCGTTAATTTACACCTTAGGCTCTGCTTCTAACTTGGGCCCAAATTGTAAAATGGTCTTATCTATTGGCGATTTCGTTCCAATTCACATTCCAAGTAATATTCGGCATGCTAATTACATTGCCGGTTGCCAAATTGCATTATCTCTTATAGTTTCCGAGATATGGACTATCGATAATTTACATCTTAGGCTCTACTTCTAACTTGGGCCCAAATTGTAAAATCGTCTTATCTATTGGCGATTTCGTTCCAATTCACATTCCAAGTAATATTCGGCATGCTAATTACATTGCCGGTTGCCAAATTGCATTATCTCTTATAGTTTCCGAGATATGGACTATCGATAATTTACACCTTAGGCTCTGCTTCTAACTTGGGCCCAAATTGTAAAATGGTCTTATCTATTGGCGATTTCGTTCCAATTCACATTCCAAGTAATATTCGGCATGCTAATTACATTGCCGGTTGCCAAATTGCATTATCTCTTATAGTTTCCGAGATATGGACTATCGATAATTTACACCTTAGGCTCTGCTTCTAACTTGGGCCCAAATTGTAAAATGGTCTTATCTATTGGCGATTTCGTTCCAATTCACATTCCAAGTAATATTCGGCATGCTAATTACATTGCCGGATGCCAAATTGCATTATCTCTTATAGTTTCCGAGATATGGACTATCGATAATTTACATCTTAGGCTCTGCTTCTAACTTGGGCCCAAATTGTAAAATGGTCTTATCTACTGGCGATTTCGTTCCAATTCACATTCCAAGTAATATTCGGCATGCTAATTACATTGCCGGTTGATAAATTGCATTATCTCTTATAGTTTCCGAGATATGGACTATCGATAATTTACACCTTAGCCTCTGCTTCTAACTTGGGCCCAAATTGTAAAATGATCTTATCTATTGGCGTTTTCGTTCCAATTCACATTCCAAGTAATATTCGGCATGCTAATTACATTGCCGGTTGCCAAATTGCATTATCTCTTATAGTTTCCGAGATATGGACTATCGATAATTTACACCTTAAGCTCTGCTTCTAACTTGGGCCCAAATTGTAAAATGGTCTTCTCTATTGGCGATTTCGTTCCAATTCACATTCCAAGTAATATTCGGCATGCTAATTACATTGCCGGTTGCCAAATTGCATTATCTCTTATAGTTTCCGAGATATGGACTATCGATAATTTACACATTAGGTTCTGCTTCTAACTTGGGCCCAAATTGTAAAATGGTCTTATCTATTGGCGATTTCGTTCCAATTCACATTCCAAGTAATATTCGGCATGCTAATTACATTGCCGGTTGCCAAATTGCATTATCTCTTATAGTTTCCGAGATATGGACTATCGATAATTTACACCTTAGGCTCTGCTTCTAACTTGGGCCCAAATTGTAAAATGGTCTTCTCTATTGGCGATTTCGTTCCAATTCACATTCCAAGTAATATTCGGCATGCTAATTACATTGCCGGTTGCCAAATTGCATTATCTCTTATAGTTTCCGAGATATGGACTATCGATAATTTACACCTTAGGCTCTGCTTCTAACTTGGGCCCAAATTGTAAAATGGTCTTATCTATTGGCGATTTCGTTCCAATTCACATTCCAAGTAATATTCGGCATGCTAATTACATTGCCGGTTGCCAAATTGCATTATCTCTTATAGTTTCCGAGATATGGACTATCGATAATTTACATCTTAGGCTCTACTTCTAACTTGGGCCCAAATTGTAAAATCGTCTTATCTATTGGCGATTTCGTTCCAATTCACATTCCAAGTAATATTCGGCATGCTAATTACATTGCCGGTTGCCAAATTGCATTATCTCTTATAGTTTCCGAGATATGGACTATCGATAATTCACACCTTAGGCTCTGCTTCTAACTTGGGCCCAAATTGTAAAATGGACTTATCTATTGGCGATTTCGTTCCAATTCACATTCCAAGTAATATCCGGCATGCTAATTACATTGCCGGCTGCCAAATTGAATTATCTCTTATAGTTTCCGAGATATGGACTATCGATAATTTACACCTTAGGCTCTGCTTCTAACTTGGGCCCAAATTGTAAAATGGTCTTATCTATTGGCGATTTCGTTCCAATTCACATTCCAAGTAATATTCGGCATGCTAATTACATTGCCGGTTGCCAAATTGCATTATCTCTTATAGTTTCCGAGATATGGACTATCGATAATTTACATCTTAGGCTCTGCTTCTAACTTGGGCCCAAATTGTAAAATGGTCTTATCTATTGGCGATTTCGTTCCAATTCACATTCCAAGTAATATTCGGCATGCTAATTACATTGCCGGTTGCCAAATTGCATTATCTCTTATAGTTTCCGAGATATGGACTATCGATAATTTACACCTTAGGCTCTGCTTCTAACTTGGGCCCAAATTGTAAAATGGTCTTATCTATTGGCGATTTCGTCCCAATTCACATTCCAAGTGATATTCGGCATGCTAATTACATTGCCGGTTGCGAAATTGCATTAACTCTTATAGTTTCCGAGATATGGACTATCAATAATTTACACCTTAGGCTCTGCTTCTAACTTGGGCCCAAATTGTAAAATGGTCTTATCTATTGGCGATTTCGTTCCAATTCACATTCCAAGTAATTTTCGGCATGCTAATTACATTGCCGGTTGCCAAATTGCATTATCTCTTATAGTTTCCGAGATATGGACTATCGATAATTTACACCTTAGGCTCTGCTTCTAACTTGGGCCCAAATTGTAAAATGGTCTTATCTATTGGCGATTTCGTTCCAATTCACATTCCAAGTAATATTCGGCATGCTAATTACATTGCCGGTTGCCAAATTGCATTATCTCTTATAGTTTCCGAGATATGGACTATTGATAATTTACACCTTAGGCTCTGCTTCTAACTTGGGCCCAAATTGTAAAATGGTCTTATCTATTGGCGTTTTCGTTCCAATTCACATTCCAAGTAATATTCAGCATGCTAATTACATTGCCGGTTGCCAAATTGCATTATCTCTTATAGTTTCCGAGATATGGACTATCGATAATTTACACCTTAGGCTCTGCTTCTAACTTGGGCCCAAATTGTAAAATGGTCTTACCTATTGGCGATTTCGTTCCAATTCACATTCCAAGTAATATTCGGCATGCTAATTACATTGCCGGTTGCCAAATTGCATTATCTCTTATAGTTTCCGAGATATGGACTATCGATAATTTACACCTTAGGCTCTGCTTCTAACTTGGGCCCAAATTGTAAAATCGTCTTATCTATTGGCGATTTCGTTCCAATTCACATTCCAAGTAATATTCGGCATGCTAATTACATTGCCGGTTGCCAAATTGCATTATCTCTTATAGTTTCCGAGATATGGACTATCGATAATTTACACCTTAGGCTCTGCTTCTAACTTGGGCCCAAATTGTAAAATGGTCTTATCTATTGGCGATTTCGTTCCAATTCACATTCCAAGTAATATCCGGCATGCTAATTACATTGCCGGTTGCCAAATTGAATTATCTCTTATAGTTTCCGAGATATGGACTATCGATAATTTACACCTTAGGCTCTGCTTCTAACTTGGGCCCAAATTGTAAAATGGTCTTATCTATTGGCGATTTCGTTCCAATTCACATTCCAAGTAATATTCGGCATGCTAATTACATTGCCGGTTGCCAAATTGCATTATCTCTTATAGTTTCCGAGATATGGACTATCGATAATTTACATCTTAGGCTCTGCTTCTAACTTGGGCCCAAATTGTAAAATGGTCTTATCTATTGGCGATTTCGTTCCAATTCACATTCCAAGTAATATTCGGCATGCTAATTACATTGCCGGTTGCCAAATTGCATTATCTCTTATAGTTTCCGAGATATGGAGTATCGATAATTTACACCTTAGGCTCTGCTTCTAACTTGGGCCCAAATTGTAAAATGGCCTTATCTATTGGCGATTTCGTTCCAATTCACATTCCAAGTAATATTCGGCATGCTAATTACATTGCCGGTTGCCAAATTGCATTATCTCTTATAGTTTCCGAGATATGGACTATCGATAATTTACACCTTAGGCTCTGCTTCTAACTTGGGCCCAAATTGTAAAATGGTCTTATCTATTGGCGATTTCGTTCCAATTCACATTCCAAGTAATATTCGGCATGCTAATTACATTGCCGGTTGCCAAATTGCATTATCTCTTATAGTTTCCGAGATATGGACTATCGATAATTTACACCTTAGGCTTTGCTTCTAACTTGGGCCCAAATTGTAAAATGGTCTTATCTATTGGCGATTTCGTTCCAATTCACATTCCAAGTAATATTCGGCATGCTAATTACATTGCCGGTTGCCAAATTGCATTATCTCTTATAGTTTCCGAGATATGGACTATCGATAATTTACACCTTAGGCTCTGCTTCTAACTTGGGCCCAAATTGTAAAATGGTCTTATCTATTGGCGATTTCGTTCCAATTCACACTCCAAGTAATATTCGGCATGCTAATTACATTGCCGGTTGCGAAATTGCATTATCTCTTATAGTTTCCGAGATATGGACTATCAATAATTTACACCTTAGGCTCTGCTTCTAACTTGGGCCCAAATTGTAAAATGGTCTTATCTATTGGCGATTTCGTTCCAATTCACATTCCAAGTAATATTCGGCATGCTAATTACATTGCCGGTTGCCAAATTGCATTATCTCTTATAGTTTCCGAGATATGGACTATCGATAATTTACACCTTAGGCTCTGCTTCTAACTTGGGCCCAAATTGTAAAATGGTCTTATCTATTGGCGATTTCGTTCCAATTCACATTCCAAGTAATATTCGGCATGCTAATTACATTGCCGGTTGCCAAATTGCATTATCTCTTATAGTTTCCGAGATATGGACTATCGATAATTTACACCTTAGGCTCTGCTTCTAACTTGGGCCCAAATTGTAAAATGGTCTTATCTATTGGCGATTTCGTTCCAATTCACATTCCAAGTAATATTCGGCATGCTAATTACATTGCCGGTTGCCAAATTGCATTATCTGTTATAGTTTCCGAGATATGGACTATCGATAATTTACACCTTAGGCTCTGCTTCTATCTTGGGCCCAAATTGTAAAATGGTCTTCTCTATTGGCGATTTCGTTCCAATTCACATTCCAAGTAATATTCGGCATGCTAATTACATTGCCGGTTGCCAAATTGCATTACCTCTTATAGTTTCCGAGATATGGACTATCGTTAATTTACACCTTAGGCTCTGCTTCTAACTTGGGCATAAATTGTAAAATGGTCTTATCTATTGGCGATTTCGTTCCAATTCACATTCCAAGTAATATTCGGCATGCTAATTACATTGCCGGTTGCCAAATTGAATTATCTCTTATAGTTTCCGAGATATGGACTATCGATAATTTACACCTTAGGCTCTGCTTCTAACTTGGGCCCAAATTGTAAAATGGTCTTATCTATTGGCGATTTCGTTCCAATTCACATTCCAAGTAATATTGGGCATGCTAATTACATTGCCGGTTGCCAAATTGCATTATCTCTTATAGTTTCCGAGATATGGACTATCGATAATTTACACCATAGGCTCTGCTTCTAACTTGGGCCCAAATTGTAAAATGGTCTTACCTATTGGCGATTTCGTTCCAATTCACATTCCAAGTAATATTCGGCATGCTAATTACATTGCCGGTTGCCAAATTGCATTATCTCTTATAGTTTCCGAGATATGGACTATCGATAATTTACACCTTAGGCTCTGCTTCTAACTTGGGCCCAAATTGTAAAATGGTCTTATCTATTGGCGATTTCGTTCCAATTCACATTCCAATTAATATTCGGCATGCTAATTACATTGCCGGTTGCCAAATTGCATTATCTCTTATAGTTTCCGAGATATGGACTATCGATAATTTACACCTTAGGCTCTGCTTCTAACTTGGGCCCAAATTGTAAAATGGTCTTATCTATTGGCGATTTCGTTCCAATTCACATTTCAAGTAATATTCGGCATGCTAATTACATTGCCGGTTGCCAAATTGCATTATCTCTTATAGTTTCCGAGATATGGACTATCGATAATTTACACCTTAGGCTCTGCTTCTAACTTGGGCCCAAATTGTAAAATGGTCTTATCTATTGGCGATTTCGTTCCAATTCACATTCCAAGTAATATTCGGCATGCTAATTACATTGCCGGTTGCCAAATTGCATTATCTCTTATAGTTTCCGAGATATGGACTATCGATAATTTACACCTTAGGCTCTGCTTCTAACTTGGGCCCAAATTGTAAAATGGCCTTATCTATTGGCGATTTCGTCCCAATTCACATTCCAAGTAATATTCGGCATGCTAATTACATTGCCGGTTGCGAAATTGCATTATCTCTTATAGTTTCAGAGATATGGACTATCGATAATTTACACCTTAGGCTCTGCTTCTAACTTGGGCCCAAATTGTAAAATGGTCTTATCTATTGGCGATTTCGTTCCAATTCACATTCCAAGTAATATTCGGCATGCTAATTACATTGCCGGTTGCCAAATTGCATTATCTCTTATAGTTTCCGAGATATGGACTATCGATAATTTACACCATAGGCTCTGCTTCTAACTTGGGCCCAAATTGTAAAATGGCCTTATCTATTGGCGATTTCGTTCCAATTCACATTCCAAGTAATATTCGGCATGCTAATTACATTGCCGGTTGCCAAATTGCATTATCTCTTATAGTTTCCGAGTTATGGACTATCGATAATTTACACCTTAGGCTCTGCTTCTAACTTGGGCCCAAATTGTAAAATGGTCTTATCTATTGGCGATTTCGTTCCAATTCACATTCCAAGTAATATTCGGCATGCTAATTACATTGCCGGTTGCCAAATTGCATTATCTCTTATAGTTTCCGAGATATGGACTATCGATAATTTACACCATAGGCTCTGCTTCTAACTTGGGCCCAAATTGTAAAATGGCCTTATCTATTGGCGATTTCGTTCCAATTCACATTCCAAGTAATATTCGGCATGCTAATTACATTGCCGGTTGCCAAATTGCATTATCTCTTATAGTTTCCGAGTTATGGACTATCGATAATTTACACCTTAGGCTCTGCTTCTAACTTGGGCCCAAATTGTAAAATGGTCTTATCTATTGGCGATTTCGTTCCAATTCACATTCCAAGTAATATTCGGCATGCTAATTACATTGCCGGTTGCCAAATTGCATTATCTCTTATAGTTTCCGAGATATGGGCTATCGATAATTTACACCTTAGACTCTGCTTCTAACTTGGGCCCAAATTGTAAAATGGTCTTATCTATTGGCGATTTCGTTCCAATTCACATTCCAAGTAATATTCGGCATGCTAATTACATTGCCGGTTGCCAAATTGCATTATCTCTTATAGTTTCCGAGTTATGGACTATCGATAATTTACACCTTAGGCTCTGCTTCTAACTTGGGCCCAAATTGTAAAATGGTCTTATCTATTGGCGATTTCGTTCCAATTCACATTCCAAGTAATATTCGGCATGCTAATTACATTGCCGGTTGCCAAATTGCATTATCTGTTATAGTTTCCGAGATATGGACTATCGATAATTTACACCTTAGGCTCTGCTTCTATCTTGGGCCCAAATTGTAAAATGGTCTTCTCTATTGGCGATTTCGTTCCAATTCACATTCCAAGTAATATTCGGCATGCTAATTACATTGCCGGTTGCCAAATTGCATTACCTCTTATAGTTTCCGAGATATGGACTATCGTTAATTTACACCTTAGGCTCTGCTTCTAACTTGGGCATAAATTGTAAAATGGTCTTATCTATTGGCGATTTCGTTCCAATTCACATTCCAAGTAATATTCGGCATGCTAATTACATTGCCGGTTGCCAAATTGAATTATCTCTTATAGTTTCCGAGATATGGACTATCGATAATTTACACCTTAGGCTCTGCTTCTAACTTGGGCCCAAATTGTAAAATGGTCTTATCTATTGGCGATTTCGTTCCAATTCACATTCCAAGTAATATTGGGCATGCTAATTACATTGCCGGTTGCCAAATTGCATTATCTCTTATAGTTTCCGAGATATGGACTATCGATAATTTACACCATAGGCTCTGCTTCTAACTTGGGCCCAAATTGTAAAATGGTCTTACCTATTGGCGATTTCGTTCCAATTCACATTCCAAGTAATATTCGGCATGCTAATTACATTGCCGGTTGCCAAATTGCATTATCTCTTATAGTTTCCGAGATATGGACTATCGATAATTTACACCTTAGGCTCTGCTTCTAACTTGGGCCCAAATTGTAAAATGGTCTTATCTATTGGCGATTTCGTTCCAATTCACATTCCAATTAATATTCGGCATGCTAATTACATTGCCGGTTGCCAAATTGCATTATCTCTTATAGTTTCCGAGATATGGACTATCGATAATTTACACCTTAGGCTCTGCTTCTAACTTGGGCCCAAATTGTAAAATGGTCTTATCTATTGGCGATTTCGTTCCAATTCACATTCCAAGTAATATTCGGCATGCTAATTACATTGCCGGTTGCCAAATTGCATTATCTCTTATAGTTTCCGAGATATGGACTATCGATAATTTACACCTTAGGCTCTGCTTCTAACTTGGGCCCAAATTGTAAAATGGTCTTATCTATTGGCGATTTCGTTCCAATTCACATTCCAAGTAATATTCGGCATGCTAATTACATTGCCGGTTGCCAAATTGCATTATCTCTTATAGTTTCCGAGATATGGACTATCGATAATTTACACCTTAGGCTCTGCTTCTAACTTGGGCCCAAATTGTAAAATGGCCTTATCTATTGGCGATTTCGTCCCAATTCACATTCCAAGTAATATTCGGCATGCTAATTACATTGCCGGTTGCGAAATTGCATTATCTCTTATAGTTTCAGAGATATGGACTATCGATAATTTACACCTTAGGCTCTGCTTCTAACTTGGGCCCAAATTGTAAAATGGTCTTATCTATTGGCGATTTCGTTCCAATTCACATTCCAAGTAATATTCGGCATGCTAATTACATTGCCGGTTGCCAAATTGCATTATCTCTTATAGTTTCCGAGATATGGACTATCGATAATTTACACCATAGGCTCTGCTTCTAACTTGGGCCCAAATTGTAAAATGGCCTTATCTATTGGCGATTTCGTTCCAATTCACATTCCAAGTAATATTCGGCATGCTAATTACATTGCCGGTTGCCAAATTGCATTATCTCTTATAGTTTCCGAGTTATGGACTATCGATAATTTACACCTTAGGCTCTGCTTCTAACTTGGGCCCAAATTGTAAAATGGTCTTATCTATTGGCGATTTCGTTCCAATTCACATTCCAAGTAATATTCGGCATGCTAATTACATTGCCGGTTGCCAAATTGCATTATCTCTTATAGTTTCCGAGATATGGACTATCGATAATTTACACCATAGGCTCTGCTTCTAACTTGGGCCCAAATTGTAAAATGGCCTTATCTATTGGCGATTTCGTTCCAATTCACATTCCAAGTAATATTCGGCATGCTAATTACATTGCCGGTTGCCAAATTGCATTATCTCTTATAGTTTCCGAGTTATGGACTATCGATAATTTACACCTTAGGCTCTGCTTCTAACTTGGGCCCAAATTGTAAAATGGTCTTATCTATTGGCGATTTCGTTCCAATTCACATTCCAAGTAATATTCGGCATGCTAATTACATTGCCGGTTGCCAAATTGCATTATCTCTTATAGTTTCCGAGATATGGGCTATCGATAATTTACACCTTAGACTCTGCTTCTAACTTGGGCCCAAATTGTAAAATGGTCTTATCTATTGGCGATTTCGTTCCAATTCACATTCCAAGTAATATTCGGCATGCTAATTACATTGCCGGTTGCCAAATTGAATTATCTCTTATAGTTTCCGAGATATGGACTATCGATAATTTACACCTTAGGCTCTGCTTCTAACTTGGGCCCAAATTGTAAAATGGTCTTCTTACCTATTGGCGATTTCGTTCCAATTCACATTCCAAGTAATATTCGGCATGCTAATTACATTGCCGGTTGCCAAATTGCATTATCTCTTATAGTTTCCGAGATATGGGCTATCGATAATTTACACCTTAGGCTCTGCTTCTAACTTGGGCCCAAATTGTAAAATGGTCTTATCTATTGGCGATTTCGTTCCAATTCACATTCCAAGTAATATTCGGCATGCTAATTACATTGCCGGTTGCCAAATTGCATTATCTCTTATAGTTTCCGAGATATGGACTATCGATAATTTACACCTTAGGCTCTGCTTCTAACTTGGGCCCAAATTGTAAAATGGTCTTATCTATTGGCGATTTCGTTCCAATTCACATTCCAAGTAATATTCGGCATGCTAATTACATTGCCGGATGCCAAATTGCATTATCTCTTATAGTTTCCGAGATATGGACTATCGATAATTTACACCATAGGCTCTGCTTCTAACTTGGGCCCAAATTGTAAAATGGTCTTATCTATTGGCGATTTCGTTCCAATTCACATTCCAAGTAATATTCGGCATGCTAATTACATTGCCGGTTGCCAAATTGCATTATCTCTTATAGTTTCCGAGATATGGACTATCGATAATTTACACCTTAGGCTCTGCTTCTAACTTGCTCCCAAATTGTAAAATGGTCTTATCTATTGGCGATTTCGTTCCAATTCACATTCCAAGTAATATTCGGCATGCTAATTACATTGCCGGTTGCCAAATTGCATTATCTCTTATAGTTTCCGAGATATGGACTATCGATAATTTACACCTTAGGCTCTGCTTCTAACTTGGGCCCAAATTGTAAAATGGTCTTATCTATTGGCGATTTCGTTCCAATTCACATTCCAAGTAATATTCGGCATGCTAATTACATTGCCGGTTGCCAAATTGAATTATCTCTTATAGTTTCCGAGATATGGACTATCGATAATTTACACCTTAGGCTCTGCTTCTAACTTGGGCCCAAATTGTAAAATGGTCTTATCTATTGGCAATTTCGTTCCAATTCACATTCCAAGTAATATTGGGCATGCTAATTACATTGCCGGTTGCCAAATTGCATTATCTCTTATAGTTTCCGAGATATGGACTATCGATAATTTACACCATAGGCTCTGCTTCTAACTTGGGCCCAAATTGTAAAATGGTCTTATCTATTGGCGATTTCGTTCCAATTCACATTCCAAGTAATATTCGGCATGCTAATTACATTGCCGGTTGCCAAATTGCATTATCTCTTATAGTTTCCGAGATATGGACTATCGATAATTTACACCTTAGGCTCTGCTTCTAACTTGCTCCCAAATTGTAAAATGGTCTTATCTATTGGCGATTTCGTTCCAATTCACATTCCAAGTAATATTCGGCATGCTAATTACATTGCCGGTTGCCAAATTGTATTATCTCTTATAGTTTCCGAGATATGGACTATCGATAATTTACACCTTAGGCTCTGCTTCTAACTTGGGCCCAAATTGTAAAATGGTCTTACCTATTGGCGATTTCGTTCCAATTCACATTCCAAGTAATATTCGGCATGCTAATTACATTGCCGGTTGCCAAATTGCATTATCTCTTATAGTTTCCGAGATATGGACTATCGATAATTTACACCTTACTCTCTGCTTCTAACTTGGGCCCAAATTGTAAAATGGTCTTATCTATTGGCGATTTCGTTCCAATTCACATTCCAAGTAATATTCGGCATGCTAATTACATTGCCGGTTGCCAAATTGCATTATCTCTTATAGTTTCCGAGATATGGACTATCGATAATTTACACCTTAGGCTCTGCTTCTAACTTGGGCAAAAATTGTAAAATGGTCTTATCTATTGGCGATTTCGTCCCAATTCACATTCCAAGTGATGTTCGGCATGCTAATTACATTGCCGGTTGCCAAATTGCATTAACTCTTATAGTTTCCGAGATATGGACTATCGATAATTTACACCTTAGGCTCTGCTTCTAACTTGGGCCCAAATTGTAAAATGGTCTTATCTATTGGCGATTTCGTCCCAATTCACATTCCAAGTGATGTTCGGCATGCTAATTACATTGCCGGTTGCCAAATTGCATTAACTCTTATAGTTTCCGAGATATGGACTATCGATAATTTACACCTTAGGCTCTGCTTCTAACTTGGGCAAAAATTGTAAAATGGTCTTATCTATTGGCGATTTCGTCCCAATTCACATTCCAAGTGATGTTCGGCATGCTAATTACATTGCCGGTTGCCAAATTGCATTAACTCTTATAGTTTCCGAGATATGGACTATCGATAATTTACACCTTAGGCTCTGCTTCTAACTTGGGCCCAAATTGTAAAATGGTCTTATCTATTGGCGATTTCGTTCCAATTCACATTCCAAGTAATATTCGGCATGCTAATTACATTGCCGGTTGCCAAATTGCATTATCTCTTATAGTTTCCGAGATATGGACTATCGATAATTTACACCTTAGGCTCTGCTTCTAACTTGGGCCCAAATTGTAAAATGGTCTTATCTATTGGCGATTTCGTTCCAATTCACATTCCAAGTAATATTCGGCATGCTAATTACATTGCCGGTTGCCAAATTGCATTATCTCTTATAGTTTCCGAGATATGGACTATCGATAATTTACACCTTAGGCTCTGCTTCTAACTTGGGCCCAAATTGTAAAATGGCCTTATCTATTGGCGATTTCGTCCCAATTCACATTCCAAGTAATATTCGGCATGCTAATTACATTGCCGGTTGCGAAATTGCATTATCTCTTATAGTTTCAGAGATATGGACTATCGATAATTTACACCTTAGGCTCTGCTTCTAACTTGTTCCCAAATTGTAAAATGGTCTTATCTATTGGCGATTTCGTTCCAATTCACATTCCAAGTAATATTCGGCATGCTAATTACATTGCCGGTTGCCAAATTGCATTATCTCTTATAGTTTCCGAGATATGGACTATCGATAATTTACACCATAGGCTCTGCTTCTAACTTGGGCCCAAATTGTAAAATGGCCTTATCTATTGGCGATTTCGTTCCAATTCACATTCCAAGTAATATTCGGCATGCTAATTACATTGCCGGTTGCCAAATTGCATTATCTCTTATAGTTTCCGAGTTATGGACTATCGATAATTTACACCTTAGGCTCTGCTTCTAACTTGGGCCCAAATTGTAAAATGGTCTTATCTATTGGCGATTTCGTTCCAATTCACATTCCAAGTAATATTCGGCATGCTAATTACATTGCCGGTTGCCAAATTGCATTATCTCTTATAGTTTCCGAGATATGGACTATCGATAATTTACACCATAGGCTCTGCTTCTAACTTGGGCCCAAATTGTAAAATGGCCTTATCTATTGGCGATTTCGTTCCAATTCACATTCCAAGTAATATTCGGCATGCTAATTACATTGCCGGTTGCCAAATTGCATTATCTCTTATAGTTTCCGAGTTATGGACTATCGATAATTTACACCTTAGGCTCTGCTTCTAACTTGGGCCCAAATTGTAAAATGGTCTTATCTATTGGCGATTTCGTTCCAATTCACATTCCAAGTAATATTCGGCATGCTAATTACATTGCCGGTTGCCAAATTGCATTATCTCTTATAGTTTCCGAGATATGGGCTATCGATAATTTACACCTTAGACTCTGCTTCTAACTTGGGCCCAAATTGTAAAATGGTCTTATCTATTGGCGATTTCGTTCCAATTCACATTCCAAGTAATATTCGGCATGCTAATTACATTGCCGGTTGCCAAATTGAATTATCTCTTATAGTTTCCGAGATATGGACTATCGATAATTTACACCTTAGGCTCTGCTTCTAACTTGGGCCCAAATTGTAAAATGGTCTTCTTACCTATTGGCGATTTCGTTCCAATTCACATTCCAAGTAATATTCGGCATGCTAATTACATTGCCGGTTGCCAAATTGCATTATCTCTTATAGTTTCCGAGATATGGGCTATCGATAATTTACACCTTAGGCTCTGCTTCTAACTTGGGCCCAAATTGTAAAATGGTCTTATCTATTGGCGATTTCGTTCCAATTCACATTCCAAGTAATATTCGGCATGCTAATTACATTGCCGGTTGCCAAATTGCATTATCTCTTATAGTTTCCGAGATATGGACTATCGATAATTTACACCTTAGGCTCTGCTTCTAACTTGGGCCCAAATTGTAAAATGGTCTTATCTATTGGCGATTTCGTTCCAATTCACATTCCAAGTAATATTCGGCATGCTAATTACATTGCCGGATGCCAAATTGCATTATCTCTTATAGTTTCCGAGATATGGACTATCGATAATTTACACCATAGGCTCTGCTTCTAACTTGGGCCCAAATTGTAAAATGGTCTTATCTATTGGCGATTTCGTTCCAATTCACATTCCAAGTAATATTCGGCATGCTAATTACATTGCCGGTTGCCAAATTGCATTATCTCTTATAGTTTCCGAGATATGGACTATCGATAATTTACACCTTAGGCTCTGCTTCTAACTTGCTCCCAAATTGTAAAATGGTCTTATCTATTGGCGATTTCGTTCCAATTCACATTCCAAGTAATATTCGGCATGCTAATTACATTGCCGGTTGCCAAATTGCATTATCTCTTATAGTTTCCGAGATATGGACTATCGATAATTTACACCTTAGGCTCTGCTTCTAACTTGGGCCCAAATTGTAAAATGGTCTTATCTATTGGCGATTTCGTTCCAATTCACATTCCAAGTAATATTCGGCATGCTAATTACATTGCCGGTTGCCAAATTGAATTATCTCTTATAGTTTCCGAGATATGGACTATCGATAATTTACACCTTAGGCTCTGCTTCTAACTTGGGCCCAAATTGTAAAATGGTCTTATCTATTGGCAATTTCGTTCCAATTCACATTCCAAGTAATATTGGGCATGCTAATTACATTGCCGGTTGCCAAATTGCATTATCTCTTATAGTTTCCGAGATATGGACTATCGATAATTTACACCATAGGCTCTGCTTCTAACTTGGGCCCAAATTGTAAAATGGTCTTATCTATTGGCGATTTCGTTCCAATTCACATTCCAAGTAATATTCGGCATGCTAATTACATTGCCGGTTGCCAAATTGCATTATCTCTTATAGTTTCCGAGATATGGACTATCGATAATTTACACCTTAGGCTCTGCTTCTAACTTGCTCCCAAATTGTAAAATGGTCTTATCTATTGGCGATTTCGTTCCAATTCACATTCCAAGTAATATTCGGCATGCTAATTACATTGCCGGTTGCCAAATTGTATTATCTCTTATAGTTTCCGAGATATGGACTATCGATAATTTACACCTTAGGCTCTGCTTCTAACTTGGGCCCAAATTGTAAAATGGTCTTACCTATTGGCGATTTCGTTCCAATTCACATTCCAAGTAATATTCGGCATGCTAATTACATTGCCGGTTGCCAAATTGCATTATCTCTTATAGTTTCCGAGATATGGACTATCGATAATTTACACCTTACTCTCTGCTTCTAACTTGGGCCCAAATTGTAAAATGGTCTTATCTATTGGCGATTTCGTTCCAATTCACATTCCAAGTAATATTCGGCATGCTAATTACATTGCCGGTTGCCAAATTGCATTATCTCTTATAGTTTCCGAGATATGGACTATCGATAATTTACACCTTAGGCTCTGCTTCTAACTTGGGCAAAAATTGTAAAATGGTCTTATCTATTGGCGATTTCGTCCCAATTCACATTCCAAGTGATGTTCGGCATGCTAATTACATTGCCGGTTGCCAAATTGCATTAACTCTTATAGTTTCCGAGATATGGACTATCGATAATTTACACCTTAGGCTCTGCTTCTAACTTGGGCCCAAATTGTAAAATGGTCTTATCTATTGGCGATTTCGTCCCAATTCACATTCCAAGTGATGTTCGGCATGCTAATTACATTGCCGGTTGCCAAATTGCATTAACTCTTATAGTTTCCGAGATATGGACTATCGATAATTTACACCTTAGGCTCTGCTTCTAACTTGGGCAAAAATTGTAAAATGGTCTTATCTATTGGCGATTTCGTCCCAATTCACATTCCAAGTGATGTTCGGCATGCTAATTACATTGCCGGTTGCCAAATTGCATTAACTCTTATAGTTTCCGAGATATGGACTATCGATAATTTACACCTTAGGCTCTGCTTCTAACTTGGGCCCAAATTGTAAAATGGTCTTATCTATTGGCGATTTCGTTCCAATTCACATTCCAAGTAATATTCGGCATGCTAATTACATTACCGGTTGCCAAATTGCATTATCTCTTATAGTTTCCGAGATATGGACTATCGATAATTTACACCTTAGGCTCTGCTTCTAACTTGGGCCCAAATTGTAAAATGGTCTTATCTATTGGCGATTTCGTTCCAATTCACATTCCAAGTAATATTCGGCATGCTAATTACATTGCCGGTTGCCAAATTGCATTATCTCTTATAGTTTCCGAGATATGGACTATCGATAATTTACACCTTAGGCTCTGCTTCTAACTTGGGCCCAAATTGTAAAATGGCCTTATCTATTGGCGATTTCGTCCCAATTCACATTCCAAGTAATATTCGGCATGCTAATTACATTGCCGGTTGCGAAATTGCATTATCTCTTATAGTTTCAGAGATATGGACTATCGATAATTTACACCTTAGGCTCTGCTTCTAACTTGGGCCCAAATTGTAAAATGGTCTTATCTATTGGCGATTTCGTTCCAATTCACATTCCAAGTAATATTCGGCATGCTAATTACATTGCCGGTTGCCAAATTGCATTAACTCTTATAGTTTCCGAGATATGGACTATCGATAATTTACACCTTAGGCTCTGCTTCTAACTTGGGCCCAAATTGTAAAATGGTCTTATCTATTGGCGATTTCGTTCCAATTCACATTCCAAGTAATATTCGGCATGCTAATTACATTGCCGGTTGCCAAATTGCATTATCTCTTATAGTTTCCGAGATATGGACTATCGATAATTTACACCATAGGCTCTGCTTCTAACTTGGGCCCAAATTGTAAAATGGCCTTATCTATTGGCGATTTCGTTCCAATTCACATTCCAATTAATATTCGGCATGCTAATTACATTGCCGGTTGCCAAATTGCATTATCTCTTATAGTTTCCGAGTTATGGACTATCGATAATTTACACCTTAGGCTCTGCTTCTAACTTGGGCCCAAATTGTAAAATGGTCTTATCTATTGGCGATTTCGTTCCAATTCACATTCCAAGTAATATTCGGCATGCTAATTACATTGCCGGTTGCCAAATTGCATTATCTCTTATAGTTTCCGAGATATGGACTATCGATAATTTACACCATAGGCTCTGCTTCTAACTTGGGCCCAAATTGTAAAATGGCCTTATCTATTGGCGATTTCGTTCCAATTCACATTCCAAGTAATATTCGGCATGCTAATTACATTGCCGGTTGCCAAATTGCATTATCTCTTATAGTTTCCGAGTTATGGACTATCGATAATTTACACCTTAGGCTCTGCTTCTAACTTGGGCCCAAATTGTAAAATGGTCTTATCTATTGGCGATTTCGTTCCAATTCACATTCCAAGTAATATTCGGCATGCTAATTACATTGCCGGTTGCCAAATTGCATTATCTCTTATAGTTTCCGAGATATGGGCTATCGATAATTTACACCTTAGACTCTGCTTCTAACTTGGGCCCAAATTGTAAAATGGTCTTATCTATTGGCGATTTCGTTCCAATTCACATTCCAAGTAATATTCGGCATGCTAATTACATTGCCGGTTGCCAAATTGAATTATCTCTTATAGTTTCCGAGATATGGACTATCGATAATTTACACCTTAGGCTCTGCTTCTAACTTGGGCCCAAATTGTAAAATGGTCTTATCTATTGGCGATTTCGTTCCAATTCACATTCCAAGTAATATTCGGCATGCTAATTACATTGCCGGATGCCAAATTGCATTATCTCTTATAGTTTCCGAGATATGGACTATCGATAATTTACACCATAGGCTCTGCTTCTAACTTGGGCCCAAATTGTAAAATGGTCTTATCTATTGGCGATTTCGTTCCAATTCACATTCCAAGTAATATTCGGCATGCTAATTACATTGCCGGTTGCCAAATTGCATTATCTCTTATAGTTTCCGAGATATGGACTATCGATAATTTACACCTTAGGCTCTGCTTCTAACTTGCTCCCAAATTGTAAAATGGTCTTATCTATTGGCGATTTCGTTCCAATTCACATTCCAAGTAATATTCGGCATGCTAATTACATTGCCGGTTGCCAAATTGCATTATCTCTTATAGTTTCCGAGATATGGACTATCGATAATTTACACCTTAGGCTCTGCTTCTAACTTGGGCCCAAATTGTAAAATGGTCTTATCTATTGGCGATTTCGTTCCAATTCACATTCCAAGTAATATTCGGCATGCTAATTACATTGCCGGTTGCCAAATTGAATTATCTCTTATAGTTTCCGAGATATGGACTATCGATAATTTACACCTTAGGCTCTGCTTCTAACTTGGGCCCAAATTGTAAAATGGTCTTATCTATTGGCAATTTCGTTCCAATTCACATTCCAAGTAATATTGGGCATGCTAATTACATTGCCGGTTGCCAAATTGCATTATCTCTTATAGTTTCCGAGATATGGACTATCGATAATTTACACCATAGGCTCTGCTTCTAACTTGGGCCCAAATTGTAAAATGGTCTTATCTATTGGCGATTTCGTTCCAATTCACATTCCAAGTAATATTCGGCATGCTAATTACATTGCCGGTTGCCAAATTGCATTATCTCTTATAGTTTCCGAGATATGGACTATCGATAATTTACACCTTAGGCTCTGCTTCTAACTTGCTCCCAAATTGTAAAATGGTCTTATCTATTGGCGATTTCGTTCCAATTCACATTCCAAGTAATATTCGGCATGCTAATTACATTGCCGGTTGCCAAATTGTATTATCTCTTATAGTTTCCGAGATATGGACTATCGATAATTTACACCTTAGGCTCTGCTTCTAACTTGGGCCCAAATTGTAAAATGGTCTTACCTATTGGCGATTTCGTTCCAATTCACATTCCAAGTAATATTCGGCATGCTAATTACATTGCCGGTTGCCAAATTGCATTATCTCTTATAGTTTCCGAGATATGGACTATCGATAATTTACACCTTACTCTCTGCTTCTAACTTGGGCCCAAATTGTAAAATGGTCTTATCTATTGGCGATTTCGTTCCAATTCACATTCCAAGTAATATTCGGCATGCTAATTACATTGCCGGTTGCCAAATTGCATTATCTCTTATAGTTTCCGAGATATGGACTATCGATAATTTACACCTTAGGCTCTGCTTCTAACTTGGGCAAAAATTGTAAAATGGTCTTATCTATTGGCGATTTCGTCCCAATTCACATTCCAAGTGATGTTCGGCATGCTAATTACATTGCCGGTTGCGAAATTGCATTATCTCTTATAGTTTCCGAGATATGGACTATCAATAATTTACACCTTAGGCTCTGCTTCTAACTTGGGTCCAAATTGTAAAATGGTCTTATCTATTGGCGATTTCGTTCCAATTCACATTCCAAGTAATATTCGGCATGCTAATTACATTGCCGGTTGCCAAATTGCATTATCTCTTATAGTTTCCGAGATATGGACTATCGATAATTTACACCTTAGGCTCTGCTTCTAACTTGGGTCCAAATTGTAAAATGGTCTTATCTATTGGCGATTTCGTTCCAATTCACATTCCAAGTAATATTCGGCATGCTAATTACATTGCCGGTTGCCAAATTGCATTATCTCTTATAGTTTCCGAGATATGGACTATCGATAATTTACACCTTAGGCTCTGCTTCTAACTTGGGCCCAAATTGTAAAATGGTCTTATCTATTGGCGATTTCGTTCCAATTCACATTCCAAGTAATATTCGGCATGCTAATTACATTGCCGGTTGCCAAATTGCATTATCTCTTATAGTTTCCGAGATATGGACTATCGATAATTTACACCTTAGGCACTGCTTCTAACTTGGGCCCAAATTGTAAAATGGTCTTATCTATTGGCGATTTCGTCCCAATTCACATTCCAAGTGATATTCGGCATGCTAATTACATTGCCGGTTGCGAAATTGCATTATCTCTTATAGTTTCCGAGATATGGACTATCAATAATTTACACCTTAGGCTCTGCTTCTAACTTAGGTCCAAATTGTAAAATGGTCTTATCTATTGGCGATTTCGTTCCAATTCACATTCCAAGAAATATTCGGCATGCTAATTACATTGCCGGTTGCCAAATTGCATTATCTCTTATAGTTTCCGAGATATGGACTATCGATAATTTACACCTTAGGCTCTGCTTCTAACTTGGGCCCAAATTGTAAAATGGTCTTATCTATTGGCGATTTCGTTCCAATTCACATTCCAAGTAATATTCGGCATGCTAATTACATTGCCGGTTGCCAAATTGCATTATCTCTTATAGTTTCCGAGATATGGACTATCGATAATGTACACCTTAGGCTCTGCTTCTAACTTGGGCCCAAATTGTAAAATGGTCTTATCTATTGGCGATTTCGTTCCAATTCACATTCCAAGTAATATTCGGCATGCTAATTACATTGCCGGTTGCCAAATTGCATTATCTCTTATAGTTTCCGAGATATGGACTATCGATAATTTACACCTTAGGGGCTCTGCTTCTAACTTGGGCCCAAATTGTAAAATGGTCTTATCTATTGGCGATTTCGTTCCAATTCACATTCCAAGTAATATTCGGCATGCTAATCACATTGCCGGTTGCCAAATTGCATTATCTCTTATAGTTTCCGAGATATGGACTATCGATAATTTACACCTTAGGCTCTGCTTCTAACTTGGGAACAAATTGTAAAATGGTCTTATCTATTGGCGATTTCGTTCCAATTCACATTCCAAGTAATATTCGGCATGCTAATTACATTGCCGGTTGCCAAATTGCATTATCTCTTATAGTTTCCGAGATATTAACTATCGTTAATTTACACCTAAGGCTCTGCTTCTAACTTGGGCCCAAATTGTAAAATGGCCTTATCTATTGGCGATTTCGTTCCAATTCACATTCCAAGTAATATTCGGCATGCTAATTACATTGCCGGTTGCCAAATTGCATTATCTCTTATAGTTTCCGAGATATTAACTATCGATAATTTACACCTTAGGCTCTGCTTCTAACTTGGGCCCAAATTGTAAAATGGTCTTACCTATTGGCGATTTCGTTCCAATTCACATTCCAAGTAATATTCGGCATGCTAATTACATTGCCGGTTGCCAAATTGCATTATCTCTTATAGTTTCCGAGATATGGACCATCGATAATTTACACCATAGGCTCTGCTTCTAACTTGGGCCCAAATTGTAAAATGGCCTTATCTATTGGCGATTTCGTTCCAATTCACATTCCAAGTAATATTCGGCATGCTAATTACATTGCCGGTTGCCAAATTGCATTATCTCTTATAGTTTCCGAGTTATGGACTATCGATAATTTACACCTTAGGCTCTGCTTCTAACTTGGGCCCAAATTGTAAAATGGTCTTATCTATTGGCGATTTCGTTCCAATTCACATTCCAAGTAATATTCGGCATGCTAATTACATTGCCGGTTGCCAAATTGCATTATCTCTTATAGTTTCCGAGATATGGGCTATCGATAATTTACACCTTAGACTCTGCTTCTAACTTGGGCCCAAATTGTAAAATGGTCTTATCTATTGGCGATTTCGTTCCAATTCACATTCCAAGTAATATTCGGCATGCTAATTACATTGCCGGTTGCCAAATTGAATTATCTCTTATAGTTTCCGAGATATGGACTATCGATAATTTACACCTTAGGCTCTGCTTCTAACTTGGGCCCAAATTGTAAAATGGTCTTATCTATTGGCGATTTCGTTCCAATTCACATTCCAAGTAATATTCGGCATGCTAATTACATTGCCGGATGCCAAATTGCATTATCTCTTATAGTTTCCGAGATATGGACTATCGATAATTTACACCATAGGCTCTGCTTCTAACTTGGGCCCAAATTGTAAAATGGTCTTATCTATTGGCGATTTCGTTCCAATTCACATTCCAAGTAATATTCGGCATGCTAATTACATTGCCGGTTGCCAAATTGCATTATCTCTTATAGTTTCCGAGATATGGACTATCGATAATTTACACCTTAGGCTCTGCTTCTAACTTGCTCCCAAATTGTAAAATGGTCTTATCTATTGGCGATTTCGTTCCAATTCACATTCCAAGTAATATTCGGCATGCTAATTACATTGCCGGTTGCCAAATTGCATTATCTCTTATAGTTTCCGAGATATGGACTATCGATAATTTACACCTTAGGCTCTGCTTCTAACTTGGGCCCAAATTGTAAAATGGTCTTATCTATTGGCGATTTCGTTCCAATTCACATTCCAAGTAATATTCGGCATGCTAATTACATTGCCGGTTGCCAAATTGAATTATCTCTTATAGTTTCCGAGATATGGACTATCGATAATTTACACCTTAGGCTCTGCTTCTAACTTGGGCCCAAATTGTAAAATGGTCTTATCTATTGGCAATTTCGTTCCAATTCACATTCCAAGTAATATTGGGCATGCTAATTACATTGCCGGTTGCCAAATTGCATTATCTCTTATAGTTTCCGAGATATGGACTATCGATAATTTACACCATAGGCTCTGCTTCTAACTTGGGCCCAAATTGTAAAATGGTCTTATCTATTGGCGATTTCGTTCCAATTCACATTCCAAGTAATATTCGGCATGCTAATTACATTGCCGGTTGCCAAATTGCATTATCTCTTATAGTTTCCGAGATATGGACTATCGATAATTTACACCTTAGGCTCTGCTTCTAACTTGCTCCCAAATTGTAAAATGGTCTTATCTATTGGCGATTTCGTTCCAATTCACATTCCAAGTAATATTCGGCATGCTAATTACATTGCCGGTTGCCAAATTGTATTATCTCTTATAGTTTCCGAGATATGGACTATCGATAATTTACACCTTAGGCTCTGCTTCTAACTTGGGCCCAAATTGTAAAATGGTCTTACCTATTGGCGATTTCGTTCCAATTCACATTCCAAGTAATATTCGGCATGCTAATTACATTGCCGGTTGCCAAATTGCATTATCTCTTATAGTTTCCGAGATATGGACTATCGATAATTTACACCTTACTCTCTGCTTCTAACTTGGGCCCAAATTGTAAAATGGTCTTATCTATTGGCGATTTCGTTCCAATTCACATTCCAAGTAATATTCGGCATGCTAATTACATTGCCGGTTGCCAAATTGCATTATCTCTTATAGTTTCCGAGATATGGACTATCGATAATTTACACCTTAGGCTCTGCTTCTAACTTGGGCAAAAATTGTAAAATGGTCTTATCTATTGGCGATTTCGTCCCAATTCACATTCCAAGTGATGTTCGGCATGCTAATTACATTGCCGGTTGCGAAATTGCATTATCTCTTATAGTTTCCGAGATATGGACTATCAATAATTTACACCTTAGGCTCTGCTTCTAACTTGGGTCCAAATTGTAAAATGGTCTTATCTATTGGCGATTTCGTTCCAATTCACATTCCAAGTAATATTCGGCATGCTAATTACATTGCCGGTTGCCAAATTGCATTATCTCTTATAGTTTCCGAGATATGGACTATCGATAATTTACACCTTAGGCTCTGCTTCTAACTTGGGTCCAAATTGTAAAATGGTCTTATCTATTGGCGATTTCGTTCCAATTCACATTCCAAGTAATATTCGGCATGCTAATTACATTGCCGGTTGCCAAATTGCATTATCTCTTATAGTTTCCGAGATATGGACTATCGATAATTTACACCTTAGGCTCTGCTTCTAACTTGGGCCCAAATTGTAAAATGGTCTTATCTATTGGCGATTTCGTTCCAATTCACATTCCAAGTAATATTCGGCATGCTAATTACATTGCCGGTTGCCAAATTGCATTATCTCTTATAGTTTCCGAGATATGGACTATCGATAATTTACACCTTAGGCACTGCTTCTAACTTGGGCCCAAATTGTAAAATGGTCTTATCTATTGGCGATTTCGTCCCAATTCACATTCCAAGTGATATTCGGCATGCTAATTACATTGCCGGTTGCGAAATTGCATTATCTCTTATAGTTTCCGAGATATGGACTATCAATAATTTACACCTTAGGCTCTGCTTCTAACTTAGGTCCAAATTGTAAAATGGTCTTATCTATTGGCGATTTCGTTCCAATTCACATTCCAAGAAATATTCGGCATGCTAATTACATTGCCGGTTGCCAAATTGCATTATCTCTTATAGTTTCCGAGATATGGACTATCGATAATTTACACCTTAGGCTCTGCTTCTAACTTGGGCCCAAATTGTAAAATGGTCTTATCTATTGGCGATTTCGTTCCAATTCACATTCCAAGTAATATTCGGCATGCTAATTACATTGCCGGTTGCCAAATTGCATTATCTCTTATAGTTTCCGAGATATGGACTATCGATAATGTACACCTTAGGCTCTGCTTCTAACTTGGGCCCAAATTGTAAAATGGTCTTATCTATTGGCGATTTCGTTCCAATTCACATTCCAAGTAATATTCGGCATGCTAATTACATTGCCGGTTGCCAAATTGCATTATCTCTTATAGTTTCCGAGATATGGACTATCGATAATTTACACCTTAGGGGCTCTGCTTCTAACTTGGGCCCAAATTGTAAAATGGTCTTATCTATTGGCGATTTCGTTCCAATTCACATTCCAAGTAATATTCGGCATGCTAATCACATTGCCGGTTGCCAAATTGCATTATCTCTTATAGTTTCCGAGATATGGACTATCGATAATTTACACCTTAGGCTCTGCTTCTAACTTGGGAACAAATTGTAAAATGGTCTTATCTATTGGCGATTTCGTTCCAATTCACATTCCAAGTAATATTCGGCATGCTAATTACATTGCCGGTTGCCAAATTGCATTATCTCTTATAGTTTCCGAGATATGGACTATCAATAATTTACACCTTAGGCTCTGCTTCTAACTTGGGCCCAAATTGTAAAATGGACTTATCTATTGGCGATTTCGTTCCAATTCACATTCCAAGTAATATTCGGCATGCTAATTACATTGCCGGTTGCCAAATTGCATTATCTCTTATAGTTTCCGAGATATGGACTATCGATAATTTACACCTTAGGCTCTGCTTCTAACTTGGGCCCAAATTGTAAAATGGTCTTATCTATTGGCGATTTCGTTCCAATTCACATTCCAAGTAATATTCGGCATGCTAATTACATTGCCGGTTGCCAAATTGCATTATCTCTTATAGTTTCCGAGATATTAACTATCGTTAATTTACACCTAAGGCTCTGCTTCTAACTTGGGCCCAAATTGTAAAATGGCCTTATCTATTGGCGATTTCGTTCCAATTCACATTCCAAGTAATATTCGGCATGCTAATTACATTGCCGGTTGCCAAATTGCATTATCTCTTATAGTTTCCGAGATATTAACTATCGATAATTTACACCTTAGGCTCTGCTTCTAACTTGGGCCCAAATTGTAAAATGGTCTTACCTATTGGCGATTTCGTTCCAATTCACATTCCAAGTAATATTCGGCATGCTAATTACATTGCCGGTTGCCAAATTGCATTATCTCTTATAGTTTCCGAGATATGGACTATCGATAATTTACACCTTAGGCTCTGCTTCTAACTTGGGCCCAAATTGTAAAATGGTCTTATCTATTGGCGATTTCGTTCCAATTCACATTCCAAGTAATATTCGGCATGCTAATTACATTGCCGGTTGCCAAATTGCATTATCTCTTATAGTTTCCAAGATATGGACTATCGATAATTTACACCTTAGGCTCTGCTTCTAACTTGGGCCCAAATTGTAAAATGGTCTTATCTATTGGCGATTTCGTTCCAATTCACATTCCAAGTAATATTCGGCATGCTAATTACATTGCCGGTTGCCAAATTGAATTATCTCTTATAGTTTCCGAGATATGGACTATCGATAATTTACACCTTAGGCTCTGCTTCTAACTTGGGCCCAAATTGTAAAATGGTCTTACCTATTGGCGATTTCGTTCCAATTCACATTCCAAGTAATATTCGGCATGCTAATTACATTGCCGGTTGCCAAATTGCATCATCTCTCATAGTTTCCGAGATATGGACTATCGATAATTTACACCTTAGGCTCTGCTTCTAACTTGGGCCCAAATTGTAAAATGGTCTTATTTATTGGCGATTTCGTTCCAATTCACATTCCAAGTAATATTCGGCATGCTAATTACATTGCCGGTTGCCAAATTGCATTATCTCTTATAGTTTCCGAGATATGGACTATCGATAATTTACACCTTAGGCTCTGCTTCTAACTTGGGCCCAAATTGTAAAATGGTCTTATTTATTGGCGATTTCGTTCCAATTCACATTCCAAGTAATATTCGGCATGCTAATTACATTGCCGGTTGCCAAATTGCATTATTTCTTATAGTTTCCGAGATATGGACTGTCGATAATTTACACCTTAGGCTCTGCTTCTAGCTTGGGCCCAAATTGTAAAATGGTCTTATCTATTGGCGATTTCGTTCCAATTCACATTCCAAGTAATATTCGGCATGCTAATTACATTGCCGGTTGCCAAATTGCATTATCTCTTATAGTTTCCGAGATATGGACTATCGATAATTTACACCTTAGGCTCTGCTTCTAACTTGGGCCCAAATTGTAAAATGGTCTTATCAATTGGCGATTTCGTTCCAATTCACATTCCAAGTAATATTCGGCATGCTAATTACATTGCCGGTTGCGAAATTGCATTATCTCTTATAGTTTCCGATATATGGACTATCGATAATTTACACCTTAGGTTCCGCTTCTAACTTGGGCCCAAATTGTAAAATGGTCTTATCTATTGGCGATTTCGTTCCAATTCATATTCGAAGTAATATTCGGCATGCTCATTACATTGCCGGTTGCCAAATTGAATTATCTCTTATAGTTTCCGAGATATTAACTATCGTTAATTTACACCTAAGGCTCTGCTTCTAACTTAGGCCCAAATTGTAAAATGGCCTTATCTATTGGCGATTTCGTTCCAATTCACATTCCAAGTAATATTCGGCATGATAATTACATTGCCGGTTGCCAAATTGCATTATCTCTTATAGTTTCCGAGATATGGACTATCGATAATTTACACCTTAGGCTCTGCTTCTAACTTGGGCCCAAATTGTAAAATGGTCTTATCTATTGGCGATTTAGTTGCAATTCACATTCCAAGTAATATTCGGCATGCTAATTACATTGCCGGTTGCCAAATTGCATTATCTCTTATAGTTTCCGAGATATGGACTATCGATAATTTACACCTTAGGCTCTGCTTCTAACTTGGGCCCAAATTGTAAAATGGTCTTATCTATTGGCGATTTCGTTCCAATTCACATTCCAAGTAATATTTGGCATGCTAATTACATTGCCGGTTGCCAAATTGCATTATCTCTTATAGTTTCCGAGATATGGACTATCGATAATTTACACCTTAGGCTCTGCTTCTAACTTGGGCCCAAATTGTAAAATGGTCTTATCTATTGGCGATTTCGTTCCAATTCACATTCCAAGTAATATTCGGCATGCTAATTACATTGCCGGTTGCCAAATTGCATTATCTCTTATAGTTTCCGAGATATGGACTATCGATAATTTACACCTTAGGCTCTGCTTCTAACTTGGGTCAAAATTGTAAAATGGTCTTATCTATTGGCGATTTCGTTCCAATTCACATTCCAAGTAATATTCGGCATGCTAATTACATTGCCGGTTGCCAAATTGCATTATCTCTTATAGTTTCCGAGATATGGACTATCGATAATTTACACCTTAGGCTCTGCTTCTAACTTGGGCCCAAATTGTAAAATGGTCTTATCTATTGGCGATTTCGTTCCAATTCACATTCCAAGTAATATTCGGCATGCTAATTACATTGCCGGTTGCCAAATTGCATTATTTCTTATAGTTTCCGAGATATGGACTATCGATAATTTACACCTTAGGCTCTGCTTCTAGCTTGGGCCCAAATTGTAAAATGGTCTTATCTATTGGCGATTTCGTTCCAATTCACATTCCAAGTAATATTCGGCATGCTAATTACATTGCCGGTTGCCAAATTGCATTATCTCTTATAGTTTCCGAGATATGGACTATCGATAATTTACACCTTAGGCTCTGCTTCTAACTTGGGCCCAAATTGTAAAATGGTCTTATCAATTGGCGATTTCGTTCCAATTCACATTCCAAGTAATATTCGGCATGCTAATTACATTGCCGGTTGCGAAATTGCATTATCTCTTATAGTTTCCGATATATGGACTATCGATAATTTACACCTTAGGTTCTGCTTCTAACTTGGGCCCAAATTGTAAAATGGTCTTATCTATTGGCGATTTCGTTCCAATTCATATTCGAAGTAATATTCGGCATGCTCATTACATTGCCGGTTGCCAAATTGAATTATCTCTTATAGTTTCCGAGATATTAACTATCGTTAATTTACACCTAAGGCTCTGCTTCTAACTTAGGCCCAAATTGTAAAATGGCCTTATCTATTGGCGATTTCGTTCCAATTCACATTCCAAGTAATATTCGGCATGATAATTACATTGCCGGTTGCCAAATTGCATTATCTCTTATAGTTTCCGAGATATGGACTATCGATAATTTACACCTTAGGCTCTGCTTCTAACTTGGGCCCAAATTGTAAAATGGTCTTATCTATTGGCGATTTAGTTGCAATTCACATTCCAAGTAATATTCGGCATGCTAATTACATTGCCGGTTGCCAAATTGCATTATCTCTTATAGTTTCCGAGATATGGACTATCGATAATTTACACCTTAGGCTCTGCTTCTAACTTGGGCCCAAATTGTAAAATGGTCTTATCTATTGGCGATTTCGTTCCAATTCACATTCCAAGTAATATTTGGCATGCTAATTACATTGCCGGTTGCCAAATTGCATTATCTCTTATAGTTTCCGAGATATGGACTATCGATAATTTACACCTTAGGCTCTGCTTCTAACTTGGGCCCAAATTGTAAAATGGTCTTATCTATTGGCGATTTCGTTCCAATTCACATTCCAAGTAATATTCGGCATGCTAATTACATTGCCGGTTGCCAAATTGCATTATCTCTTTAGTTTCCGAGATATGGACTATCGATAATTTACACCTTAGGCTCTGCTTCTAACTTGGGTCAAAATTGTAAAATGGTCTTATCTATTGGCGATTTCGTTCCAATTCACATTCCAAGTAATATTCGGCATGCTAATTACATTGCCGGTTGCCAAATTGCATTATCTCTTATAGTTTCCGAGATATGGACTATCGATAATTTACACCTTAGGCTCTGCTTCTAACTTGGGCCCAAATTGTAAAATGGTCTTATCTATTGGCGATTTCGTTCCAATTCACATTCCAAGTAATATTCGGCATGCTAATTACATTGCCGGTTGCCAAATTGCATTATCTCTTATAGTTTCCGAGATATGGACTATCGATAATTTACACCTTAGGCTCTGCTTCTAACTTGGGCCCAAATTGTAAAATGGTCTTATCTATTGGCGTTTTCGTTCCAATTCACATTCCAAGTAATATTCGGCATGCTAATTACATTGCCGGTTGCCAAATTGCATTATCTCTTATAGTTTCCGAGATATGGACTATCGATAATTTACACCTTAGGCTCTGCTTCTAACTTGGGCCCAAATTGTAAAATGGTCTTACCTATTGGCGATTTCGTTCCAATTCACATTCCAAGTAATATTCGGCATGCTAATTACATTGCCGGTTGCCAAATTGCATTATCTCTTATAGTTTCCGAGATATGGACTATCGATAATTTACACCTTAGGCTCTGCTTCTAACTTGGGCCCAAATTGTAAAATGGTCTTATCTATTGGCGATTTCGTTCCAATTCACATTCCAAGTAATATTCGGCATGCTAATTACATTGCCGGTTGCCAAATTGCATTATCTCTTATAGTTTCCGAGATATGGACTATCGATAATTTACACCTTAGGCTCTGCTTCTAACTTGGGCCCAAATTGTAAAATGGTCTTATCTATTGGCGTTTTCGTTCCAATTCACATTCCAAGTAATATTCGGCATGCTAATTACATTGCCGGTTGCCAAATTGCATTATCTCTTATAGTTTCCGAGATATGGACTATCGATAATTTACACCTTAGGCTCTGCTTCTAACTTGGGCCCAAATTGTAAAATGGTCTTATCTATTGGCGATTTCGTTCCAATTCACATTCCAAGTAATATTCGGCATGCTAATTACATTGCCGGTTGCCAAATTGCATTATCTCTTTAGTTTCCGAGATATGGACTATCGATAATTTACACCTTAGGCTCTGCTTCTAACTTGGGTCCAAATTGTAAAATGGTCTTATCTATTGGCGATTTCGTTCCAATTCACATTCCAAGTAATATTCGGCATGCTAATTACATTGCCGGTTGCCAAATTGCATTATCTCTTATAGTTTCCGAGATATGGACTATCGATAATTTACACCTTAGGCTCTGCTTCTAACTTGGGCCCAAATTGTAAAATGGTCTTATCTATTGGCGATTTCGTTCCAATTCACACTCCAAGTAATATTCGGCATGCTAATTACATTGCCGGTTGCGAAATTGCATTATCTCTTATAGTTTCCGAGATATGGACTATCAATAATTTACACCTTAGGCTCTGCTTCTAACTTGGGCCCAAATTGTAAAATGGTCTTATCTATTGGCGATTTCGTTCCAATTCACATTCCAAGTAATATTCGGCATGCTAATTACATTGCCGGTTGCCAAATTGCATTATCTCTTATAGTTTCCGAGATATGGACTATCGATAATTTACACCTTAGGCTCTGCTTCTAACTTGGGCCCAAATTGTAAAATGGTCTTATCTATTGGCGATTTCGTTCCAATTCACATTCCAAGTAATATTCGGCATGCTAATTACATTGCCGGTTGCCAAATTGCATTATCTCTTATAGTTTCCGAGATATGGACTATCGATAATTTACACCTTAGGCTCTGCTTCTAACTTGGGCCCAAATTGTAAAATGGTCTTATCTATTGGCGATTTCGTTCCAATTCACATTCCAAGTAATATTCGGCATGCTAATTACATTGCCGGTTGCCAAATTGCATTATCTGTTATAGTTTCCGAGATATGGACTATCGATAATTTACACCTTAGGCTCTGCTTCTATCTTGGGCCCAAATTGTAAAATGGTCTTCTCTATTGGCGATTTCGTTCCAATTCACATTCCAAGTAATATTCGGCATGCTAATTACATTGCCGGTTGCCAAATTGCATTACCTCTTATAGTTTCCGAGATATGGACTATCGATAATTTACACCTTAGGCTCTGCTTCTAACTTGGGCCCAAATTGTAAAATGGTCTTATCTATTGGCGATTTCGTTCCAATTCACATTCCAAGTAATATTCGGCATGCTAATTACATTGCCGGTTGCCAAATTGAATTATCTCTTATAGTTTCCGAGATATGGACTATCGATAATTTACACCTTAGGCTCTGCTTCTAACTTGGGCCCAAATTGTAAAATGGTCTTATCTATTGGCGATTTCGTTCCAATTCACATTCCAAGTAATATTGGGCATGCTAATTACATTGCCGGTTGCCAAATTGCATTATCTCTTATAGTTTCCGAGATATGGACTATCGATAATTTACACCATAGGCTCTGCTTCTAACTTGGGCCCAAATTGTAAAATGGTCTTACCTATTGGCGATTTCGTTCCAATTCACATTCCAAGTAATATTCGGCATGCTAATTACATTGCCGGTTGCCAAATTGCATTATCTCTTATAGTTTCCGAGATATGGACTATCGATAATTTACACCTTAGGCTCTGCTTCTAACTTGGGCCCAAATTGTAAAATGGTCTTATCTATTGGCGATTTCGTTCCAATTCACATTCCAATTAATATTCGGCATGCTAATTACATTGCCGGTTGCCAAATTGCATTATCTCTTATAGTTTCCGAGATATGGACTATCGATAATTTACACCTTAGGCTCTGCTTCTAACTTGGGCCAAAATTGTAAAATGGTCTTATCTATTGGCGATTTCGTTCCAATTCACATTCCAAGTAATATTCGGCATGCTAATTACATTGCCGGTTGCCAAATTGCATTATCTCTTATAGTTTCCGAGATATGGACTATCGATAATTTACACCTTAGGCTCTGCTTCTAACTTGGGCCCAAATTGTAAAATGGTCTTATCTATTGGCGATTTCGTTCCAATTCACATTCCAAGTAATATTCGGCATGCTAATTACATTGCCGGTTGCCAAATTGCATTATCTCTTATAGTTTCCGAGATATGGACTATCGATAATTTACACCTTAGGCTCTGCTTCTAACTTGGGCCCAAATTGTAAAATGGCCTTATCTATTGGCGATTTCGTCCCAATTCACATTCCAAGTAATATTCGGCATGCTAATTACATTGCCGGTTGCGAAATTGCATTATCTCTTATAGTTTCAGAGATATGGACTATCGATTATTTACACCTTAGGCTCTGCTTCTAACTTGGGCCCAAATTGTAAAATGGTCTTATCTATTGGCGTTTTCGTTCCAATTCACATTCCAAGTAATATTCGGCATGCTAATTACATTGCCGGTTGCCAAATTGCATTAATTCTTATAGTTTCCGAGATATGGACTATCGATAATTTACACCTTAGGCTCTGCTTCTAACTTGGGCCCAAATTGTAAAATGGTCTTATCTATTGGCGATTTCGTTCCAATTCACATTCCAAGTAATATTCGGCATGCTAATTACATTGCCGGTTGCCAAATTGCATTATCTCTTATAGTTTCCGAGATATGGACTATCGATAATTTACACCATAGGCTCTGCTTCTAACTTGGGCCCAAATTGTAAAATGGCCTTATCTATTGGCGATTTCGTTCCAATTCACATTCCAAGTAATATTCGGCATGCTAATTACATTGCCGGTTGCCAAATTGCATTATCTCTTATAGTTTCCGAGTTATGGACTATCGATAATTTACACCTTAGGCTCTGCTTCTAACTTGGGCCCAAATTGTAAAATGGTCTTATCTATTGGCGATTTCGTTCCAATTCACATTCCAAGTAATATTCGGCATGCTAATTACATTGCCGGTTGCCAAATTGCATTATCTCTTATAGTTTCCGAGATATGGACTATCGATAATTTACACCATAGGCTCTGCTTCTAACTTGGGCCCAAATTGTAAAATGGCCTTATCTATTGGCGATTTCGTTCCAATTCACATTCCAAGTAATATTCGGCATGCTAATTACATTGCCGGTTGCCAAATTGCATTATCTCTTATAGTTTCCGAGTTATGGACTATCGATAATTTACACCTTAGGCTCTGCTTCTAACTTGGGCCCAAATTGTAAAATGGTCTTATCTATTGGCGATTTCGTTCCAATTCACATTCCAAGTAATATTCGGCATGCTAATTACATTGCCGGTTGCCAAATTGCATTATCTCTTATAGTTTCCGAGATATGGGCTATCGATAATTTACACCTTAGACTCTGCTTCTAACTTGGGCCCAAATTGTAAAATGGTCTTATCTATTGGCGATTTCGTTCCAATTCACATTCCAAGTAATATTCGGCATGCTAATTACATTGCCGGTTGCCAAATTGAATTATCTCTTATAGTTTCCGAGATATGGACTATCGATAATTTACACCTTAGGCTCTGCTTCTAACTTGGGCCCAAATTGTAAAATGGTCTTACCTATTGGCGATTTCGTTCCAATTCACATTCCAAGTAATATTCGGCATGCTAATTACATTGCCGGTTGCCAAATTGCATTATCTCTTATAGTTTCCGAGATATGGGCTATCGATAATTTACACCTTAGGCTCTGCTTCTAACTTGGGCCCAAATTGTAAAATGGTCTTATCTATTGGCGATTTCGTTCCAATTCACATTCCAAGTAATATTCGGCATGCTAATTACATTGCCGGTTGCCAAATTGCATTATCTCTTATAGTTTCCGAGATATGGACTATCGATAATTTACACCTTAGGCTCTGCTTCTAACTTGGGCCCAAATTGTAAAATGGTCTTATCTATTGGCGATTTCGTTCCAATTCACATTCCAAGTAATATTCGGCATGCTAATTACATTGCCGGATGCCAAATTGCATTATCTCTTATAGTTTCCGAGATATGGACTATCGATAATTTACACCATAGGCTCTGCTTCTAACTTGGGCCCAAATTGTAAAATGGTCTTATCTATTGGCGATTTCGTTCCAATTCACATTCCAAGTAATATTCGGCATGCTAATTACATTGCCGGTTGCCAAATTGCATTATCTCTTATAGTTTCCGAGATATGGACTATCGATAATTTACACCTTAGGCTCTGCTTCTAACTTGCTCCCAAATTGTAAAATGGTCTTATCTATTGGCGATTTCGTTCCAATTCACATTCCAAGTAATATTCGGCATGCTAATTACATTGCCGGTTGCCAAATTGCATTATCTCTTATAGTTTCCGAGATATGGACTATCGATAATTTACACCTTAGGCTCTGCTTCTAACTTGGGCCCAAATTGTAAAATGGTCTTATCTATTGGCGATTTCGTTCCAATTCACATTCCAAGTAATATTCGGCATGCTAATTACATTGCCGGTTGCCAAATTGAATTATTTCTTATAGTTTCCGAGATATGGACTATCGATAATTTACACCTTAGGCTCTGCTTCTAACTTGGGCCCAAATTGTAAAATGGTCTTATCTATTGGCGATTTCGTTCCAATTCACATTCCAAGTAATATTGGGCATGCTAATTACATTGCCGGTTGCCAAATTGCATTATCTCTTATAGTTTCCGAGATATGGACTATCGATAATTTACACCATAGGCTCTGCTTCTAACTTGGGCCCAAATTGTAAAATGGTCTTATCTATTGGCGATTTCGTTCCAATTCACATTCCAAGTAATATTCGGCATGCTAATTACATTGCCGGTTGCCAAATTGCATTATCTCTTATAGTTTCCGAGATATGGACTATCGATAATTTACACCTTAGGCTCTGCTTCTAACTTGCTCCCAAATTGTAAAATGGTCTTATCTATTGGCGATTTCGTTCCAATTCACATTCCAAGTAATATTCGGCATGCTAATTACATTGCCGGTTGCCAAATTGTATTATCTCTTATAGTTTCCGAGATATGGACTATCGATAATTTACACCTTAGGCTCTGCTTCTAACTTGGGCCCAAATTGTAAAATGGTCTTACCTATTGGCGATTTCGTTCCAATTCACATTCCAAGTAATATTCGGCATGCTAATTACATTGCCGGTTGCCAAATTGCATTATCTCTTATAGTTTCCGAGATATGGACTATCGATAATTTACACCTTAGGCTCTGCTTCTAACTTGGGCCCAAATTGTAAAATGGTCTTATCTATTGGCGATTTCGTTCCAATTCACATTCCAAGTAATATTCGGCATGCTAATTACATTGCCGGTTGCCAAATTGAATTATCTCTTATAGTTTCCGAGATATGGACTATCGATAATTTACACCTTAGGCTCTGCTTCTAACTTGGGCCCAAATTGTAAAATGGTCTTATCTATTGGCGATTTCGTTCCAATTCACATTCCAAGTAATATTGGGCATGCTAATTACATTGCCGGTTGCCAAATTGCATTATCTCTTATAGTTTCCGAGATATGGACTATCGATAATTTACACCATAGGCTCTGCTTCTAACTTGGGCCCAAATTGTAAAATGGTCTTATCTATTGGCGATTTCGTTCCAATTCACATTCCAAGTAATATTCGGCATGCTAATTACATTGCCGGTTGCCAAATTGCATTATCTCTTATAGTTTCCGAGATATGGACTATCGATAATTTACACCATAGGCTCTGCTTCTAACTTGGGCCCAAATTGTAAAATGGTCTTATCTATTGGCGATTTCGTTCCAATTCACATTCCAAGTAATATTCGGCATGCTAATTACATTGCCGGTTGCCAAATTGCATTATCTCTTATAGTTTCCGAGATATGGACTATCGATAATTTACACCTTAGGCTCTGCTTCTAACTTGCTCCCAAATTGTAAAATGGTCTTATCTATTGGCGATTTCGTTCCAATTCACATTCCAAGTAATATTCGGCATGCTAATTACATTGCCGGTTGCCAAATTGTATTATCTCTTATAGTTTCCGAGATATGGACTATCGATAATTTACACCTTAGGCTCTGCTTCTAACTTGGGCCCAAATTGTAAAATGGTCTTACCTATTGGCGATTTCGTTCCAATTCACATTCCAAGTAATATTCGGCATGCTAATTACATTGCCGGTTGCCAAATTGCATTATCTCTTATAGTTTCCGAGATATGGACTATCGATAATTTACACCTTACTCTCTGCTTCTAACTTGGGCCCAAATTGTAAAATGGTCTTATCTATTGGCGATTTCGTTCCAATTCACATTCCAAGTAATATTCGGCATGCTAATTACATTGCCGGTTGCCAAATTGCATTATCTCTTATAGTTTCCGAGATATGGACTATCGATAATTTACACCTTAGGCTCTGCTTCTAACTTGGGCAAAAATTGTAAAATGGTCTTATCTATTGGCGATTTCGTCCCAATTCACATTCCAAGTGATGTTCGGCATGCTAATTACATTGCCGGTTGCGAAATTGCATTATCTCTTATAGTTTCCGAGATATGGACTATCAATAATTTACACCTTAGGCTCTGCTTCTAACTTGGGTCCAAATTGTAAAATGGTCTTATCTATTGGCGATTTCGTTCCAATTCACATTCCAAGTAATATTCGGCATGCTAATTACATTGCCGGTTGCCAAATTGCATTATCTCTTATAGTTTCCGAGATATGGACTATCGATAATTTACACCTTAGGCTCTGCTTCTAACTTGGGCCCAAATTGTAAAATGGTCTTACCTATTGGCGATTTCGTTCCAATTCACATTCCAAGTAATATTCGGCATGCTAATTACATTGCCGGTTGCCAAATTGCATTATCTCTTATAGTTTCCGAGATATGGACTATCGATAATTTACACCTTAGGCTCTGCTTCTAACTTGGGCCCAAATTGTAAAATGGTCTTATCTATTGGCGATTTCGTTCCAATTCACATTCCAAGTAATATTCGGCATGCTAATTACATTGCCGGTTGCCAAATTGCATTATCTCTTATAGTTTCCGAGATATGGACTATCGATAATTTACACCTTAGGCACTGCTTCTAACTTGGGCCCAAATTGTAAAATGGTCTTATCTATTGGCGATTTCGTCCCAATTCACATTCCAAGTGATATTCGGCATGCTAATTACATTGCCGGTTGCGAAATTGCATTATCTCTTATAGTTTCCGAGATATGGACTATCAATAATTTACACCTTAGGCTCTGCTTCTAACTTAGGTCCAAATTGTAAAATGGTCTTATCTATTGGCGATTTCGTTCCAATTCACATTCCAAGAAATATTCGGCATGCTAATTACATTGCCGGTTGCCAAATTGCATTATCTCTTATAGTTTCCGAGATATGGACTATCGATAATTTACACCTTAGGCTCTGCTTCTAACTTGGGCCCAAATTGTAAAATGGTCTTATCTATTGGCGATTTCGTTCCAATTCACATTCCAAGTAATATTCGGCATGCTAATTACATTGCCGGTTGCCAAATTGCATTATCTCTTATAGTTTCCGAGATATGGACTATCGATAATGTACACCTTAGGCTCTGCTTCTAACTTGGGCCCAAATTGTAAAATGGTCTTATCTATTGGCGATTTCGTTCCAATTCACATTCCAAGTAATATTCGGCATGCTAATTACATTGCCGGTTGCCAAATTGCATTATCTCTTATAGTTTCCGAGATATGGACTATCGATAATTTACACCTTAGGGGCTCTGCTTCTAACTTGGGCCCAAATTGTAAAATGGTCTTATCTATTGGCGATTTCGTTCCAATTCACATTCCAAGTAATATTCGGCATGCTAATCACATTGCCGGTTGCCAAATTGCATTATCTCTTATAGTTTCCGAGATATGGACTATCGATAATTTACACCTTAGGCTCTGCTTCTAACTTGGGAACAAATTGTAAAATGGTCTTATCTATTGGCGATTTCGTTCCAATTCACATTCCAAGTAATATTCGGCATGCTAATTACATTGCCGGTTGCCAAATTGCATTATCTCTTATAGTTTCCGAGATATGGACTATCAATAATTTACACCTTAGGCTCTGCTTCTAACTTGGGCCCAAATTGTAAAATGGACTTATCTATTGGCGATTTCGTTCCAATTCACATTCCAAGTAATATTCGGCATGCTAATTACATTGCCGGTTGCCAAATTGCATTATCTCTTATAGTTTCCGAGATATGGACTATCGATAATTTACACCTTAGGCTCTGCTTCTAACTTGGGCCCAAATTGTAAAATGGTCTTATCTATTGGCGATTTCGTTCCAATTCACATTCCAAGTAATATTCGGCATGCTAATTACATTGCCGGTTGCCAAATTGCATTATCTCTTATAGTTTCCGAGATATTAACTATCGTTAATTTACACCTAAGGCTCTGCTTCTAACTTGGGCCCAAATTGTAAAATGGCCTTATCTATTGGCGATTTCGTTCCAATTCACATTCCAAGTAATATTCGGCATGCTAATTACATTGCCGGTTGCCAAATTGCATTATCTCTTATAGTTTCCGAGATATTAACTATCGATAATTTACACCTTAGGCTCTGCTTCTAACTTGGGCCCAAATTGTAAAATGGTCTTACCTATTGGCGATTTCGTTCCAATTCACATTCCAAGTAATATTCGGCATGCTAATTACATTGCCGGTTGCCAAATTGCATTATCTCTTATAGTTTCCGAGATATGGACTATCGATAATTTACACCTTAGGCTCTGCTTCTAACTTGGGCCCAAATTGTAAAATGGTCTTATCTATTGGCGATTTCGTTCCAATTCACATTCCAAGTAATATTCGGCATGCTAATTACATTGCCGGTTGCCAAATTGCATTATCTCTTATAGTTTCCAAGATATGGACTATCGATAATTTACACCTTAGGCTCTGCTTCTAACTTGGGCCCAAATTGTAAAATGGTCTTATCTATTGGCGATTTCGTTCCAATTCACATTCCAAGTAATATTCGGCATGCTAATTACATTGCCGGTTGCCAAATTGAATTATCTCTTATAGTTTCCGAGATATGGACTATCGATAATTTACACCTTAGGCTCTGCTTCTAACTTGGGCCCAAATTGTAAAATGGTCTTACCTATTGGCGATTTCGTTCCAATTCACATTCCAAGTAATATTCGGCATGCTAATTACATTGCCGGTTGCCAAATTGCATCATCTCTCATAGTTTCCGAGATATGGACTATCGATAATTTACACCTTAGGCTCTGCTTCTAACTTGGGCCCAAATTGTAAAATGGTCTTATTTATTGGCGATTTCGTTCCAATTCACATTCCAAGTAATATTCGGCATGCTAATTACATTGCCGGTTGCCAAATTGCATTATCTCTTATAGTTTCCGAGATATGGACTATCGATAATTTACACCTTAGGCTCTGCTTCTAACTTGGGCCCAAATTGTAAAATGGTCTTATTTATTGGCGATTTCGTTCCAATTCACATTCCAAGTAATATTCGGCATGCTAATTACATTGCCGGTTGCCAAATTGCATTATTTCTTATAGTTTCCGAGATATGGACTATCGATAATTTACACCTTAGGCTCTGCTTCTAGCTTGGGCCCAAATTGTAAAATGGTCTTATCTATTGGCGATTTCGTTCCAATTCACATTCCAAGTAATATTCGGCATGCTAATTACATTGCCGGTTGCCAAATTGCATTATCTCTTATAGTTTCCGAGATATGGACTATCGATAATTTACACCTTAGGCTCTGCTTCTAACTTGGGCCCAAATTGTAAAATGGTCTTATCAATTGGCGATTTCGTTCCAATTCACATTCCAAGTAATATTCGGCATGCTAATTACATTGCCGGTTGCGAAATTGCATTATCTCTTATAGTTTCCGATATATGGACTATCGATAATTTACACCTTAGGTTCTGCTTCTAACTTGGGCCCAAATTGTAAAATGGTCTTATCTATTGGCGATTTCGTTCGAATTCATATTCGAAGTAATATTCGGCATGCTCATTACATTGCCGGTTGCCAAATTGAATTATCTCTTATAGTTTCCGAGATATTAACTATCGTTAATTTACACCTAAGGCTCTGCTTCTAACTTAGGCCCAAATTGTAAAATGGCCTTATCTATTGGCGATTTCGTTCCAATTCACATTCCAAGTAATATTCGGCATGATAATTACATTGCCGGTTGCCAAATTGCATTATCTCTTATAGTTTCCGAGATATGGACTATCGATAATTTACACCTTAGGCTCTGCTTCTAACTTGGGCCCAAATTGTAAAATGGTCTTATCTATTGGCGATTTAGTTGCAATTCACATTCCAAGTAATATTCGGCATGCTAATTACATTGCCGGTTGCCAAATTGCATTATCTCTTATAGTTTCCGAGATATGGACTATCGATAATTTACACCTTAGGCTCTGCTTCTAACTTGGGCCCAAATTGTAAAATGGTCTTATCTATTGGCGATTTCGTTCCAATTCACATTCCAAGTAATATTTGGCATGCTAATTACATTGCCGGTTGCCAAATTGCATTATCTCTTATAGTTTCCGAGATATGGACTATCGATAATTTACACCTTAGGCTCTGCTTCTAACTTGGGCCCAAATTGTAAAATGGTCTTATCTATTGGCGATTTCGTTCCAATTCACATTCCAAGTAATATTCGGCATGCTAATTACATTGCCGGTTGCCAAATTGCATTATCTCTTTCGTCCATCGATCGATGGACGAACCTCCGAGATATGGACTATCGATAATTTACACCTTAGGCTCTGCTTCTAACTTGGGTCAAAATTGTAAAATGGTCTTATCTATTGGCGATTTCGTTCCAATTCACATTCCAAGTAATATTCGGCATGCTAATTACATTGCCGGTTGCCAAATTGCATTATCTCTTATAGTTTCCGAGATATGGACTATCGATAATTTACACCTTAGGCTCTGCTTCTAACTTGGGCCCAAATTGTAAAATGGTCTTATCTATTGGCGATTTCGTTCCAATTCACATTCCAAGTAATATTCGGCATGCTAATTACATTGCCGGTTGCCAAATTGCATTATTTCTTATAGTTTCCGAGATATGGACTATGGATAATTTACACCTTAGGCTCTGCTTCTAGCTTGGGCCCAAATTGTAAAATGGTCTTATCTATTGGCGATTTCGTTCCAATTCACATTCCAAGTAATATTCGGCATGCTAATTACATTGCCGGTTGCCAAATTGCATTATCTCTTATAGTTTCCGAGATATGGACTATCGATAATTTACACCTTAGGCTCTGCTTCTAACTTGGGCCCAAATTGTAAAATGGTCTTATCAATTGGCGATTTCGTTCCAATTCACATTCCAAGTAATATTCGGCATGCTAATTACATTGCCGGTTGCGAAATTGCATTATCTCTTATAGTTTCCGATATATGGACTATCGATAATTTACACCTTAGGTTCTGCTTCTAACTTGGGCCCAAATTGTAAAATGGTCTTATCTATTGGCGATTTCGTTCCAATTCATATTCGAAGTAATATTCGGCATGCTCATTACATTGCCGGTTGCCAAATTGAATTATCTCTTATAGTTTCCGAGATATTAACTATCGTTAATTTACACCTAAGGCTCTGCTTCTAACTTAGGCCCAAATTGTAAAATGGCCTTATCTATTGGCGATTTCGTTCCAATTCACATTCCAAGTAATATTCGGCATGATAATTACATTGCCGGTTGCCAAATTGCATTATCTCTTATAGTTTCCGAGATATGGACTATCGATAATTTACACCTTAGGCTCTGCTTCTAACTTGGGCCCAAATTGTAAAATGGTCTTATCTATTGGCGATTTAGTTGCAATTCACATTCCAAGTAATATTCGGCATGCTAATTACATTGCCGGTTGCCAAATTGCATTATCTCTTATAGTTTCCGAGATATGGACTATCGATAATTTACACCTTAGGCTCTGCTTCTAACTTGGGCCCAAATTGTAAAATGGTCTTATCTATTGGCGATTTCGTTCCAATTCACATTCCAAGTAATATTTGGCATGCTAATTACATTGCCGGTTGCCAAATTGCATTATCTCTTATAGTTTCCGAGATATGGACTATCGATAATTTACACCTTAGGCTCTGCTTCTAACTTGGGCCCAAATTGTAAAATGGTCTTATCTATTGGCGATTTCGTTCCAATTCACATTCCAAGTAATATTCGGCATGCTAATTACATTGCCGGTTGCCAAATTGCATTATCTCTTTAGTTTCCGAGATATGGACTATCGATAATTTACACCTTAGGCTCTGCTTCTAACTTGGGTCAAAATTGTAAAATGGTCTTATCTATTGGCGATTTCGTTCCAATTCACATTCCAAGTAATATTCGGCATGCTAATTACATTGCCGGTTGCCAAATTGCATTATCTCTTATAGTTTCCGAGATATGGACTATCGATAATTTACACCTTAGGCTCTGCTTCTAACTTGGGCCCAAATTGTAAAATGGTCTTATCTATTGGCGATTTCGTTCCAATTCACATTCCAAGTAATATTCGGCATGCTAATTACATTGCCGGTTGCCAAATTGCATTATCTCTTATAGTTTCCGAGATATGGACTATCGATAATTTACACCTTAGGCTCTGCTTCTAACTTGGGCCCAAATTGTAAAATGGTCTTATCTATTGGCGTTTTCGTTCCAATTCACATTCCAAGTAATATTCGGCATGCTAATTACATTGCCGGTTGCCAAATTGCATTATCTCTTATAGTTTCCGAGATATGGACTATCGATAATTTACACCTTAGGCTCTGCTTCTAACTTGGGCCCAAATTGTAAAATGGTCTTACCTATTGGCGATTTCGTTCCAATTCACATTCCAAGTAATATTCGGCATGCTAATTACATTGCCGGTTGCCAAATTGCATTATCTCTTATAGTTTCCGATATATGGACTATCGATAATTTACACCTTAGGCTCTGCTTCTAACTTGGGCCCAAATTGTAAAATGGTCTTATCTATTGGCGTTTTCGTTCCAATTCACATTCCAAGTAATATTCGGCATGCTAATTACATTGCCGGTTGCCAAATTGCATTATCTCTTATAGTTTCCGAGATATGGACTATCGATAATTTACACCTTAGGCTCTGCTTCTAACTTGGGCCCAAATTGTAAAATGGTCTTATCTATTGGCGATTTCGTTCCAATTCACATTCCAAGTAATATTCGGCATGCTAATTACATTGCCGGTTGCCAAATTGCATTATCTCTTATAGTTTCCGAGATATGGACTATCGATAATTTACACCTTAGGCTCTGCTTCTAACTTGGGCCCAAATTGTAAAATGGTCTTATCTATTGGCGTTTTCGTTCCAATTCACATTCCAAGTAATATTCGGCATGCTAATTACATTGCCGGTTGCCAAATTGCATTATCTCTTATAGTTTCCGAGATATGGACTATCGATAATTTACACCTTAGGCTCTGCTTCTAACTTGGGCCCAAATTGTAAAATGGTCTTATCTATTGGCGATTTCGTTCCAATTCACATTCCAAGTAATATTGGGCATGCTAATTACATTGCCGGTTGCCAAATTGCATTATCTCTTATAGTTTCCGAGATATGGACTATCGATAATTTACACCATAGGCTCTGCTTCTAACTTGGGCCCAAATTGTAAAATGGTCTTACCTATTGGCGATTTCGTTCCAATTCACATTCCAAGTAATATTCGGCATGCTAATTACATTGCCGGTTGCCAAATTGCATTATCTCTTATAGTTTCCGAGATATGGACTATCGATAATTTACACCTTAGGCTCTGCTTCTAACTTGGGCCCAAATTGTAAAATGGTCTTATCTATTGGCGATTTCGTTCCAATTCACATTCCAATTAATATTCGGCATGCTAATTACATTGCCGGTTGCCAAATTGCATTATCTCTTATAGTTTCCGAGATATGGACTATCGATAATTTACACCTTAGGCTCTGCTTCTAACTTGGGCCAAAATTGTAAAATGGTCTTATCTATTGGCGATTTCGTTCCAATTCACATTCCAAGTAATATTCGGCATGCTAATTACATTGCCGGTTGCCAAATTGCATTATCTCTTATAGTTTCCGAGATATGGACTATCGATAATTTACACCTTAGGCTCTGCTTCTAACTTGGGCCCAAATTGTAATGGTCTTATCTATTGGCGATTTCGTTCCAATTCACATTCCAAGTAATATTCGGCATGCTAATTACATTGCCGGTTGCCAAATTGCATTATCTCTTATAGTTTCCGAGATATGGACTATCGATAATTTACACCTTAGGCTCTGCTTCTAACTTGGGCCCAAATTGTAAAATGGCCTTATCTATTGGCGATTTCGTCCCAATTCACATTCCAAGTAATATTCGGCATGCTAATTACATTGCCGGTTGCGAAATTGCATTATCTCTTATAGTTTCAGAGATATGGACTATCGATAATTTACACCTTAGGCTCTGCTTCTAACTTGGGCCCAAATTGTAAAATGGTCTTATCTATTGGCGTTTTCGTTCCAATTCACATTCCAAGTAATATTCGGCATGCTAATTACATTGCCGGTTGCCAAATTGCATTAATTCTTATAGTTTCCGAGATATGGACTATCGATAATTTACACCTTAGGCTCTGCTTCTAACTTGGGCCCAAATTGTAAAATGGTCTTATCTATTGGCGATTTCGTTCCAATTCACATTCCAAGTAATATTCGGCATGCTAATTACATTGCCGGTTGCCAAATTGCATTATCTCTTATAGTTTCCGAGATATGGACTATCGATAATTTACACCATAGGCTCTGCTTCTAACTTGGGCCCAAATTGTAAAATGGCCTTATCTATTGGCGATTTCGTTCCAATTCACATTCCAAGTAATATTCGGCATGCTAATTACATTGCCGGTTGCCAAATTGCATTATCTCTTATAGTTTCCGAGTTATGGACTATCGATAATTTACACCTTAGGCTCTGCTTCTAACTTGGGCCCAAATTGTAAAATGGTCTTATCTATTGGCGATTTCGTTCCAATTCACATTCCAAGTAATATTCGGCATGCTAATTACATTGCCGGTTGCCAAATTGCATTATCTCTTATAGTTTCCGAGATATGGACTATCGATAATTTACACCATAGGCTCTGCTTCTAACTTGGGCCCAAATTGTAAAATGGCCTTATCTATTGGCGATTTCGTTCCAATTCACATTCCAAGTAATATTCGGCATGCTAATTACATTGCCGGTTGCCAAATTGCATTATCTCTTATAGTTTCCGAGTTATGGACTATCGATAATTTACACCTTAGGCTCTGCTTCTAACTTGGGCCCAAATTGTAAAATGGTCTTATCTATTGGCGATTTCGTTCCAATTCACATTCCAAGTAATATTCGGCATGCTAATTACATTGCCGGTTGCCAAATTGCATTATCTCTTATAGTTTCCGAGATATGGGCTATCGATAATTTACACCTTAGACTCTGCTTCTAACTTGGGCCCAAATTGTAAAATGGTCTTATCTATTGGCGATTTCGTTCCAATTCACATTCCAAGTAATATTCGGCATGCTAATTACATTGCCGGTTGCCAAATTGAATTATCTCTTATAGTTTCCGAGATATGGACTATCGATAATTTACACCTTAGGCTCTGCTTCTAACTTGGGCCCAAATTGTAAAATGGTCTTACCTATTGGCGATTTCGTTCCAATTCACATTCCAAGTAATATTCGGCATGCTAATTACATTGCCGGTTGCCAAATTGCATTATCTCTTATAGTTTCCGAGATATGGGCTATCGATAATTTACACCTTAGGCTCTGCTTCTAACTTGGGCCCAAATTGTAAAATGGTCTTATCTATTGGCGATTTCGTTCCAATTCACATTCCAAGTAATATTCGGCATGCTAATTACATTGCCGGTTGCCAAATTGCATTATCTCTTATAGTTTCCGAGATATGGACTATCGATAATTTACACCTTAGGCTCTGCTTCTAACTTGGGCCCAAATTGTAAAATGGTCTTATCTATTGGCGATTTCGTTCCAATTCACATTCCAAGTAATATTCGGCATGCTAATTACATTGCCGGATGCCAAATTGCATTATCTCTTATAGTTTCCGAGATATGGACTATCGATAATTTACACCATAGGCTCTGCTTCTAACTTGGGCCCAAATTGTAAAATGGTCTTATCTATTGGCGATTTCGTTCCAATTCACATTCCAAGTAATATTCGGCATGCTAATTACATTGCCGGTTGCCAAATTGCATTATCTCTTATAGTTTCCGAGATATGGACTATCGATAATTTATACCTTAGGCTCTGCTTCTAACTTGCTCCCAAATTGTAAAATGGTCTTATCTATTGGCGATTTCGTTCCAATTCACATTCCAAGTAATATTGGGCATGCTAATTACATTGCCGGTTGCCAAATTGCATTATCTCTTATAGTTTCCGAGATATGGACTATCGATAATTTACACCATAGGCTCTGCTTCTAACTTGGGCCCAAATTGTAAAATGGTCTTATCTATTGGCGATTTCGTTCCAATTCACATTCCAAGTAATATTCGGCATGCTAATTACATTGCCGGTTGCCAAATTGCATTATCTCTTATAGTTTCCGAGATATGGACTATCGATAATTTACACCTTAGGCTCTGCTTCTAACTTGCTCCCAAATTGTAAAATGGTCTTATCTATTGGCGATTTCGTTCCAATTCACATTCCAAGTAATATTCGGCATGCTAATTACATTGCCGGTTGCCAAATTGTATTATCTCTTATAGTTTCCGAGATATGGACTATCGATAATTTACACCTTAGGCTCTGCTTCTAACTTGGGCCCAAATTGTAAAATGGTCTTACCTATTGGCGATTTCGTTCCAATTCACATTCCAAGTAATATTCGGCATGCTAATTACATTGCCGGTTGCCAAATTGCATTATCTCTTATAGTTTCCGAGATATGGACTATCGATAATTTACACCTTACTCTCTGCTTCTAACTTGGGCCCAAATTGTAAAATGGTCTTATCTATTGGCGATTTCGTTCCAATTCACATTCCAAGTAATATTCGGCATGCTAATTACATTGCCGGTTGCCAAATTGCATTATCTCTTATAGTTTCCGAGATATGGACTATCGATAATTTACACCTTAGGCTCTGCTTCTAACTTGGGCCCAAATTGTAAAATGGTCTTATCTATTGGCGATTTCGTCCCAATTCACATTTCAAGTGATGTTCGGCATGCTAATTACATTGCCGGTTGCGAAATTGCATTATCTCTTATAGTTTCCGAGATATGGACTATCAATAATTTACACCTTAGGCTCTGCTTCTAACTTGGGTCCAAATTGTAAAATGGTCTTATCTATTGGCGATTTCGTTCCAATTCACATTCCAAGTAATATTCGGCATGCTAATTACATTGCCGGTTGCCAAATTGCATTATCTCTTATAGTTTCCGAGATATGGACTATCGATAATTTACACCTTAGGCTCTGCTTCTAACTTGGGCCCAAATTGTAAACTGGTCTTATCTATTGGCGATTTCGTTCCAATTCACATTCCAAGTAATATTCGGCATGCTAATTACATTGCCGGTTGCCAAATTGCATTATCTCTTATAGTTTCCGAGATATGGACTATCGATAATTTACACCTTAGGCTCTGCTTCTAACTTGGGCCCAAATTGTAAAATGGTCTTATCTATTGGCGATTTCGTTCCAATTCACATTCCAAGTAATATTCGGCATGCTAATTACATTGCCGGTTGCCAAATTGCATTATCTCTTATAGTTTCCGAGATATGGACTATCGATAATTTACACCTTAGGCACTGCTTCTAACTTGGGCCCAAATTGTAAAATGGTCTTATCTATTGGCGATTTCGTCCCAATTCACATTCCAAGTGATATTCGGCATGCTAATTACATTGCCGGTTGCGAAATTGCATTATCTCTTATAGTTTCCGAGATATGGACTATCAATAATTTACACCTTAGGCTCTGCTTCTAACTTAGGTCCAAATTGTAAAATGGTCTTATCTATTGGCGATTTCGTTCCAATTCACATTCCAAGAAATATTCGGCATGCTAATTACATTGCCGGTTGCCAAATTGCATTATCTCTTATAGTTTCCGAGATATGGACTATCGATAATTTACACCTTAGGCTCTGCTTCTAACTTGGGCCCAAATTGTAAAATGGTCTTATCTATTGGCGATTTCGTTCCAATTCACATTCCAAGTAATATTCGGCATGCTAATCACATTGCCGGTTGCCAAATTGCATTATCTCTTATAGTTTCCGAGATATGGACTATCGATAATTTACACCTTAGGCTCTGCTTCTAACTTGGGAACAAATTGTAAAATGGTCTTATCTATTGGCGATTTCGTTCCAATTCACATTCCAAGTAATATTCGGCATGCTAATTACATTGCCGGTTGCCAAATTGCATTATCTCTTATAGTTTCCGAGATATGGACTATCAATAATTTACACCTTAGGCTCTGCTTCTAACTTGGGCCCAAATTGTAAAATGGACTTATCTATTGGCGATTTCGTTCCAATTCACATTCCAAGTAATATTCGGCATGCTAATTACATTGCCGGTTGCCAAATTGCATTATCTCTTATAGTTTCCGAGATATGGACTATCGATAATTTACACCTTAGGCTCTGCTTCTAACTTGGGAACAAATTGTAAAATGGTCTTATCTATTGGCGATTTCGTTCCAATTCACATTCCAAGTAATATTCGGCATGCTAATTACATTGCCGGTTGCCAAATTGCATTATCTCTTATAGTTTCCGAGATATGGACTATCAATAATTTACACCTTAGGCTCTGCTTCTAACTTGGGCCCAAATTGTAAAATGGACTTATCTATTGGCGATTTCGTTCCAATTCACATTCCAAGTAATATTCGGCATGCTAATTACATTGCCGGTTGCCAAATTGCATTATCTCTTATAGTTTCCGAGATATGGACTATCGATAATTTACACCTTAGGCTCTGCTTCTAACTTGGGCCCAAATTGTAAAATGGTCTTATCTATTGGCGATTTCGTTCCAATTCACATTCCAAGTAATATTCGGCATGCTAATTACATTGCCGGTTGCCAAATTGCATTATCTCTTATAGTTTCCGAGATATTAACTATCGTTAATTTACACCTAAGGCTCTGCTTCTAACTTGGGCCCAAATTGTAAAATGGCCTTATCTATTGGCGATTTCGTTCCAATTCACATTCCAAGTAATATTCGGCATGCTAATTACATTGCCGGTTGCCAAATTGCATTATCTCTTATAGTTTCCGAGATATGGACTATCGATAATTTACACCTTAGGCTCTGCTTCTAACTTGGGCCCAAATTGTAAAATGGTCTTACCTATTGGCGATTTCGTTCCAATTCACATTCCAAGTAATATTCGGCATGCTAATTACATTGCCGGTTGCCAAATTGCATTATCTCTTATAGTTTCCGAGATATGGACTATCGATAATTTACACCTTAGGCTCTGCTTCTAACTTGGGCCCAAATTGTAAAATGGTCTTATCTATTGGCGATTTCGTTCCAATTCACATTCCAAGTAATATTCGGCATGCTAATTACATTGCCGGTTGCCAAATTGCATTATCTCTTATAGTTTCCAAGATATGGACTATCGATAATTTACACCTTAGGCTCTGCTTCTAACTTGGGCCCAAATTGTAAAATGGTCTTATCTATTGGCGATTTCGTCCCAATTCACATTCCAAGTGATATTCGGCATGCTAATTACATTGCCGGTTGCGAAATTGCATTATCTCTTATAGTTTCCGAGATATGGACTATCAATAATTTACACCTTAGGCTCAGCTTCTAACTTGGGCCCAAATTGTAAAATGGTCTTATCTATTGGCGATTTCGTTCCAATTCACATTCCAAGTAATATTCGGCATGCTAATTACATTGCCGGTTGCCAAATTGCATTATCTCTTATAGTTTCCGAGATATGGACTATCGATAATTTACACCTTAAGCTCTGCTTCTAACTTGGGCCCAAATTGTAAAATGGTCTTATCTATTGGCGATTTCGTTCCAATTCACATTCCAAGTAATATTCGGCATGCTAATTACATTGCCGGTTGCCAAATTGCATTATCTCTTATAGTTTCCGAGATATGGACTATCGATAATTTACACCTTAGGCTCTGCTTCTAACTTGGGCCCAAATTGTAAAATGGTCTTATCTATTGGCGATTTCGTTCCAATTCACATTCCAAGTAATATTCGGCATGCTAATTACATTGCCGGTTGCCAAATTGAATTATCTCTTATAGTTTCCGAGATATGGACTATCGATAATTTACACCTTAGGCTCTGCTTCTAACTTGGGCCCAAATTGTAAAATGGTCTTACCTATTGGCGATTTCGTTCCAATTCACATTCCAAGTAATATTCGGCATGCTAATTACATTGCCGGTTGCCAAATTGCATCATCTCTTATAGTTTCCGAGATATGGACTATCGATAATTTACACCTTAGGCTCTGCTTCTAACTTGGGCCCAAATTGTAAAATGGTCTTATTTATTGGCGATTTCGTTCCAATTCACATTCCAAGTAATATTCGGCATGCTAATTACATTGCCGGTTGCCAAAATGCATTATCTCTTATAGTTTCCGAGATATGGACTATCGATAATTTACACCTTAGGCTCTGCTTCTAACTTGGGCCCAAATTGTAAAATGGTCTTATTTATTGGCGATTTCGTTCCAATTCACATTCCAAGTAATATTCGGCATGCTAATTACATTGCCGGTTGCCAAATTGCATTATTTCTTATAGTTTCCGAGATATGGACTATCGATAATTTACACCTTAGGCTCTGCTTCTAGCTTGGGCCCAAATTGTAAAATGGTCTTATCTATTGGCGATTTCGTTCCAATTCACATTCCAAGTAATATTCGGCATGCTAATTACATTGCCGGTTGCCAAATTGCATTATCTCTTATAGTTTCCGAGATATGGACTATCGATAATTTACACCTTAGGCTCTGCTTCTAACTTGGGCCCAAATTGTAAAATGGTCTTATCAATTGGCGATTTCGTTCCAATTCACATTCCAAGTAATATTCGGCATGCTAATTACATTGCCGGTTGCGAAATTGCATTATCTCTTATAGTTTCCGATATATGGACTATCGATAATTTACACCTTAGGCTCTGCTTCTAACTTGGGCCCAAATTGTAAAATGGTCTTATCTATTGGCGATTTCGTTCCAATTCATATTCGAAGTAATATTCGGCATGCTCATTACATTGCCGGTTGCCAAATTGAATTATCTCTTATAGTTTCCGAGATATTAACTATCGTTAATTTACACCTAAGGCTCTGCTTCTAACTTAGGCCCAAATTGTAAAATGGCCTTATCTATTGGCGATTTCGTTCCAATTCACATTCCAAGTAATATTCGGCATGATAATTACATTGCCGGTTGCCAAATTGCATTATCTCTTATAGTTTCCGAGATATGGACTATCGATAATTTACACCTTAGGCTCTGCTTCTAACTTGGGCCCAAATTGTAAAATGGTCTTATCTATTGGCGATTTAGTTGCAATTCACATTCCAAGTAATATTCGGCATGCTAATTACATTGCCGGTTGCCAAATTGCATTATCTCTTATAGTTTCCGAGATATGGACTATCGATAATTTACACCTTAGGCTCTGCTTCTAACTTGGGCCCAAATTGTAAAATGGTCTTATCTATTGGCGATTTCGTTCCAATTCACATTCCAAGTAATATTTGGCATGCTAATTACATTGCCGGTTGCCAAATTGCATTATCTCTTATAGTTTCCGAGATATGGACTATCGATAATTTACACCTTAGGCTCTGCTTCTAACTTGGGCCCAAATTGTAAAATGGTCTTATCTATTGGCGATTTCGTTCCAATTCACATTCCAAGTAATATTCGGCATGCTAATTACATTGCCGGTTGCCAAATTGCATTATCTCTTATAGTTTCCGAGATATGGACTATCGATAATTTACACCTTAGGCTCTGCTTCTAACTTGGGCCCAAATTGTAAAATGGTCTTATCTATTGGCGATTTCGTTCCAATTCACATTCCAAGTAATATTCGGCATGCTAATTACATTGCCGGTTGCCAAATTGCATTATCTCTTATAGTTTCCGAGATATGGACTATCGATAATTTACACCTTAGGCTCTGCTTCTAACTTGGGCCCAAATTGTAAAATGGTCTTATCTATTGGCGTTTTCGTTCCAATTCACATTCCAAGTAATATTCGGCATGCTAATTACATTGCCGGTTGCCAAATTGCATTATCTCTTATAGTTTCCGAGATATGGACTATCGATAATTTACACCTTAGGCTCTGCTTCTAACTTGGGCCCAAATTGTAAAATGGTCTTACCTATTGGCGATTTCGTTCCAATTCACATTCCAAGTAATATTCGGCATGCTAATTACATTGCCGGTTGCCAAATTGCATTATCTCTTATAGTTTCCGATATATGTACTATCGATAATTTACACCTTAGGCTCTGCTTCTAACTTGGGCCCAAATTGTAAAATGGTCTTATCTATTGGCGATTTCGTCCCAATTCACATTCCAAGTGATATTCGGCATGCTAATTACATTGCCGGTTGCGAAATTGCATTAACTCTTATAGTTTCCGAGATATGGACTATCAATAATTTACACCTTAGGCTCTGCTTCTAACTTGGGCCCAAATTGTAAAATGGTCTTATCTATTGGCGATTTCGTTCCAATTCACATTCCAAGTAATTTTCGGCATGCTAATTACATTGCCGGTTGCCAAATTGCATTATCTCTTATAGTTTCCGAGATATGGACTATCGATAATTTACACCTTAGGCTCTGCTTCTAACTTGGGCCCAAATTGTAAAATGGTCTTATCTATTGGCGATTTCGTTCCAATTCACATTCCAAGTAATATTCGGCATGCTAATTACATTGCCGGTTGCCAAATTGCATTATCTCTTATAGTTTCCGAGATATGGACTATCGATAATTTACACCTTAGGCTCTGCTTCTAACTTGGGCCCAAATTGTAAAATGGTCTTATCTATTGGCGTTTTCGTTCCAATTCACATTCCAAGTAATATTCGGCATGCTAATTACATTGCCGGTTGCCAAATTGCATTATCTCTTATAGTTTCCGAGATATGGACTATCGATAATTTACACCTTAGGCTCTGCTTCTAACTTGGGCCCAAATTGTAAAATGGTCTTACCTATTGGCGATTTCGTTCCAATTCACATTCCAAGTAATATTCGGCATGCTAATTACATTGCCGGTTGCCAAATTGCATTATCTCTTATAGTTTCCGATATATGGACTATCGATAATTTACACCTTAGGCTCTGCTTCTAACTTGGGCCCAAATTGTAAAATCGTCTTATCTATTGGCGATTTCGTTCCAATTCACATTCCAAGTAATATTCGGCATGCTAATTACATTGCCGGTTGCCAAATTGCATTATCTCTTATAGTTTCCGAGATATGGACTATCGATAATTTACACCTTAGGCTCTGCTTCTAACTTGGGCCCAAATTGTAAAATGGTCTTATCTATTGGCGATTTCGTTCCAATTCACATTCCAAGTAATATCCGGCATGCTAATTACATTGCCGGTTGCCAAATTGAATTATCTCTTATAGTTTCCGAGATATGGACTATCGATAATTTACACCTTAGGCTCTGCTTCTAACTTGGGCCCAAATTGTAAAATGGTCTTATCTATTGGGGATTTCGTTCCAATTCACATTCCAAGTAATATTCGGCATGCTAATTACATTGCCGGTTGCCAAATTGCATTATCTCTTATAGTTTCCGAGATATGGACTATCGATAATTTACATCTTAGGCTCTGCTTCTAACTTGGGCCCAAATTGTAAAATGGTCTTATCTATTGGCGATTTCGTTCCAATTCACATTCCAAGTAATATTCGGCATGCTAATTACATTGCCGGTTGCCAAATTGCATTATCTCTTATAGTTTCCGAGATATGGACTATCGATAATTTACACCTTAGGCTCTGCTTCTAACTTGGGCCCAAATTGTAAAATGGTCTTCTCTATTGGCGATTTCGTTCCAATTCACATTCCAAGTAATATTCGGCATGCTAATTACATTGCCGGTTGCCAAATTGCATTATCTCTTATAGTTTCTGAGATATGGACTATCGATAATTTACACCTTAGGCTCTGCTTCTAACTTGGGCCCAAATTGTAAAATGGTCTTCTCTATTGGCGATTTCGTTCCAATTCACATTCCAAGTAATATTCGGCATGCTAATTACATTGCCGGTTGCCAAATTGCATTATCTCTTATAGTTTCCGAGATATGGACTATCGATAATTTACACCTTAGGCTCTGCTTCTAATTTGGGCCCAAATTGTAAAATCGTCTTATCTATTGGCGATTTCGTTCCAATTCACATTCCAAGTAATATTCGGCATGCTAATTACATTGCCGGTTGCCAAATTGCATTATCTCTTATAGTTTCCGAGATATGGACTATCGGTAATTTACACCTTAGGCTCTGCTTCTAACTTGGGCCCAAATTGTAAAATGGTCTTATCTATTGGCGATTTCGTTCCAATTCACATTCCAAGTAATATCCGGCATGCTAATTACATTGCCGGTTGCCAAATTGAATTATCTCTTATAGTTTCCGAGATATGGACTATCGATAATTTACACCTTAGGCTCTGCTTCTAACATGGGCCCAAATTGTAAAATGGTCTTACCTATTGGCGATTTCGTTCCAATTCACATTCCAAGTAATATTCGGCATGCTAATTACATTGCCGGTTGCCAAATTGCATTATCTCTTATAGTTTCCGAGATATGGACTATCGATAATTTACACCTTAGGCTCTGCTTCTAACTTGGGCCCAAATTGTAAAATGGTCTTATCTATTGGCGATTTCGTTCCAATTCACATTCCAAGTAATATTCGGCATGCTAATTACATTGCCGGTTGCCAAATTGCATTATCTCTTATAGTTTCCGAGATATGGACTATCGATAATTTACATCTTAGGCTCTACTTCTAACTTGGGCCCAAATTGTAAAATCGTCTTATCTATTGGCGATTTCGTTCCAATTCACATTCCAAGTAATATTCGGCATGCTAATTACATTGCCGGTTGCCAAATTGCATTATCTCTTATAGTTTCCGAGATATGGACTATCGATAATTTACACCTTAGGCTCTGCTTCTAACTTGGGCCCAAATTGTAAAATGGTCTTATCTATTGGCGATTGCGTTCCAATTCACATTCCAAGTAATATCCGGCATGCTAATTACATTGCCGGCTGCCAAATTGAATTATCTCTTATAGTTTCCGAGATATGGACTATCGATAATTTACACCTTAGGCTCTGCTTCTAACTTGGGCCCAAATTGTAAAATGGTCTTATCTATTGGCGATTTCGTTCCAATTCACATTCCAAGTAATATTCGGCATGCTAATTACATTGTCGGTTGCCAAATTGCATTATCTCTTATAGTTTCCGAGATATGGACTATCGATAATTTACATCTTAGGCTCTGCTTCTAACTTGGGCCCAAATTGTAAAATGGTCTTATCTATTGGCGATTTCGTTCCAATTCACATTCCAAGTAATATTCGGCATGCTAATTACATTGCCGGTTGCCAAATTGCATTATCTCTTATAGTTTCCGAGATATGGACTATCGATAATTTACACCTTAGGCTCTGCTTCTAACTTGGGCCCAAATTGTAAAATGGTCTTATCTATTGGCGATTTCGTCCCAATTCACATTCCAAGTGATATTCGGCATGCTAATTACATTGCCGGTTGCGAAATTGCATTAACTCTTATAGTTTCCGAGATATGGACTATCAATAATTTACACCTTAGGCTCTGCTTCTAACTTGGGCCCAAATTGTAAAATGGTCTTATCTATTGGCGATTTCGTTCCAATTCACATTCCAAGTAATTTTCGGCATGCTAATTACATTGCCGGTTGCCAAATTGCATTATCTCTTATAGTTTCCGAGATATGGACTATCGATAATTTACACCTTAGGCTCTGCTTCTAACTTGGGCCCAAATTGTAAAATGGTCTTATTTATTGGCGATTTCGTTCCAATTCACATTCCAAGTAATATTCGGCATGCTAATTACATTGCCGGTTGCCAAATTGCATTATCTCTTATAGTTTCCGAGATATGGACTATTGATAATTTACACCTTAGGCTCTGCTTCTAACTTGGGCCCAAATTGTAAAATGGTCTTATCTATTGGCGTTTTCGTTCCAATTCACATTCCAAGTAATATTCGGCATGCTAATTACATTGCCGGTTGCCAAATTGCATTATCTCTTATAGTTTCCGAGATATGGACTATCGATAATTTACACCTTAGGCTCTGCTTCTAACTTGGGCCCAAATTGTAAAATGGTCTTACCTATTGGCGATTTCGTTCCAATTCACATTCCAAGTAATATTCGGCATGCTAATTACATTGCCGGTTGCCAAATTGCATTATCTCTTATAGTTTCCGAGATATGGACTATCGATAATTTACACCTTAGGCTCTGCTTCTAACTTGGGCCCAAATTGTAAAATCGTCTTATCTATTGGCGATTTCGTTCCAATTCACATTCCAAGTAATATTCGGCATGCTAATTACATTGCCGGTTGCCAAATTGCATTATCTCTTATAGTTTCCGAGATATGGACTATCGATAATTTACACCTTAGGCTCTGCTTCTAACTTGGGCCCAAATTGTAAAATGGTCTTATCTATTGGCGATTTCGTTCCAATTCACATTCCAAGTAATATCCGGCATGCTAATTACATTGCCGGTTGCCAAATTGAATTATCTCTTATAGTTTCCGAGATATGGACTATCGATAATTTACACCTTAGGCTCTGCTTCTAACTTGGGCCCAAATTGTAAAATGGTCTTATCTATTGGCGATTTCGTTCCAATTCACATTCCAAGTAATATTCGGCATGCTAATTACATTGCCGGTTGCCAAATTGCATTATCTCTTATAGTTTCCGAGATATGGACTATCGATTATTTACATCTTAGGCTCTGCTTCTAACTTGGGCCCAAATTGTAAAATGGTCTTATCTATTGGCGATTTCGTTCCAATTCACATTCCAAGTAATATTCGGCATGCTAATTACATTGCCGGTTGCCAAATTGCATTATCTCTTATAGTTTCCGAGATATGGAGTATCGATAATTTACACCTTAGGCTCTGCTTCTAACTTGGGCCCAAATTGTAAAATGGCCTTATCTATTGGCGATTTCGTTCCAATTCACATTCCAAGTAATATTCGGCATGCTAATTACATTGCCGGTTGCCAAATTGCATTATCTCTTATAGTTTCCGAGATATGAACTATCGATAATTTACACCTTAGGCTCTGCTTCTAACTTGGGCCCAAATTGTAAAATGGTCTTATCTATTGGCGATTTCGTTCCAATTCACATTCCAAGTAATATTCGGCATGCTAATTACATTGCCGGTTGCCAAATTGCATTATCTCTTATAGTTTCCGAGATATGGACTATCGATAATTTACACCTTAGGCTCTGCTTCTAACTTGGGCCCAAATTGTAAAATGGTCTTATCTATTGGCGATTTCGTTCCAATTCACACTCCAAGTAATATTCGGCATGCTAATTACATTGCCGGTTGCGAAATTGCATTATCTCTTATAGTTTCCGAGATATGGACTATCAATAATTTACACCTTAGGCTCTGCTTCTAACTTGGGCCCAAATTGTAAAATGGTCTTATCTATTGGCGATTTCGTTCCAATTCACATTCCAAGTAATATTCGGCATGCTAATTACATTGCCGGTTGCCAAATTGCATTATCTCTTATAGTTTCCGAGATATGGACTATCGATAATTTACACCTTAGGCCCTGCTTCTAACTTGGGCCCAAATTGTAAAATGGTCTTATCTATTGGCGATTTCGTTCCAATTCACATTCCAAGTAATATCCGGCATGCTAATTACATTGCCGGTTGCCAAATTGAATTATCTCTTATAGTTTCCGAGATATGGACTATCGATAATTTACACCTTAGGCTCTGCTTCTAACTTGGGCCCAAATTGTAAAATGGTCTTATCTATTGGCGATTTCGTTCCAATTCACATTCCAAGTAATATTCGGCATGCTAATTACATTGCCGGTTGCCAAATTGCATTATCTCTTATAGTTTCCGAGATATGGACTATCGATAATTTACATCTTAGGCTCTGCTTCTAACTTGGGCCCAAATTGTAAAATGGTCTTATCTATTGGCGATTTCGTTCCAATTCACATTCCAAGTAATATTCGGCATGCTAATTACATTGCCGGTTGCCAAATTGCATTATCTCTTATAGTTTCCGAGATATGGAGTATCGATAATTTACACCTTAGGCTCTGCTTCTAACTTGGGCCCAAATTGTAAAATGGCCTTATCTATTGGCGATTTCGTTCCAATTCACATTCCAAGTAATATTCGGCATGCTAATTACATTGCCGGTTGCCAAATTGCATTATCTCTTATAGTTTCCGAGATATGGACTATCGATAATTTACACCTTAGGCTCTGCTTCTAACTTGGGCCCAAATTGTAAAATGGTCTTATCTATTGGCGATTTCGTTCCAATTCACATTCCAAGTAATATTCGGCATGCTAATTACATTGCCGGTTGCCAAATTGCATTATCTCTTATAGTTTCCGAGATATGAACTATCGATAATTTACACCTTAGGCTCTGCTTCTAACTTGGGCCCAAATTGTAAAATGGTCTTATCTATTGGCGATTTCGTTCCAATTCACATTCCAAGTAATATTCGGCATGCTAATTACATTGCCGGTTGCCAAATTGCATTATCTCTTATAGTTTCCGAGATATGGACTATCGATAATTTACACCTTAGGCTCTGCTTCTAACTTGGGCCCAAATTGTAAAATGGTCTTATCTATTGGCGATTTCGTTCCAATTCACACTCCAAGTAATATTCGGCATGCTAATTACATTGCCGGTTGCGAAATTGCATTATCTCTTATAGTTTCCGAGATATGGGCTATCGATAATTTACACCTTAGGCTCTGCTTCTAACTTGGGCCCAAATTGTAAAATGGTCTTATCTATTGGCGATTTCGTTCCAATTCACATTCCAAGTAATATTCGGCATGCTAATTACATTGCCGGTTGCCAAATTGAATTATCTCTTATAGTTTCCGAGATATGGACTATCGATAATTTACACCTTAGGCTCTGCTTCTAACTTGGGCCCAAATTGTAAAATGGTCTTACCTATTGGCGATTTCGTTCCAATTCACATTCCAAGTAATATTCGGCATGCTAATTACATTGCCGGTTGCCAAATTGCATTATCTCTTATAGTTTCCGAGATATGGACTATCGATAATTTACACCTTAGGCTCTGCTTCTAACTTGGGCCCAAATTGTAAAATGGTCTTATCTATTGGCGATTACGTTCCAATTCACATTCCAAGTAATATTCGGCATGCTAATTACATTGCCGGTTGCCAAATTGCATTATCTCTTATAGTTTCCGAGATATGGACTATCGATAATTTACACCTTAGGCTCTGCTTCTAACTTGGGCCCAAATTGTAAAATGGTCTTATCTATTGGCGATTTCGTTCCAATTCACATTCCAAGTAATATTCGGCATGCTAATTACATTGCCGGATGCCAAATTGCATTATCTCTTATAGTTTCCGAGATATGGACTATCGATAATTTACACCATAGGCTCTGCTTCTAACTTGGGCCCAAATTGTAAAATGGTCTTATCTATTGGCGATTTCGTTCCAATTCACATTCCAAGTAATATTCGGCATGCTAATTACATTGCCGGTTGCCAAATTGCATTATCTCTTATAGTTTCCGAGATATGGACTATCGATAATTTACACCTTAGGCTCTGCTTCTAACTTGCTCCCAAATTGTAAAATGGTCTTATCTATTGGCGATTTCGTTCCAATTCACATTCCAAGTAATATTCGGCATGCTAATTACATTGCCGGTTGCCAAATTGCATTATCTCTTATAGTTTCCGAGATATGGACTATCGATAATTTACACCTTAGGCTCTGCTTCTAACTTGGGCCCAAATTGTAAAATGGTCTTATCTATTGGCGATTTCGTTCCAATTCACATTCCAAGTAATATTCGGCATGCTAATTACATTGCCGGTTGCCAAATTGAATTATCTCTTATAGTTTCCGAGATATGGACTATCGATAATTTACACCTTAGGCTCTGCTTCTAACTTGGGCCCAAATTGTAAAATGGTCTTATCTATTGGCGATTTCGTTCCAATTCACATTTCAAGTAATATTGGGCATGCTAATTACATTGCCGGTTGCCAAATTGCATTATCTCTTATAGTTTTCCGAGATATGGACTATCGATAATTTACACCATAGGCTCTGCTTCTAACTTGGGCCCAAATTGTAAAATGGTCTTATCTATTGGCGATTTCGTTCCAATTCACATTCCAAGTAATATTCGGCATGCTAATTACATTGCCGGTTGCCAAATTGCATTATCTCTTATAGTTTCCGAGATATGGACTATCGATAATTTACACCTTAGGCTCTGCTTCTAACTTGCTCCCAAATTGTAAAATGGTCTTATCTATTGGCGATTTCGTTCCAATTCACATTCCAAGTAATATTCGGCATGCTAATTACATTGCCGGTTGCCAAATTGTATTATCTCTTATAGTTTCCGAGATATGGACTATCGATAATTTACACCTTAGGCTCTGCTTCTAACTTGGGCCCAAATTGTAAAATGGTCTTACCTATTGGCGATTTCGTTCCAATTCACATTCCAAGTAATATTCGGCATGCTAATTACATTGCCGGTTGCCAAATTGCATTATCTCTTATAGTTTCCGAGATATGGACTATCGATAATTTACACCTTACTCTCTGCTTCTAACTTGGGCCCAAATTGTAAAATGGTCTTATCTATTGGCGATTTCGTTCCAATTCACATTCCAAGTAATATTCGGCATGCTAATTACATTGCCGGTTGCCAAATTGCATTATCTCTTATAGTTTCCGAGATATGGACTATCGATAATTTACACCTTAGGCTCTGCTTCTAACTTGGGCCCAAATTGTAAAATGGTCTTATCTATTGGCGATTTCGTCCCAATTCACATTCCAAGTGATGTTCGGCATGCTAATTACATTGCCGGTTGCGAAATTGCATTATCTCTTATAGTTTCCGAGATATGGACTATCAATAATTTACACCTTAGGCTCTGCTTCTAACTTGGGTCCAAATTGTAAAATGGTCTTATCTATTGGCGATTTCGTTCCAATTCACATTCCAAGTAATATTCGGCATGCTAATTACATTGCCGGTTGCCAAATTGCATTATCTCTTATAGTTTCCGAGATATGGACTATCGATAATTTACACCTTAGGCTCTGCTTCTAACTTGGGCCCAAATTGTAAAATGGTCTTATCTATTGGCGATTTCGTTCCAATTCACATTCCAAGTAGTATTCGGCATGCTAATTACATTGCCGGTTGCCAAATTGCATTATCTCTTATAGTTTCCGAGATATGGACTATCGATAATTTACACCTTAGGCTCTGCTTCTAACTTGGGCCCAAATTGTAAAATGGTCTTATCTATTGGCGATTTCGTTCCAATTCACATTCCAAGTAATATTCGGCATGCTAATTACATTGCCGGTTGCCAAATTGCATTATCTCTTATAGTTTCCGAGATATGGACTATCGATAATTTACACCTTAGGCACTGCTTCTAACTTGGGCCCAAATTGTAAAATGGTCTTATCTATTGGCGATTTCGTCCCAATTCACATTCCAAGTGATATTCGGCATGCTAATTACATTGCCGGTTGCGAAATTGCATTATCTCTTATAGTTTCCGAGATATGGACTATCAATAATTTACACCTTAGGCTCTGCTTCTAACTTAGGTCCAAATTGTAAAATGGTCTTATCTATTGGCGATTTCGTTCCAATTCACATTCCAAGAAATATTCGGCATGCTAATTACATTGCCGGTTGCCAAATTGCATTATCTCTTATAGTTTCCGAGATATGGACTATCGATAATTTACACCTTAGGCTCTGCTTCTAACTTGGGCCCAAATTGTAAAATGGTCTTATCTATTGGCGATTTCGTTCCAATTCACATTCCAAGTAATATTCGGCATGCTAATTACATTGCCGGTTGCCAAATTGCATTATCTCTTATAGTTTCCGAGATATGGACTATCGATAATTTACACCTTAGGCTCTGCTTCTAACTTGGGCCCAAATTGTAAAATGGTCTTATCTATTGGCGATTTCGTTCCAATTCACATTCCAAGTAGTATTCGGCATGCTAATTACATTGCCGGTTGCCAAATTGCATTATCTCTTATAGTTTCCGAGATATGGACTATCGATAATTTACACCTTAGGCTCTGCTTCTAACTTGGGCCCAAATTGTAAAATGGTCTTATCTATTGGCGATTTCGTTCCAATTCACATTCCAAGTAATATTCGGCATGCTAATTACATTGCCGGTTGCCAAATTGCATTATCTCTTATAGTTTCCGAGATATGGACTATCGATAATTTACACCTTAGGCACTGCTTCTAACTTGGGCCCAAATTGTAAAATGGTCTTATCTATTGGCGATTTCGTCCCAATTCACATTCCAAGTGATATTCGGCATGCTAATTACATTGCCGGTTGCGAAATTGCATTATCTCTTATAGTTTCCGAGATATGGACTATCAATAATTTACACCTTAGGCTCTGCTTCTAACTTAGGTCCAAATTGTAAAATGGTCTTATCTATTGGCGATTTCGTTCCAATTCACATTCCAAGAAATATTCGGCATGCTAATTACATTGCCGGTTGCCAAATTGCATTATCTCTTATAGTTTCCGAGATATGGACTATCGATAATTTACACCTTAGGCTCTGCTTCTAACTTGGGCCCAAATTGTAAAATGGTCTTATCTATTGGCGATTTCGTTCCAATTCACATTCCAAGTAATATTCGGCATGCTAATTACATTGCCGGTTGCCAAATTGCATTATCTCTTATAGTTTCCGAGATATGGACTATCGATAATTTACACCTTAGGCTCTGCTTCTAACTTGGGCCCAAATTGTAAAATGGTCTTATCTATTGGCGATTTCGTTCCAATTCACATTCCAAGTAATATTCGGCATGCTAATTACATTGCCGGTTGCCAAATTGCATTATCTCTTATAGTTTCCGAGATATGGACTATCGATAATTTACACCTTAGGGGCTCTGCTTCTAACTTGGGCCCAAATTGTAAAATGGTCTTATCTATTGGCGATTTCGTTCCAATTCACATTCCAAGTAATATTCGGCATGCTAATCACATTGCCGGTTGCCAAATTGCATTATCTCTTATAGTTTCCGAGATATGGACTATCGATAATTTACACCTTAGGCTCTGCTTCTAGCTTGGGCCCAAATTGTAAAATGGTCTTATCTATTGGCGATTTCGTTCCAATTCACATTCCAAGTAATATTCGGCATGCTAATTACATTGCCGGTTGCCAAATTGCATTATCTCTTATAGTTTCCGAGATATGGACTATCGATAATTTACACCTTAGGCTCTGCTTCTAACTTGGGCCCAAATTGTAAAATGGTCTTATCTATTGGCGATTTAGTTGCAATTCACATTCCAAGTAATATTCGGCATGCTAATTACATTGCCGGTTGCCAAATTGCATTATCTCTTATAGTTTCCGAGATATGGACTATCGATAATTTACACCTTAGGCTCTGCTTCTAACTTGGACCCAAATTGTAAAATGGTCTTATCTATTGGCGATTTCGTTCCAATTCACATTCCAAGTAATATTCGGCATGCTAATTACATTGCCGGTTGCCAAATTGCATTATCTCTTATAGTTTCCGAGATATGGACTATCGATAATTTACACCTTAGGCTCTGCTTCTAACTTGGGCCCAAATTGTAAAATGGTCTTATCAATTGGCGATTTCGTTCCAATTCACATTCCAAGTAATATTCGGCATGCTAATTACATTGCCGGTTGCGAAATTGCATTATCTCTTATAGTTTCCGATATATGGACTATCGATAATTTACACCTTAGGCTCTGCTTCTAACTTGGGCCCAAATTGTAAAATGGTCTTATCTATTGGCGATTTCGTTCCAATTCACATTCGAAGTAATATTCGGCATGCTCATTACATTGCCGGTTGCCAAATTGAATTATCTCTTATAGTTTCCGAGATATTAACTATCGTTAATTTACACCTAAGGCTCTGCTTCTAACTTAGGCCCAAATTGTAAAATGGCCTTATCTATTGGCGATTTCGTTCCAATTCACATTCCAAGTAATATTCGGCATGATAATTACATTGCCGGTTGCCAAATTGCATTATCTCTTATAGTTTCCGAGATATGGACTATCGATAATTTACACCTTAGGCTCTGCTTCTAACTTGGGCCCAAATTGTAAAATGGTCTTATCTATTGGCGATTTAGTTGCAATTCACATTCCAAGTAATATTCGGCATGCTAATTACATTGCCGGTTGCCAAATTCCATTATCTCTTATAGTTTCCGAGATATGGACTATCGATAATTTACACCTTAGGCTCTGCTTCTAACTTGGGCCCAAATTGTAAAATGGTCTTATCTATTGGCGATTTCGTTCCAATTCACATTCCAAGTAATATTTGGCATGCTAATTACATTGCCGGTTGCCAAATTGCATTATCTCTTATAGTTTCCGAGATATGGACTATCGATAATTTACACCTTAGGCTCTGCTTCTAACTTGGGCCCAAATTGTAAAATGGTCTTATCTATTGGCGATTTCGTTCCAATTCACATTCCAAGTAATATTCGGCATGCTAATTACATTGCCGGTTGCCAAATTGCATTATCTCTTATAGTTTCCGAGATATGGACTATCGATTATTTACACCTTAGGCTCTGCTTCTAACTTGGGCCCAAATTGTAAAATGGTCTTATCTATTGGCGATTTCGTTCCAATTCACATTCCAAGTAATATTCGGCATGCTAATTGCATTGCCGGTTGCCAAATTGCATTATCTCTTATAGTTTCCGAGATATGGACTATCGATAATTTACACCTTAGGCTCTGCTTCTAACTTGGGCCCAAATTGTAAAATGGTCTTATCTATTGGCGATTTCGTTCCAATTCACATTCCAAGTAATATTCGGCATGCTAATTACATTGTCGGTTGCCAAATTGCATTATCTCTTATAGTTTCCGAGATATGGACTATCGATAATTTACACCTTAGGCTCTGCTTCTAACTTGGGCCCAAATTGTAAAATGGTCTTATCTATTGGCGATTTCGCCCCAATTCACATTCCAAGTGATATTCGGCATGCTAATTACATTGCCGGTTGCGAAATTGCATTATCTCTTATAGTTTCCGAGATATGGACTATCAATAATTTACACCTTAGGCTCTGCTTCTAACTTGGGCCCAAATTGTAAAATGGCCTTATTTATTGGCGATTTCGTTCCAATTCACATTCCAAGTAATATTCGGCATGCTAATTACATTGCCGGTTGCCAAATTGCATTATCTCTTATAGTTTCCGAGATATGGACTATCGATAATTTACACCTTAGGCTCTGCTTCTAACTTGGGCCCAAATTGTAAACTGGTCTTATCTATTGGCGATTTCGTTCCAATTCACATTCCAAGTAATATTCGGCATGCTAATTACATTGCCGGTTGCCAAATTGCATTATCTCTTATAGTTTCCGAGATATGGACTATCGATAATTTACACCTTATGCTCTGCTTCTAACTTGGGCCCAAATGGTAAAATGGTCTTATCTATTGGCGATTTCGTTCCAATTCACATTCCAAGTAATATTCGGCATGCTAATTACATTGCCGGTTGCCAAATTGCATTATCTCTTATAGTTTCCGAGATATGGACTATCGATAATTTACACCTTAGGCTCTGCTTCTAACTTGGGCCCAAATTGTAAAATGGTCTTATCTATTGGCGTTTTCGTTCCAATTCACATTCCAAGTAATATTCGGCATGCTAATTACATTGCCGGTTGCCAAATTGCATTATCTCTTATAGTTTCCGAGATATGGACTATCGATAATTTACACCTTAGGCTCTGTTTCTAACTTGGGCCCAAATTGTAAAATGGTCTTCTCTATTGGCGATTTCGTTCCAATTCACATTCCAAGTAATATTCGGCATGCTAATTACATTGCCGGTTGCCAAATTGCATTATCTCTTATAGTTTCCGAGATATGGACTATCGATAATTTACACCTTAGGCTCTGCTTCTAACTTGGGCCCAAATTGTAAAATGGTCTTCTCTATTGGCGATTTCGTTCCAATTCACATTCCAAGTAATATTCGGCATGCTAATTACATTGCCGGTTGCCAAATTGCATTATCTCTTATAGTTTCCGAGATATGGACTATCGATAATTTACACCTTAGGCTCTGCTTCTAACTTGGGCCCAAATTGTAAAATCGTCTTATTTATTGGCGATTTCGTTCCAATTCACATTCCAAGTAATATTCGGCATGCTAATTACATTGCCGGTTGCCAAATTGCATTATCTCTTATAGTTTCCGAGATATGGACTATCGGTAATTTACACCTTAGGCTCTGCTTCTAACTTGGGCCCAAATTGTAAAATGGTCTTATCTATTGGCGATTTCGTTCCAATTCACATTCCAAGTAATATCCGGCATGCTAATTACATTGCCGGTTGCCAAATTGAATTATCTCTTATAGTTTCCGAGATATGGACTATCGATAATTTACACCTTAGGCTCTGCTTCTAACTTGGGCCCAAATTGTAAAATGGTCTTACCTATTGGCGATTTCGTTCCAATTCACATTCCAAGTAATATTCGGCATGCTAATTACATTGCCGGTTGCCAAATTGCATTATCTCTTATAGTTTCCGAGATATGGACTATCGATAATTTACACCTTAGGCTCTGCTTCTAACTTGGGCCCAAATTGTAAAATGGTCTTATCTATTGGCGATTTCGTTCCAATTCACATTCCAAGTAATATTCGGCATGCTAATTACATTGCCGTTTGCCAAATTGCATTATCTCTTATAGTTTCCGAGATATGGACTATCGATAATTTACATCTTAGGCTCTGCTTCTAACTTGGGCCCAAATTGTAAAATCGTCTTATCTATTGGCGATTTCGTTCCAATTCACATTCCAAGTAATATTCGGCATGCTAATTACATTGCCGGTTGCCAAATTGCATTATCTCTTATAGTTTCCGAGATATGGACTATCGATAATTTACACCTTAGGCTCTGCTTCTAACTTGGGCCCAAATTGTAAAATGGTCTTATCTATTGGCGATTTCGTTCCAATTCACATTCCAAGTAATATCCGGCATGCTAATTACATTGCCGGTTGCCAAATTGAATTATCTCTTATAGTTTCCGAGATATGGACTATCGATAATTTACACCTTAGGCTCTGCTTCTAATTTGGGCCCAAATTGTAAAATGGTCTTATCTATTGGCGATTTCGTTCCAATTCACATTCCAAGTAATATTCGGCATGCTAATTACATTGCCGGTTGCCAAATTGCATTATCTCTTATAGTTTCCGAGATATGGACTATCGATAATTTACACCTTAGGCTCTGCTTCTAATTTGGGCCCAAATTGTAAAATGGTCTTATCTATTGGCGATTTCGTTCCAATTCACATTCCAAGTAATATTCGGCATGCTAATTACATTGCCGGTTGCCAAATTGCATTATCTCTTATAGTTTCCGAGATATGGACTATCGATAATTTACATCTTAGGCTCTGCTTCTAACTTGGGCCCAAATTGTAAAATGGTCTTATCTATTGGCGATTTCGTTCCAATTCACATTCCAAGTAATATCCGGCATGCTAATTACATTGCCGGTTGCCAAATTGAATTATCTCTTATAGTTTCCGAGATATGGACTATCGATAATTTACACCTTAGGCTCTGCTTCTAACTTGGGCCCAAATTGTAAAATGGTCTTACCTATTGGCGATTTCGTTCCAATTCACATTCCAAGTAATATTCGGCATGCTAATTACATTGCCGGTTGCCAAATTGCATTATCTCTTATAGTTTCCGAGATATGGACTATCGATAATTTACACCTTAGGCTCTGCTTCTAACTTGGGCCCAAATTGTAAAATGGTCTTATCTATTGGCGATTTCGTTCCAATTCACATTCCAAGTAATATTCGGCATGCTAATTACATTGCCGTTTGCCAAATTGCATTATCTCTTATAGTTTCCGAGATATGGACTATCGATAATTTACATCTTAGGCTCTGCTTCTAACTTGGGCCCAAATTGTAAAATCGTCTTATCTATTGGCGATTTCGTTCCAATTCACATTCCAAGTAATATTCGGCATGCTAATTACATTGCCGGTTGCCAAATTGCATTATCTCTTATAGTTTCCGAGATATGGACTATCGATAATTTACACCTTAGGCTCTGCTTCTAACTTGGGCCCAAATTGTAAAATGGTCTTATCTATTGGCGATTTCGTTCCAATTCACATTCCAAGTAATATCCGGCATGCTAATTACATTGCCGGTTGCCAAATTGAATTATCTCTTATAGTTTCCGAGATATGGACTATCGATAATTTACACCTTAGGCTCTGCTTCTAATTTGGGCCCAAATTGTAAAATGGTCTTATCTATTGGCGATTTCGTTCCAATTCACATTCCAAGTAATATTCGGCATGCTAATTACATTGCCGGTTGCCAAATTGCATTATCTCTTATAGTTTCCGAGATATGGACTATCGATAATTTACATCTTAGGCTCTGCTTCTAACTTGGGCCCAAATTGTAAAATGGTCTTATCTATTGGCGATTTCGTTCCAATTCACATTCCAAGTAATATTCGGCATGCTAATTACATTGCCGGTTGCCAAATTGCATTATCTCTTATAGTTTCCGAGATATGGACTATCGATAATTTACACCTTAGGCTCTGCTTCTAACTTGGGCCCAAATTGTAAAATGGTCTTATCTATTGGCGATTTCGCCCCAATTCACATTCCAAGTGATATTCGGCATGCTAATTACATTGCCGGTTGCGAAATTGCATTATCTCTTATAGTTTCCGAGATATGGACTATCGATAATTTACACCTTAGGCTCTGCTTCTAACTTGGGCCCAAATTGTAAAATGGTCTTATCTATTGGCGATTTCGTTCCAATTCACATTCCAAGTAATATTCGGCATGCTAATTACATTGCCGGTTGCCAAATTGCATTATCTCTTATAGTTTCCGAGATATGGACTATCGATAATTTACACCTTAGGCTCTGCTTCTAACTTGGGCCCAAATTGTAAAATGGTCTTACCTATTGGCGATTTCGTTCCAATTCACATTCCAAGTAATATTCGGCATGCTAATTACATTGCCGGTTGCCAAGTTGCATTATCTCTTATAGTTTCCGAGATATGGACTATCGATAATTTACACCTTAGGCTCTGCTTCTAACTTGGGCCCAAATTGTAAAATGGTCTTATCTATTGGCGATTTCGTTCCAATTCACATTCCAATTAATATTCGGCATGCTAATTACATTGCCGGTTGCCAAATTGCATTATCTCTTATAGTTTCCGAGATATGGACTATCGATAATTTACATCTTAGGCTCTGCTTCTAACTTGGGCCCAAATTGTAAAATGGTCTTATCTATTGGCGATTTCGTTCCAATTCACATTCCAAGTAATATTCGGCATGCTAATTACATTGCCGGTTGCCAAATTGCATTATCTCTTATAGTTTCCGAGATATGGACTATCGATAATTTACACCTTAGGCTCTGCTTCTAACTTGGGCCCAAATTGTAAAATGGTCTTATCTATTGGCGATTTCGCCCCAATTCACATTCCAAGTGATATTCGGCATGCTAATTACATTGCCGGTTGCGAAATTGCATTATCTCTTATAGTTTCCGAGATATGGACTATCAATAATTTACACCTTAGGCTCTGCTTCTAACTTGGGCCCAAATTGTAAAATGGCCTTATTTATTGGCGATTTCGTTCCAATTCACATTCCAAGTAATATTCGGCATGCTAATTACATTGCCGGTTGCCAAATTTTATTATCTCTTATAGTTTCCGAGATATGGACTATCGATAATTTACATCTTAGGCTCTGCTTCTAACTTGGGCCCAAATTGTAAAATGGTCTTATCTATTGGCGATTTCGTTCCAATTCACATTCCAAGCAATATTCGGCATGCTAATTACATTGCCGGTTGCCAAATTGCATTATCTCTTATAGTTTCCGAGATATGGACTATCGATAATTTACACCTTAGGCTCTGCTTCTAACTTGGGCCCAAATTGTAAAATGGTCTTATCTATTGGCGATTTCGTTCCAATTCACATTCCAAGTAATATTCGGCATGCTAATTACATTGCCGGTTGCCAAATTGCATTATCTCTTATAGTTTCCGAGATATGGACTATCGATAATTTACACCTTAGGCTCTGCTTCTAACTTGGGCCCAAATTGTAAAATGGTCTTACCTATTGGCGATTTCGTTCCAATTCACATTCCAAGTAATATTCGGCATGCTAATTACATTGCCGGTTGCCAAGTTGCATTATCTCTTATAGTTTCCGAGATATGGACTATCGATAATTTACACCTTAGGCTCTGCTTCTAACTTGGGCCCAAATTGTAAAATGGTCTTATCTATTGGCGATTTCGTTCCAATTCACATTCCAATTAATATTCGGCATGCTAATTACATTGCCGGTTGCCAAATTGCATTATCTCTTATAGTTTCCGAGATATGGACTATCGATAATTTACACCTTAGGCTCTGCTTCTAACTTGGGCCCAAATTGTAAAATGGTCTTATCTATTGGCGATTTCGTTCCAATTCACATTCCAAGTAATATTCGGCATGCTAATTACATTGCCGTTTGCCAAATTGCATTATCTCTTATAGTTTCCGAGATATGGACTATCGATAATTTACACCTTAGGCTCTGCTTCTAACTTGGGCCCAAATTGTAAAATGGTCTTATCTATTGGCGATTTCGTTCCAATTCACATTCCAAGTAATATTCGGCATGCTAATTACATTGCCGGTTGCCAAATTGCATTATATCTTATAGTTTCCGAGATATGGACTATCGATAATTTACACCTTAGGCTCTGCTTCTAACTTGGGCCCAAATTGTAAAATGGTCTTATCTATTGGCGATTTCGTTCCAATTCACATTCCAAGTAATATTCGGCATGCTAATTACATTGCCGGTTGCCAAATTGAATTATCTCTTATAGTTTCCGAGATATGGACTATCGATAATTTACACCTTAGGCTCTGCTTCTAACTTGGGCCCAAATTGTAAAATGGTCTTACCTATTGGCGATTTCGTTCCACTTCACATTCCAAGTAATATTCGGCATGCTAATTACATTGCCGGTTGCCAAATTGCATTATCTCTTATAGTTTCCGAGATATGGACTATCGATAATTTACACCTTAGGCTCTGCTTCTAACTTGGGCCCAAATTGTAAAATGGTCTTATCTATTGGCGATTTCGTTCCAATTCACATTCCAAGTAATATTCGGCATGCTAATTACATTGGCGGTTGCCAAATTGCATTATCTCTTATAGTTTCCGAGATATGGACTATCGATAATTTACACCTTAGGCTCTGCTTCTAACTTGGGCCCAAATTGTAAAATCGTCTTATCTATTGGCGATTTCGTTCCAATTCACATTCCAAGTAATATTCGGCATGCTAATTACATTGCCGGTTGCCAAATTGCATTATCTCTTATAGTTTCCGAGATATGGACTATCGGTAATTTACACCTTAGGCTCTGCTTCTAACTTGGGCCCAAATTATAAAATGGTCTTATCTATTGGCGATTTCGTTCCAATTCACATTCCAAGTAATATCCGGCATGCTAATTACATTGACGGTTGCCAAATTGAATTATCTCTTATAGTTTCCGAGATATGGACTATCGATAATTTACACCTTAGGCTCTGCTTCTAACTTGGGCCCAAATTGTAAAATGGTTTTACCTATTGGCGATTTCGTTCCAATTCACATTCCAAGTAATATTCGGCATGCTAATTACATTGCCGGTTGCCAAATTGCATTATCTCTTATAGTTTCCGAGATATGGACTATCGATAATTTACACCTTAGGCTCTGTTTCTAACTTGGGCCCAAATTGTAAAATGGTCTTATCTATTGACGATTTCGTTCCAATTCACATTCCAAGTAATATTCGGCATGCTAATTACATTGCCTGTTGCCAAATTGCATTATCTCTTATAGTTTCCGAGATATGGACTATCGATAATTTACACCTTAGGCTCTGCTTCTAACTTGGGCCCAAATTGTAAAATGGTCTTATCTATTGGCGATTTCGTTCCAATTCACATTCCAAGTAATATTCGGCATGCTAATTACATTGCCGGTTGCCAAATTGCATTATCTCTTATAGTTTCCGAGATATGGACTATCGATAATTTACACCTTAGGCTCTGCTTCTTACTTGGGCCCAAATTGTAAAATGGTCTTATCTATTGGCGATTTCGTTCCAATTCACACTCCAAGTAATATTCGGCATGCTAATTACATTGCCGGTTGCGAAATTGCATTATCTCTTATAGTTTCCGAGATATGGACTATCAATAATTTACACCTTAGGCTCTGCTTCTAACTTGGGCCCAAATTGTAAAATGGTCTTATCTATTGGCGATTTCGTCCCAATTCACATTCCAAGTAATATTCGGCATGCTAATTACATTGCCGGTTGCGAAATTGCATTATCTCTTATAGTTTCAGAGATATGGACTATCGATAATTTACACCTTAGGCTCTGCTTCTAACTTGGGCCCAAATTGTAAAATGGTCTTATCTATTGGCGATTTCGTTCCAATTCACATTCCAAGTAATATTCGGCATGCTAATTACATTGCCGGTTGCCAAATTGCATTATCTCTTATAGTTTCCGAGATATGGACTATCGATAATTTACACCTTAGGCTCTGCTTCTAACTTGGGCCCAAATTGTAAAATGGTCTTATCTATTGGCGATTTCGTCCCAATTCACATTCCAAGTGATATTCGGCATGCTAATTGCATTGCCGGTTGCGAAATTGCATTATCTCTTATAGTTTCCGAGATATGGACTATCAATAATTTACACCTTAGGCTCTGCTTCTAACTTGGGCCCAAATTGTAAAATGGTCTTATCTATTGGCGATTTCGTTCCAATTCACATTCCAAGTAATATTCGGCATGCTAATTACATTGCCGGTTGCCAAATTGCATTATCTCTTATAGTCTCCGAGATATGGACTATCGATAATTTACACCTTAGGCTCTGCTTCTAACTTGGGCCCAAATTGTAAAATGGTCTTATCTATTGGCGATTTCGTTCCAATTCACATTCCAAGTAATATTCGGCATGCTAATTACATTGCCGGTTGCCAAATTGCATTATCTCTTATAGTTTCCGAGATATGGACTATCGATAATTTACACCTTAGGCTCTGTTTCTAACTTGGGCCCAAATTGTAAAATGGTCTTATCTATTGACGATTTCGTTCCAATTCACATTCCAAGTAATATTCGGCATGCTAATTACATTGCCTGTTGCCAAATTGCATTATCTCTTATAGTTTCCGAGATATGGACTATCGATAATTTACACCTTAGGCTCTGCTTCTAACTTGGGCCCAAATTGTAAAATGGTCTTATCTATTGGCGATTTCGTTCCAATTCACATTCCAAGTAATATTCGGCATGCTAATTACATTGCCGGTTGCCAAATTGCATTATCTCTTATAGTTTCCGAGATATGGACTATCGATAATTTACACCTTAGGCTCTGCTTCTTACTTGGGCCCAAATTGTAAAATGGTCTTATCTATTGGCGATTTCGTTCCAATTCACACTCCAAGTAATATTCGGCATGCTAATTACATTGCCGGTTGCGAAATTGCATTATCTCTTATAGTTTCCGAGATATGGACTATCAATAATTTACACCTTAGGCTCTGCTTCTAACTTGGGCCCAAATTGTAAAATGGTCTTATCTATTGGCGATTTCGTCCCAATTCACATTCCAAGTAATATTCGGCATGCTAATTACATTGCCGGTTGCGAAATTGCATTATCTCTTATAGTTTCAGAGATATGGACTATCGATAATTTACACCTTAGGCTCTGCTTCTAACTTGGGCCCAAATTGTAAAATGGTCTTACCTATTGGCAATTTCGTTCCAATTCACATTCCAAGTAATATTCGGCATGCTAATTACATTGCCGGTTGCCAAATTGCATTATCTCTTATAGTTTCCGAGATATGGACTATCGATAATTTACACCTTAGGCTCTGCTTCTAACTTGGGCCCAAATTGTAAAATGGTCTTATCTATTGGCGATTTCGTTCCAATTCACATTCCAAGTAATATTCGACATGCTAATTACATTGCCGGTTGCCAAATTGCATTAACTCTTATAGTTTCCGAGATATGGACTATCGATAATTTACACCTTAGGCTCTGCTTCTAACTTGGGCCCAAATTGTAAAATGGTCTTATCTATTGGCGATTTCGTTCCAATTCACATTCCAAGTAATATTCGGCATGCTAATTACATTGCCGGTTGCCAAATTGCATTATCTCTTATAGTTTCCGAGATATGGACTATCGATAATTTACACCATAGGCTCTGCTTATAACTTGGGCCCAAATTGTAAAATGGTCTTATCTATTGGCGATTTCGTTCCAATTCACATTCCAAGTAATATTCGGCATGCTAATTACATTGCCGGTTGCCAAATTGCATTATCTCTTATAGTTTCCGAGATATGGACTATCGATAATTTACACCTTAGGCTCTGCTTCTAACTTGGGCCCAAATTGTAAAATGGTCTTATCTATTTGCGATTTCGTTCCAATTCACATTCCAAGTAATATTCGGCATGCTAATTACATTGCCGGTTGCCAAATTGAATTATCTCTTATAGTTTCCGAGATATGGACTATCGATAATTTACACCTTAGGCTCTGCTTCTAACTTGGGCCCAAATTGTAAAATGGTCTTACCTATTGGCGATTTCGTTCCAATTCACATTCCAAGTAATATTCGGCATGCTAATTACATTGCCGGTTGCCAAATTGCATTATCTCTTATAGTTTCCGAGATATGGACTATCGATAATTTACACCTTAGGCTCTGCTTCTAACTTGGGCCCAAATTGTAAAATGGTCTTATCTATTGGCGATTTCGTTCCAATTCACATTCCAAGTAATATTCGGCATGCTAATTACATTGCCTGTTGCCAAATTGCATTATCTCTTATAGTTTCCGAGATATGGACTATCGATAATTTACACCTTAGGCTCTGCTTCTAACTTGGGCCCAAATTGTAAAATGGTCTTATCTATTGGCGATTTCGTCCCAAATCACATTCCAAGTGATATTCGGCATGCTAATTACATTGCCGGTTGCGAAATTGCATTATCTCTTATAGTTTCCGAGATATGGACTATCGATAATTTACACCTTAGGCTCTGCTTCTAACTTGGGCCCAAATTGTAAAATGGTCTTATCTATTGGCGATTTCGTTCCAATTCACATTCCAAGTAATATTCGGCATGCTAATTACATTGCCGGTTGCCAAATTGCATAATCTCTTATAGTTTCCGAGATATGGACTATCGATAATTTACACCTTAGGCTCTGCTTCTAACTTGGGCCCAAATTGTAAAATGGTCTTATCTATTGGCGATTTAGTTGCAATTCACATTCCAAGTAATATTCGGCATACTAATTACATTGCCGGTTGCCAAATTGCATTATCTCTTATAGTTTCCGAGATATGGACTATCGATAATTTACACCTTAGGCTCTGCTTCTAACTTGGGCCCAAATTGTAAAATGGTCTTATCTATTGGCGATTTCGTTCCAATTCGCATTCCAAGTAATATTCGGCATGCTAATTATATTGCCGGTTGCCAAATTGCATTATCTCTTATAGTTTCCGAGATATGGACTATCGATAATTTACACCTTAGGCTCTGCTTCTAACTTGGGCCCAAATTGTAAAATGGTCTTATCTATTAGCGATTTCGTTCCAATTCACATTCCAAGTAATATTCGGCATGCTAATTACATTGCCGTTTGCCAAATTGCATTATCTCTTATAGTTTCCGAGATATGGACTATTGATAATTTACACCTTAGGCTCTGCTTCTAACTTGGGCCCAAATTGTAAAATGGTCTTATCTATTGGCGATTTCGTTCCAATTCACATTCCAAGTAATATTCGGCATGCTAATTACATTGCCGGTTGCCAAATTGCATTATCTCTTATAGTTTCCGAGATATGGACTATCGATAATTTACACTTTAGGCTCTGCTTCTAACTTGGGCCCAAATTGTAAAATGGTCTTATCTATTGGCGATTTCGTTCCAATTCACATTCCAAGTAATATTCGGCATGCTAATTACATTGCCGGTTGCCAAATTGCATTATCTCTTATAGTTTCCGAGATATGGACTATCGATAATTTACACCTTAGGCTCTGCTTCTAACTTGGGCCCAAATTGTAAAATGGTCTTATCTATTGGCGATTTCGTTCCAATTCACATTCCAAGTAATATTCGGCATGCTAATTACATTGCCGGTTGCCAAATTGCACTATCTCTTATAGTTTCCGAGATATGGAATATCGATAATTTACACCTTAGGCTCTGCTTCTAACTTGGGCCCAAATTGTAAAATGGTCTTATCTATTGGCGATTTCGTCCCAATTCACATTCCAAGTGATATTCGGCATGCTAATTACATTGCCGGTTGCGAAATTGCATTATCTCTTATAGTTTGCGAGATATGGACTATCAATAATTTACACCTTAGGCTCTGCTTCTAACTTGGGCCCAAATTGTAAAATGGTCTTATCTATTGGCGATTTCGTTCCAATTCACATTCCAAGTAATATTCGGCATGCTAATTACATTGCCGGTTGCCAAATTGCATTATCTTTTATAGTTTCCGAGATATGGACTATCGATAATTTACACCTTAGGCTCTGCTTCTAACTTGGGCCCAAATTGTAAAATGGTCTTATCTATTGGCGATTTCGTTCCAATTCACATTCCAAGTAATATTCGGCATGCTAATTACACTGCCGGTTGCCAAATTGCATTATCTCTTATAGTTTCCGAGATATGGACTATCGATAATTTACACCTTAGGCTATGCTTCTAACTTGGGCCCAAATTGTAAAATGGCCTTATCTATTGGCGATTTCGTTCCAATTCACATTCCAAGTAATATTCGGCATGCTAATTACATTGCCGGTTGCCAAATTGCATTATCTCTTATAGTTTCCGAGATATGGACTATCGATAATTTACACCTTAGGCTCTGCTTCTAACTTGGGCCCAAATTGTAAAATGGTCTTATCTATTGGCGATTTCGTTCCAATTCACATTCCAAGTAATATTTGGCATGCTAATTACATTGCCGGTTGCCAAATTGCATTATCTCTTATAGTTTCCGAGATATGGACTATCGATAATTTACACCTTAGGCTCTGCTTCTAACTTGGGCCCAAATTGTAAAATGGTCTTATCTATTGGCGATTTCGTTCCAATTCACATTCCAAGTAATATTCGGCATGCTAATTACATTGCCGGTTGCCAAATTGCATTATCTCTTATAGTTTCCGAGATATGGACTATCCATAATTTACACCTTAGGCTCTGCTTCTAACTTGGGCCCAAATTGTAAAATGGTCTTATCTATTGGCGATTTCGTTCCAATTCACACTCCAAGTAATATTCGGCATGCTAATTACATTGCCGGTTGCGAAATTGCATTATCTCTTATAGTTTCCGAGATATGGACTATCGATAATTTACACCTTAGGCTCTGCTTCTAACTTGGGCCCAAATTGTAAAATGGTCTTATCTATTGGCGATTTCGTTCCAATTCACATTCCAAGTAATATTCGGCATGCTAATTACATTGCCGGTTGCCAAATTGCATTATCTCTTATAGTTTCCGAGATATGGACTATCCATAATTTACACCTTAGGCTCTGCTTCTAACTTGGGCCCAAATTGTAAAATGGTCTTATCTATTGGCGATTTCGTTCCAATTCACATTCCAAGTAATATTCGGCATGCTAATTACATTGCCGGTTGCCAAATTGCATTATCTCTTATAGTTTCCGAGATATGGACTATCGATAATTTACACCTTAGGCTCTGCTTCAAACTTGGGCCCAAATTGTAAAATGGTGTTATCTATTGGCGATTTCGTCCCAATTCACATTCCAAGTGATATTCGGCATGCTAATTACATTGCCGGTTGCGAAATTGCATTATCTCTTATAGTTTCCGAGATATGGACTATCGATAATTTACACCTTAGGCTCTGCTTCTAACTTGGGCCCAAATTGTAAAATGGACTTATCTATTGGCGATTTCGTTCCAATTCACATTCCAAGTAATATTTGGCATGCTAATTACATTGCCGGTTGCCAAATTGCATTATCTCTTATAGTTTCCGAGATATATACTATCGATAATTTACATCTTAGGCTCTGCTTCTAACTTGGGCCCAAATTGTAAAATGGTCTTATCTATTGGCGATTTCGTTCCAATTCACATTCCAAGTAATATTCGGCATGCTAATTACATTGCCGGTTGCCAAATTGCATTATCTCTTATAGTTTCCGAGATATGGACTATCGATAATTTACACCTTAGGCTCTGCTTCTAACTTGGGCCCAAATTGTAAAATGGTCTTATCTATTGGCGATTTCGTTCCAACTCCCACTCCAAGTAATATTCGGCATGCTAATTACATTGCCGGTTGCGAAATTGCATTATCTCTTATAGTTTCCGAGATATGGACTATCGATTATTTACACCTTAGGCTCTGCTTCTAACTTGGGCCCAAATTGTAAAATGGTCTTATCTATTGGCGATTTCGTTCCAATTCACATTCCAAGTAATATTCTTCATGCTAATTACATTGCCGGTTGCCAAATTGCATTATCTCTTATAGTTTCCGAGATATAGACTATCGATAATTTACACCTTAGGCTCTGCTTCTAACTTGGGCCCAAATTGTAAAATGGTCTTATCTATTGGCGATTTCGTTCCAATTCACATTCCAAGTAATATTCGGCATGCTAATTACATTGCCGGTTGCCAAATTGCATTATCTCTTATAGTTTCCGAGATATGGACTATCGATAATTTACACCTTAGGCTCTGCTTCTAACTTGGGCCCAAATTGTAAAATGGTCTTATCTATTGGCGATTTCGTCCCAATTCACATTCCAAGTGATATTCGGCATGCTAATTTCATTGCCGGTTGCGAAATTGCATTATCTCTTATAGTTTCCGAGATATGGACTATCAATAATTTACACCTTAGGCTCTGCTTCTAACTTGGGCCCAAATTGTAAAATGGTCTTATCTATTGGCGATTTCGTTCCAATTCACATTCCAAGTAATATTCGGCATGCTAATTACATTGCCGGTTGCCAAATTGCATTATCTCTTATAGTTTCCGAGATATGGACTATCGATAATTTACACCTTAGGCTCTGCTTCTAACTTGGGCCCAAATTGTAAAATGGTCTTATCTATTGGCGATTTCGTTCCAATTCACATTCCAAGTAATATTCGGCATGCTAATTACATTGCCGGTTGCCAAATTGCATTATCTCTTATAGTTTCCGAGATATGGACTATCGATAATTTACACCTCAGGCTCTGCTTCTAACTTGGGCCCAAATTGTAAAATGGTCTTATCTATTGGCGATTTCGTTCCAATTCACATTCCAAGTAATATTCGGCATGCTAATTACATTGCCGGTTGCCAAATTGCATTATCTCTTATAGTTTCCGAGATATGGACTATCGATAATTTACACCTTAGGCTCTGCTTCTAACTTGGGCCCAAATTGTAAAATGGTCTTATCTATTGGCGATTTCGTCCCAATTCACATTCCAAGTGATATTCGGCATGCTAATTTCATTGCCGGTTGCGAAATTGCATTATCTCTTATAGTTTCCGAGATATGGACTATCAATAATTTACACCTTAGGCTCTGCTTCTAACTTGGGCCCAAATTGTAAAATGGTCTTATCTATTGGCGATTTCGTTCCAATTCACATTCCAAGTAATATTCGGCATGCTAATTACATTGCCGGTTGCCAAATTGCATTATCTCTTATAGTTTCCGAGATATGGACTATCGATAATTTACACCTTAGGCTCTGCTTCTAACTTGGGCCCAAATTGTAAAATGGTCTTATCTATTGGCGATTTCGTTCCAATTCACATTCCAAGTAATATTCGGCATGCTAATTACATTGCCGGTTGCCAAATTGCATTATCTCTTATAGTTTCCGAGATATGGACTATCGATAATTTACACCTCAGGCTCTGCTTCTAACTTGGGCCCAAATTGTAAAATGGTCTTACCTATTGGCGATTTCGTTCCAATTCACATTCCAAGTAATATTCGGCATGCTAATTACATTGCCGTTTGCCAAATTGCATTATCTCTTATAGTTTCCGAGATATGGACTATCGATAATTTACACCTTAGGCTCTGCTTCTAACTTGGGCCCAAATTGTAAAATGGCCTTATCTATTGGCGATTTCGTTCCAATTCACATTCCAAGTAATATTCGGCATGCTAATTACATTGCCGGTTGCCAAATTGCATTATCTCTTATAGTTTCCGAGATATGGACTATCGATAATTTACACCTTAGGCTCTGCTTCTAACTTGGGCCCAAATTGTAAAATGGTCTTATCTATTGGCGATTTCGTCCCAATTCACATTCCAAGTGATATTCGGCATGCTAATTACATTGCCGGTTGCGAAATTGCATTATCGCTTATAGTTTCCGAGATATGGACTATCGATAATTTACACCTTAGGCTCTGCTTCTAACTTGGGCCCAAATTGTAAAATGGTCTTATCTATTGGCGATTTCGTTCCAATTCACATTCCAAGTAATATTCGGCATGCTAATTACATTGCCGGTTGCCAAATTGCACTATCTCTTATAGTTTCCGAGATATGGACTATCGATAATTTACACCTTAGGCTCTGCTTCTAACTTGGGCCCAAATTGTAAAATGGTCTTATCAATTGGAGATTTCGTTCCAATTCACATTCCAAGTAATATTCGGCATGCTAATTACATTGCCGGTTGCCAAATTGCATTATCTCTTATAGTTTTCGAGATATGGACTATCGATAATTTACACCTTAGGCTCTGCTTCTAACTTGGGCCCAAATTGTAAAATGGTCTTATCTATTGGAGATTTAGTTGCAATTCACATTCCAAGTAATATTCGGCATGCTAATTACATTGCCGGTTGCCAAATTGCATTATCTCTTATAGTTTCCGAGATATGGACTATCGATAATTTACACCTTAGGCTCTGCTTCTAACTTGGGCCCAAATGGTAAAATGGTCTTATCTATTGGCGATTTCGTCCCAATTCACATTCCAAGTGATATTCGGCATGCTAATTACATTGCCGGTTGCGAAATTGCATTATCTCTTATAGTTTCCGAGATATGGACTATCAATAATTTACACCTTAGGCTCTGCTTCTAACTTGGGCCCAAATTCTAAAATGGTCTTATCTATTGGCGATTTCGTTCCAATTCACATTCCAAGTAATATTCGGCATGCTAATTACATTGCCGGTTGCCAAATTGCATTATCTCTTATAGTTTCCGAGATATGGACTATCGATAATTTACACCTTAGGCTCTGCTTCTAACTTGGGCCCAAATTGTAAAATGGTCTTATCTATTGGCGATTTCGTCCCAATTCACATTCCAAGTAATATTCGGCATGCTAATTACATTGCCGGTTGCCAAATTGCATTATCTCTTATAGTTTCCGAGATATGGACTATCGATAATTTACACCTTGGGCTCTGCTTCTAACTTGGGCCCAAATTGTAAAATGGTCTTATCTATTGGCGATTTCGTTCCAATTCACATTCCAAGTAATATTCGGCATGCTAATTACATTGCCGGTTGCCAAATTGCATTATCTCTTATAGTTTCCGAGATATGGACTATCGATAATTTACAAGGCTCGTCCATCGATCGATGGACGAACCTGCTTCTAACTTGGGCCCAAATTGTAAAATGGTCTTATCTATTGGCGATTTCGTTCCAATTCACATTCCAAGTAATATTCGGCATGCTAATTACATTGCCGGTTGCCAAATTGCATTATCTCTTATAGTTTCCGAGATATGGACTATCGATAATTTACACCTTAGGCTCTGCTTCTAACTTGGGCCCAAATTGTAAAATGGTCTTATCTATTGGCGATTTCGTCCCAATTCACATTCCAAGTGATATTCGGCATGCTAATTACATTGCCGGTTGCGAAATTGCATTATCTCTTATAGTTTCCGAGATATGGACTATCGATAATTTACACCTTAGGCTCTGCTTCTAACTTGGGCCCAAATTGTAAAATGGTCTTATCTATTGGCGATTTCGTTCCAATTCACATTCCAAGTAATATTCGGCATGCTAATTACATTGCCGGTTGCCAAATTGCATTATCTCTTATAGTTTCCGAGATATGGACTATCGATAATTTACACCTTAGGCTCTGCTTCTAACTTGGGCCCAAATTGTAAAATGGTCTTATCTATTGGCGATTTAGTTGCAATTCACATTCCAAGTAATATTCGGCATGCTGATTACATTGCCGGTTGCCAAATTGCATTATCTCTTATAGTTTTCGAGATATGGACTATCGATAATTTACACCTTAGGCTCTGCTTCTAACTTGGGCCCAAATTGTAAAATGGTCTTATCTATTGGCGATTTCGTTCCAATTCACATTCCAAGTAATATTCGGCATGCTAATTACATTGCCGGTTGCCAAATTGCATTATCTCTTATAGTTTCCGAGATATGGACTATCGATAATTTACACATTAGTCTCTGCTTCTAACTTGTGCCCAAATTGTAAAATGGTCTTATCAATTGGCGATTTCGTTCCAATTCACATTCCAAGTAATATTCGGCATGCTAATTACATTGCCGGTTGCCAAATTGCATTATCTCTTATAGTTTCCGAGATATGGACTATCGATAATTTACACCTTAGGCTCTGCTTCTAACTTGGGCCCAAATTGTAAAATGGTCTTATCTATTGGAGATTTAGTTGCAATTCACATTCCAAGTAATATTCGGCATGCTAATTCCATTGCCGGTTGCCAAATTGCATTATCTCTTATAGTTTCCGAGATATGGACTATCGATAATTTACACCTCAGGCTCTGCTTCTAACTTGGGCCCAAATTGTAAAATGGTCTTATCTATTGGCGATTTCGTTCCAATTCACATTCCAAGTAATATTCGGCATGCTAATTACATTGCCGGTTGCCAAATTGCATTATCTCTTATAGTTTAAGAGATATGGACTATCGATAATTTACACCTTAGGCTCTGCTTCTAACTTGGGCCCAAATTGTAAAATGGTCTTATCTATTGGCGATTTCGTTCCAATTCACATTCCAAGTAATATTCGGCTGCTAATTACATTGCCGGTTGCCAAATTGCATTATCTCTTATAGTTTCCGAGATATGGACTATCGATAATTTACACCTTAGGCTCTGCTTCTAACTTGGGCCCAAATTGTAAAATGGTCTTATCTATTGGCGATTTCGTTCCAATTCACACTCCAAGTAATATTCGGCATGCTAACTACATTGCCGGTTGCGAAATTGCATTATCTCTTATAGTTTCCGAAATATGGACTATCGATAATTTACACCTTAGGCTCTGCTTCTAACTTGGGCCCAAATTGTAATATGGTCTTATATATTGGCGATTTCGTTCCAATTCACATTCCAAGTAATATTCGGCATGCTAATTACATTGCCGGTTGCCAAATTGCATTATCTCTTATAGTTTCCGAGATATGGACTATCGATAATTTACACCTTAGGCTCTGCTTCTAACTTGGGCCCAAATTGTAAAATGGTCTTATCAATTGGCGATTTCGTTCCAATTCACATTCCAAGTAATATTCGGCATGCTAATTACATTGCCGGTTGCCAAATTGCATTATCTCTTATAGTTTCCGAGATATGGACTATCGATAATTTACACCTTAGGCTCTGCTTCTAACTTGGGCCCAAATTGTAAAATGGTCTTATCTATTGGAGATTTAGTTGCAATTCACATTCCAAGTAATATTCGGCATGCTAATTACATTGCCGGTTGCCAAATTGCATTATCTCTTATAGTTTCCGAGATATGGACTATCGATAATTTACACCTTAGGCTCTGCTTCTAACTTGGGCCCAAATTGTAAAATGGTCTTATCTATTGGCGATTTCGTCCCAATTCATATTCCAAGTGATATTCGGCATGCTAATTACATTGCCGGTTGCGAAATTGCATTATCTCTTATAGTTTCCGAGATATGGACTATCAATAATTTACACCTTAGGCTCTGCTTCTAACTTGGTCCCAAATTCTAAAATGGTCTTATCTATTGGCGATTTCGTTCCAATTCACATTCCAAGTAATATTCGGCATGCTAATTACATTGCCGGTTGCCAAATTGCATTATCTCTTATAGTTTCCGAGATATGGACTATCGATAATTTACACCTTAGGCTCTGCTTCTAACTTGGGCCCAAATTGTAAAATGGTCTTATCTATTGGAGATTTAGTTGCAATTCACATTCCAAGTAATATTCGGCATGCTAATTACATTGCCGGTTGCCAAATTGCATTATCTCTTATAGTTTCCGAGATATGGACTATCGATAATTTACACCTTAGGCTCTGCTTCTAACTTGGGCCCAAATTGTAAAATGGTCTTATCTATTGGCGATTTCGTTCCAATTCACATTCCAAGTAATATTCGGCATGCTAATTACATTGCCGGTTGCCAAATTGCATTATCTCTTATAGTTTCCGAGATATGGACTATCGATAATTTACACCTTAGGCTCTGCTTCTAACTTGGGCCCAAATTGTAAAATGGTCTTATCTATTGGCGATTTCGTTCCAATTCACATTCCAAGTAATATTCGGCTGCTAATTACATTGCCGGTTGCCAAATTGCATTATCTCTTATAGTTTCCGAGATATGGACTATCGATAATTTACACCTTAGGCTCTGCTTCTAACTTGGGCCCAAATTGTAAAATGGTCTTATCTATTGGCGATTTCGTTCCAATTCACACTCCAAGTAATATTCGGCATGCTAATTACATTGCCGGTTGCGAAATTGCATTATCTCTTATAGTTTCCGAGATATGGACTATCGATAATTTACACCTTAGGCTCTGCTTCTAACTTGGGCCCAAATTGTAAAATGGTCTTATCTATTGGCGATTTCGTTCCAATTCACATTCCAAGTAATATTCGGCATGCTAATTACATTGCCGGTTGCCAAATTGCATTATCTCTTATAGTTTCCGAGATATGGACTATCGATAATTTACACCTTAGGCTCTGCTTCTAACTTGGGCCCAAATTGTAAAATGGTCTTATCAATTGGAGATTTCGTTCCAATTCACATTCCAAGTAATATTCGGCATGCTAATTACATTGCCGGTTGCCAAATTGCATTATCTCTTATAGTTTTCGAGATATGGACTATCGATAATTTACACCTTAGGCTCTGCTTCTAACTTGGGCCCAAATTGTAAAATGGTCTTATCTATTGGAGATTTCGTTGCAATTCACATTCCAAGTAATATTCGGCATGCTAATTACATTGCCGGTTGCCAAATTGCATTATCTCTTATAGTTTCCGAGATATGGACTATCGATAATTTACACCTTAGGCTCTGCTTCTAACTTGGGCCCAAATGGTAAAATGGTCTTATCTATTGGCGATTTCGTCCCAATTCACATTCCAAGTGATATTCGGCATGCTAATTACATTGCCGGTTGCGAAATTGCATTATCTCTTATAGTTTCCGAGATATGGACTATCAATAATTTACACCTTAGGCTCTGCTTCTAACTTGGGCCCAAATTCTAAAATGGACTTATCTATTGGCGATTTCGTTCCAATTCACATTCCAAGTAATATTCGGCATGCTAATTACATTGCCGGTTGCCAAATTGCATTATCTCTTATAGTTTCCGAGATATGGACTATCGATAATTTACACCTTAGGCTCTGCTTCTAACTTGGGCCCAAATTGTAAAATGGTCTTATCTATTGGCGATTTCGTTCCAATTCACATTCCAAGTAATATTCGGCATGCTAATTACATTGCCGGTTGCCAAATTGCATTATCTCTTATAGTTTCCGAGATATGGACTATCGATAATTTACACCTTAGGCTCTGCTTCTAACTTGGGCCCAAATTGTAAAATGGTCTTATCTATTGGCGATTTCGTTCCAATTCACATTCCAAGTAATATTCGGCATGCTAATTACATTGCCGGTTGCCAAATTGCATTATCTCTTATAGTTTCCGAGATATGGACTATCGATAATTTACACCTTAGGCTCTGCTTCTAACTTGGGCCCAAATTGTAAAATGGTCTTATCTATTGGCGATTTCGTTCCAATTCACATTCCAAGTAATATTCGGCATGCTAATTACATTGCCGGTTGCCAAATTGCATTATCTCTTATAGTTTCCGAGATATGGACTATGGATAATTTACACCTTATGCTCTGCTTCTAACTTGGGCCCAAATTGTAAAATGGTCTTATCTATTGGCGATTTCATTCCAATTCACATTCCAAGTAATATTCGGCATGCTAATTACATTGCCGGTTGCCAAATTGCATTATCTCTTATAGTTTCCGAGATATGGACTATCGATAATTTACACCTTAGACTCTGCTTCTAACTTGGGCCCAAATTGTAAAATGGTCTTATCTATTGGCGATTTCGTTCCAATTCACATTCCAAGGAATATTCGGCATGCTAATTACATTGCCGGTTGCCAAATTGCATTATCTCTTATAGTTTCCGAGATATGGACTATCGGTAATTTACACCTTAGGCTCTGCTTTTAACTTGGGCCCAAATTGTAAAATCGTCTTATCTATTGGCGATTTCGTTCCAATTCACATTCCAAGTAATATTCGGCATGCTAATTACATTGCCGGTTGCCAAATTGCATTATCTCTTATAGTTTCCGAGATATGGACTATCGATAATTTACACCTTAGGCTCTGCTTCTAACTTGGGCCCAAATTGTAAAATGGTCTTATCTATTGGCGATTTCGTTCCAATTCACATTCCAAGTAATATTCGGCATGTTAATTAAATTGCCGGTTGCCAAATTGCATTATCTCTTATAGTTTCCGAGATATGGACTATCGATAATTTATACCTTAGGCTCTGCTTCTAACTTGGGCCCAAATTGTAAAATCGTCTTATCTATTGGCGATTTCTTTCCAATTCACATTCCAAGTAATATTCGGCATGCTAATTACATTGCCGGTTGCCAAATTGCATTATCTCTTATAGTTTCCGAGATATGGACTATCGATAATTTACACCTTAGGCTCTGCTTCTAACTTGGGCCCAAATTGTAAAATGGTCTTATCTATTGGCGATTTCGTTACAATTCACATTCCAAGTAATATTCGGCATGCTAATTACTTTGCCGGTTGCGAAACTGCATTATCTCTTATAGTTTCCGAGATATGGACTATCGATAATTTACACCTTAGGCTCTGCTTCTAACTTGGGCCCAAATTGTAAAATGGTCTTATCTATTGGCGATTTCGTTCCAATTCACATTCCAAGTAATATTCGGCATGCTAATTACATTGCCGGTTGCCAAATTGCATTATCTCTTATAGCTTCCGAGATACGGACTATCGATAATTTACACCTTAGGCTCTGCTTCTAACTTGGGCCCAAATTGTAAAATGGTCTTATCTATTGGCGATTTCGTTCCAATTCACATTCCAAGTAATATTCGGCATGCTAATTACATTGCCGGTTGCCAAATTGCATTATCTCTTATAGTTTCCGAGATATGGACTATCGATAATTTACACCTTAGGCTCTGCTTCTAACTTGGGCCCAAATTGTAATATGGTCTTATCTATTGGCGATTTCGTTCCAATTCACATTCCAAGTAATATTCGGCATGCTAATTATATTGCCGGTTGCCAAATTGCATTATCTCTTATAGTTTCCGAGATACGGACTATCGATAATTTACACCTTAGGCTCTGCTTCTAACTTGGGCCCAAATTGTAATATGGTCTTATATATTGGCGATTTCGTTCCAATTCACATTCCAAGTAATATTCGGCATGCTAATTACATTGCCGGTTGCCAAATTGCATTATCTCTTATATTTTCCGAGATACGGACTATCGATAATTTACACCTTAGGCTCTGCTTCTAACTTGGGCCCAAATTGTAAAATGGTCTTATCTATTGGCGATTTCGTTACAATTCACATTCCAAGTAATATTCGGCATGCTAATTACTTTGCCGGTTGCGAAACTGCATTATCTCTTATAGTTTCCGAGATATGGACTATCGATAATTTACACCTTAGGCTCTGCTTCTAACTTGGGCCCAAATTGTAATATGGTCTTATCTATTGGCGATTTCGTTCCAATTCACATTCCAAGTAATATTCGGCATGTTAATTACATTGCCGGTTGCCAAATTGCATTATCTCTTATAGTTTCCGAGATACGGACTATCGATAATTTACACCTTAGGCTCTGCTTCTAACTTGGGCCCAAATTGTAAAATGGTCTTATCTATTGGCGATTTCGTTCCAATTCACACTCCAAGTAATATTCGGCATGCTAATTACATTGCCGGTTGCGAAATTGCATTATCTCTTATAGTTTCCGAGATATGGACTATCCATAATTTACACCTTAGGCTCTGCTTCTAACTTGGGCCCAAATTGTAAAATGGTCTTATCTATTGGCGATTTCGTTCCAATTCACATTCCAAGTAATATTCGGCATGCTAATTACATTGCCGGTTGCCAAATTGCATTATCTCTTATAGTTTCCGAGATATGGACTATCGATAATTTACACCTTAGGCTCTGCTTCTAACTTGGGCCCAAATTGTAAAATGGTCTTATCTATTGGCGATTTCGTTCCAATTCACATTCCAAGTAATATTCGGCATGCTAATTACATTGCCGGTTGCCAAATTGAATTATCTCTTATAGTTTCCGAGATATGGACTATCGATAATTTACACCTTAGGCTCTGCTTCTAACTTGGGCCCAAATTGTAAAATGGTCTTCTCTATTGGCGATTTCGTTCCAATTCACATTCCAAGTAATATTCGGCATGCTAATTACATTGCCGGTTCCCAAATTGCATTATCTCTTATAGTTTCCGAGATATGGACTATCGATTATTTTTAACCTTAGGCTCTGCTTCTAACTTGGGCCCAAACTGTAAAATGGTCTTATCTATTGGCGATTTCGTTCCAATTCACATTCCAAGTAGTATTCGGCATGCTAATTACATTGCCGGTTGCCAAATTGCATTATCTCTTATAGTTTCTGAGATATGGACTATCGATAATTTACACCTTAGGCTCTGCTTCTAACTTGGGCCCAAATTGTAAAATGGTCTTATCTATTGGCGATTTCGTCCCAATTCACATTCCAAGTAATATTCGGCATGCTAATTACATTGCCAGTTTCCAAATTGCATTATCTCTTATAGTTTCCGAGATATGGACTATGGATAATTTACACCTTAGGCTCTGCTTCTAACTTGGGCCCAAATTGTAAAATGGTCTTATCTATTGGCGATTTCATTCCAATTCACATTCCAAGTAATATTCGGCATGCTAATTACATTGCCGGTTGCCAAATTGCATTATCTCTTATAGTTTCCGAGATATGGACTATCGATAATTTACACCTTAGGCTCTGCTTCTAACTTGGGCCCAAATTGTAAAATGGTCTTATCTATTGGCGATTTCGTTCCAATTCACATTCCAAGGAATATTCGGCATGCTAATTACATTGCCGGTTGCCAAATTGCATTATCTCTTATAGTTTCCGAGATATGGACTATCGGTAATTTACACCTTAGGCTCTGCTTCTAACTTGGGCCCAAATTGTAAAATCGTCTTATCTATTGGCGATTTCGTTCCAATTCACATTCCAAGTAATATTCGGCATGCTAATTACATTGCCGGTTGCCAAATTGCATTATCTCTTATAGTTTCCGAGATATGGACTATCGATAATTTACACCTTAGGCTCTGCTTCTAACTTGGGCCCAAATTGTAAAATGGTCTTATCTATTGGCGATTTCGTTCCAATTCACATTCCAAGTAATATTCGGCATGCTAATTACATTGCCGGTTGCCAAATTGCATTATCTCTTATAGTTTCCGAGATATGGACTATCGATAATTTACACCTTAGGCTCTGCTTCTAACTGGGGCCCAAATTGTAAAATGGTCTTATCTATTGGCGATTTCGTTCCAATTCACATTCCTAGTAATATTCGGCATGCTAATTACATTGCCGGTTGCCAAATTGCATTATCTCTTATAGTTTCCGAGATATGGACTATCGATAATTTACACCTTAGGCTCTGCTTCTAACTTGGGCCCAAATTGTAATATGGTCTTATCTATTGGCGATTTCGTTCCAATTCACATTCCAAGTAATATTCGGCATGCTCATTACATTGCCGGTTGCCAAATTGCATTATCTCTTATAGTTTCCGAGATATGGACTATGGATAATTTACACCTTAGGCTCTGCTTCTAACTTGGGCCCAAATTGTAAAATGGTCTTATCTATTGGCGATTTCGTTCCAATTCACATTCCAAGTAATATTCGGCATGCTAATTACATTGCCGGTTGCCAAATTGCATTATCTCTTATAGTTTCTGAGATATGGACTATCGATAATTTACACCTTAGGCTCTGCTTCTAACTTGGGCCCAAATTGTAAAATGGTCTTATCTATTGGCGATTTCGTTCCAATTCACATTCCAAGTAATATTCGGCATGCTAATTACATTGCCGGTTGCCAAATTGCATTATCTCTTATAGTTTCCGAGATATGGACTATGGATAATTTACACCTTAGGCTCTGCTTCTAACTTGGGCCCAAATTGTAAAATGGTCTTATCTATTGGCGATTTCGTTCCAATTCACATTCCAAGTAATATTCGGCATGCTAATTACATTGCCGGTTGCTAAATTGCATTATCTCTTATAGTTTCCGAGATATGGACTATCGATAATTTACATCTTAGGCTCTGCTTCTAACTTGGGCCCAAATTGAAAAATGGTCTTATCTATTGCCGATTTCGTTCCAATTCACATTCCAAGTAATATTCGGCATGCTAATTACATTGCCGGTTGCCAAATTGCATTATCTCTTATAGTTTCCGAGATATGGACTATCGATAATTTACATCTTAGGCTCTGCTTCTAACTTGTTCCCAAATTGTAAAATGGTCTTATCTATTGCCGATTTCGTTCCAATTCATATTCCAAGTAATATTCGGCATGCTAATTACATTGCCGGTTGCCAAATTGCATTATCTCTTATAGTTTCCGAGATATGGACTATCGATAATTTACACCTTAGGCTCTGCTTCTAACTTGGGCCCAAATTGTAAAATGGTCTTATCTATTGGCGATTTCGTTCCAATTCACATTCCAAGTAATATTCGGCATGCTAATTACATTGCCGGTTGCCAAATTGCATTATCTCTTGTAGTTTCCGAGATATGGACTATCGATAATTTACACCTTAGGCTCTGCTTCTAACTTGGGCCCAAATTGTAAAATCGCCTTATCTATTGGCGATTTCGTTCCAATTCACATTCCAAGTAATATTCGGCATGCTAATTACATTGCCGGTTGCCAAATTGCATTATCTCTTATAGTTTCCGAGATATGGACTATCGATAATTTACACCTTAGGCTCTGCTTCTAACTTGGGCCCAAATTGTAAAATCGTCTTATCTATTGGCGATTTCGTTCCAATTCACATTCCAAGTAATACTCGGCATGCTAATTACATTGCCGGTTGCCAAATTGCATTATCTCTTATAGTTTCCGAGATATGGACTATCGATAATTTACACCTTAGGCTCTGCTTCTAACTTTTGCCCAAATTGTAAAATGGTCTTATCTATTGGCGATTTCGTTCCAATTCACATTCCAAGTAATATTCGGCATGCTAATTACATTGCCGGTTGCCAAATTGAATTATCTCTTATAGTTTCCGAGATATGGACTATCGATAATTTACACCTTAGGCTCTGCTTCTAACTTGGGCCCAAATTGTAAAATGGTCTTATCTATTGGCGATTTCGTTCCAATTCACATTCCAAGTAGTACTCGGCATGCTAATTACATTGCCGGTTGCCAAATTGCATTATCTCTTATAGTTTCCGAGATATGGACTATCGATTATTTACACCTTAGGCTCTGCTTCTAACTTGGGCCCAAATTGTAAAATGGTCTTATCTATTGGCGATTTCGTTCCAATTCACATTCCAAGTAATATTCGGCATGCTAATTACATTGCCGGTTGCCAAATTGCATTATCTCTTATAGTTTCCGAGATATGGACTATGGATAATTTACACCTTAGGCTCTGCTTCTAACTTGGGACCAAATTGTAAAATGGTCTTATCTATTGGCGATTTCGTTCCAATTTACATTCCAAGTAATATTCGGCATGCTAATTACATTGCCGGTGGCCAAGTTGCATTATCTCTTATAGTTTCCGAGATATGGTCTATCGATAATTTACACCTTAGGCTCTGCTTCTAACTTGGGCCCAAATTGTAAAATGGTCTTATCTATTGGCGATTTCGTTCCAATTCACATTCCAAGTAATATTCGGCATGCTAATTACATTGCCGGTTCCCAAATTTCATTATCTCTTATAGTTTCCGAGATATGGACTATCGATTATTTTTAACCTTAGGCTCTGCTTCTAACTTGGGCCCAAACTGTAAAATGGTCTTATCTATTGGCGATTTCGTTCCAATTCACATTCCAAGTAGTATTCGGCATGCTAATTACATTGCCGGTTACCAAATTGAATTATCTCCTATAGTTTCCGAGATATGGACTATCGATAATTTACACCTTAGGCTCTGCTTCTAACTTGTGCCCAAATTGTAAAATGGTCTTACCTATTGGCGATTTCGTTCCAATTCACATTCCAAGTAATATTCGGCATGCTAATTACATTGCCGGTGGCCAAGTTGCATTATCTCTTATAGTTTCCGAGATATGGACTATCGATAATTTACACCTTAGGCTCTGCTTCTAACTTGGGCCCAAATTGTAAAATGGTCTTATCTATTGGCGATTTCGTTCCAATTCACATTCCAAGTATTATTCGGCATGCTAATTACATTGCCGGTTCCCAAATTGCATTATCTCTTATAGTTTCCGAGATATGGACTATCGATTATTTTTAACCTTAGGCTCTGCTTCTAACTTGGGCCCAAACTGTAAAATGGTCTTATCTATTGACGATTTCGTTCCAATTCACATTCCAAGTAGTATTCGGCATGCTAATTACATTGCCGGTTGCCAAATTGCATTATCTCTTATAGTTTCCGAGATATGGACTATCGATAATTTACACCTTAGGCTCTGCTTCTAACTTGGGCCCAAATTGTAAAATCGTCTTATCTATTGGCGATTTCGTCCCAATTCACATTCCAAGTAATATTCGGCATGCTAATTACATTGCCAGTTGCCAAATTGCATTATCTCTTATAGTTCCCGAGATATGGACTATGGATAATTTACACCTTAGGCTCTGCTTCTAACTTGGGCACAAATTGTAAAATAGTCTTATCTATTGGCGATTTCATTCCAATTCACATTCCAAGTAATATTCGGCATGCTAATTACATTGCCGGATGCCAAATTGCATTATCTCTTATAGTTTCCGAGATATGGACTATCGATAATTTACACCTTAGGCTCTGCTTCTAACTTGGGCCCAAATTGTAAAATGGTCTAATCTATTGGCGATTTCGTTCCAATTCACATACCAAGTAATATTCGGCATGCTAATTACATTGCCGGTTGCCAAATTGCATTATCTCTTATAGTTTCCGAGATATGGACTATCGGTAATTTACACCTTAGGCTCTGCTTCTAACTTGGGCCCAAATTGCAAAATCGTCTTATCTATTGGCGATTTCGTTCCAATTCACATTCCAAGTAATATTCGGCATGCTAATTACATTGCCGGTTGCCAAATTGCATTATCTCTTATAGTTTCCGAGATATGGACTATCGATAATTTACACCTTAGGCTCTGCTTCTAACTTGGGCCCAAATTGTAAAATGGTCTTATCTATTGGCGATTTCATTCCAATTCACATTCCAAGTAATATTCGGCATGCTAATTACATTGCCGGTTGCCAAATTGCATTATCTCTTATAGTTTCCGAGATATGGACTATCGATAATTTACACCTTAGGCTCTGCTTCTAACTTGGGCCCAAATTGTAAAATGGTCTTATCTATTGGCGATTTCGTTCCAATTCACATTCCAAGTAATATTCGTCATGCTAATTACATTGCCGGTTGCCAAATTGCATTATCTCTTATAGTTTCCGAGATATGGACTATCGATAATTTACACCTTAGGCTCTGCTTCTAACTTGGGCCCAAATTGTAAAATGGTCTTATCTATTGGCGATTTCGTCCCAATTCACATTCCAAGTAATATTCGGCATGCTAATTACATTGCCGGTTGCGAAACTGCATTATCTCTTATAGTTTCCGAGATATGGACTATCGATAATTTACACCTTAGGCTCTGCTTCTAACTTGGGCCCAAATTGTAAAATGGTCTTATCTATTGGCGATTTCGTTCCAATTCACATTCCAAGTAATATTCGGCATGCTAATTACATTGCCGGTTGCCAAATTGCATTATCTCTTTTAGTTTCCGAGATATGGACTATCGATAATTTACACCTTAGGCTCTGCTTCTAACTTGGGCCCAAATTGTAAAATCGTCTTATCTATTGGCGATTTCGTTCCAATTCACATTCCAAGTAATATTCGGCATGCTAATTACATTCCCGGTTGCCAAATTGCATTATCTCTTATAGTTTCCGAGATATGGACTATCGATAATTTACACCTTAGGCTCTGCTTCTAACTTGGGCCCAAATTGTAAAATGGTCTTATCTATTGGCGATTTCGTTCCAATTCACATTCCAAGTAATATTCGGCATGCTAATTATATTGCCGGTTGCCAAATTGAATTATCTCTTATAGTTTCCGAGATATGGACTATCGATAATTTACACCTTAGGCTCTGCTTCTAGCTTGGGCCCAAATTGTAAAATGGTCTTATCTATTGGCGATTTCGTTCCAATTCACATTCCAAGTGGTATTCGGCATGCTAATTACATTGCCGGTTGCCAAATTGCATTATCTCTTATAGTTTCCGAGATATGGACTATCGATAATTTACACCTTAGGCTCTGCTTCTAACTTGGGCCCAAATTGTAAAATCGCCTTATCTATTGGCGATTTCGTTCCAATTCACATTCCAAGTAATATTCGGCATGCTAATTACATTGCCGGTTGCCAAATTGCATTATCTCTTATAGTTTCCGAGATATGGACTATCGATAATTTACACCTTAGGCTCTGCTTCTAACTTGGGCCCAAATTGTAAAATGGTCTTATCTATTGGCGATATCGTTCCAATTCACATTCCAAGTAATATTCGGCATGCTAATTACATTGCCGGTTGCCAAATTGCATTATCTCTTATAGTTTCCGAGATATGGACTATCGATAATTTACACCTTAGGCTCTGCTTCTAACTTGGGCCCAAATTGTAAAATCGTCTTATCTATTGGCGATTTCGTTCCAATTCACATTCCAAGTAATACTCGGCATGCTAATTACATTGCCGGTTGCCAAATTGCATTATCTCTTATAGTTTCCGAGATATGGACTATCGATAATTTACACCTTAGGCTCTGCTTCTAACTTTTGCCCAAATTGTAAAATGGTCTTATCTATTGGCGATTTCGTTCCAATTCACATTCCAAGTAATATTCGGCATGCTAATTACATTGCCGGTTGCCAAATTGAATTATCTCTTATAGTTTCCGAGATATGGACTATCGATAATTTACACCTTAGGCTCTGCTTCTAACTTGGGCCCAAATTGTAAAATGGTCTTATCTATTGGCGATTTCGTTCCAATTCACATTCCAAGTAGTACTCGGCATGCTAATTACATTGCCGGTTGCCAAATTGCATTATCTCTTATAGTTTCCGAGATATGGACTATCGATTATTTACACCTTAGGCTCTGCTTCTAACTTGGGCCCAAATTGTAAAATGGTCTTATCTATTGGCGATTTCGTTCCAATTCACATTCCAAGTAATATTCGGCATGCTAATTACATTGCCGGTTCCCAAATTTCATTATCTCTTATAGTTTCCGAGATATGGACTATCGATTATTTTTAACCTTAGGCTCTGCTTCTAACTTGGGCCCAAATTGTAAAATGGTCTTATCTATTGGCGATTTCGTTCCAATTCACATTCCAAGTAATATTCGGCATGCTAATTACATTGCCGGTTCCCAAATTTCATTATCTCTTATAGTTTCCGAGATATGGACTATCGATTATTTTTAACCTTAGGCTCTGCTTCTAACTTGGGCCCAAACTGTAAAATGGTCTTATCTATTGGCGATTTCGTTCCAATTCACATTCCAAGTAGTATTCGGCATGCTAATTACATTGCCGGTTACCAAATTGAATTATCTCCTATAGTTTCCGAGATATGGACTATCGATAATTTACACCTTAGGCTCTGCTTCTAACTTGTGCCCAAATTGTAAAATGGTCTTACCTATTGGCGATTTCGTTCCAATTCACATTCCAAGTAATATTCGGCATGCTAATTACATTGCCGGTGGCCAAGTTGCATTATCTCTTATAGTTTCCGAGATATGGACTATCGATAATTTACACCTTAGGCTCTGCTTCTAACTTGGGCCCAAATTGTAAAATGGTCTTATCTATTGGCGATTTCGTTCCAATTCACATTCCAAGTATTATTCGGCATGCTAATTACATTGCCAGTTCCCAAATTGCATTATCTCTTATAGTTTCCGAGATATGGACTATCGATTATTTTTAACCTTAGGCTCTGCTTCTAACTTGGGCCCAAACTGTAAAATGGTCTTATCTATTGACGATTTCGTTCCAATTCACATTCCAAGTAGTATTCGGCATGCTAATTACATTGCCGGTTGCCAAATTGCATTATCTCTTATAGTTTCCGAGATATGGACTATCGATAATTTACACCTTAGGCTCTGCTTCTAACTTGGGCCCAAATTGTAAAATCGTCTTATCTATTGGCGATTTCGTCCCAATTCACATTCCAAGTAATATTCGGCATGCTAATTACATTGCCAGTTGCCAAATTGCATTATCTCTTATAGTTCCCGAGATATGGACTATGGATAATTTACACCTTAGGCTCTGCTTCTAACTTGGGCACAAATTGTAAAATAGTCTTATCTATTGGCGATTTCATTCCAATTCACATTCCAAGTAATATTCGGCATGCTAATTACATTGCCGGTTGCCAAATTGCATTATCTCTTATAGTTTCCGAGATATGGACTATCGATAATTTACACCTTAGGCTCTGCTTCTAACTTGGGCCCAAATTGTAAAATGGTCTAATCTATTGGCGATTTCGTTCCAATTCACATACCAAGTAATATTCGGCATGCTAATTACATTGCCGGTTGCCAAATTGCATTATCTCTTATAGTTTCCGAGATATGGACTATCGGTAATTTACACCTTAGGCTCTGCTTCTAACTTGGGCCCAAATTGCAAAATCGTCTTATCTATTGGCGATTTCGTTCCAATTCACATTCCAAGTAATATTCGGCATGCTAATTACATTGCCGGTTGCCAAATTGCATTATCTCTTATAGTTTCCGAGATATGGACTATCGATAATTTACACCTTAGGCTCTGCTTCTAACTTGGGCCCAAATTGTAAAATGGTCTTATCTATTGGCGATTTCATTCCAATTCACATTCCAAGTAATATTCGGCATGCTAATTACATTGCCGGTTGCCAAATTGCATTATCTCTTATAGTTTCCGAGATATGGACTATCGATAATTTACACCTTAGGCTCTGCTTCTAACTTGGGCCCAAACTGTAAAATGGTCTTATCTATTGGCGATTTCGTTCCAATTCACATTCCAAGTAGTATTCGGCATGCTAATTACATTGCCGGTTACCAAATTGAATTATCTCCTATAGTTTCCGAGATATGGACTATCGATAATTTACACCTTAGGCTCTGCTTCTAACTTGTGCCCAAATTGTAAAATGGTCTTACCTATTGGCGATTTCGTTCCAATTCACATTCCAAGTAATATTCGGCATGCTAATTACATTGCCGGTGGCCAAGTTGCATTATCTCTTATAGTTTCCGAGATATGGACTATCGATAATTTACACCTTAGGCTCTGCTTCTAACTTGGGCCCAAATTGTAAAATGGTCTTATCTATTGGCGATTTCGTTCCAATTCACATTCCAAGTATTATTCGGCATGCTAATTACATTGCCGGTTCCCAAATTGCATTATCTCTTATAGTTTCCGAGATATGGACTATCGATTATTTTTAACCTTAGGCTCTGCTTCTAACTTGGGCCCAAACTGTAAAATGGTCTTATCTATTGACGATTTCGTTCCAATTCACATTCCAAGTAGTATTCGGCATGCTAATTACATTGCCGGTTGCCAAATTGCATTATCTCTTATAGTTTCCGAGATATGGACTATCGATAATTTACACCTTAGGCTCTGCTTCTAACTTGGGCCCAAATTGTAAAATCGTCTTATCTATTGGCGATTTCGTCCCAATTCACATTCCAAGTAATATTCGGCATGCTAATTACATTGCCAGTTGCCAAATTGCATTATCTCTTATAGTTCCCGAGATATGGACTATGGATAATTTACACCTTAGGCTCTGCTTCTAACTTGGGCACAAATTGTAAAATAGTCTTATCTATTGGCGATTTCATTCCAATTCACATTCCAAGTAATATTCGGCATGCTAATTACATTGCCGGATGCCAAATTGCATTATCTCTTATAGTTTCCGAGATATGGACTATCGATAATTTACACCTTAGGCTCTGCTTCTAACTTGGGCCCAAATTGTAAAATGGTCTAATCTATTGGCGATTTCGTTCCAATTCACATACCAAGTAATATTCGGCATGCTAATTACATTGCCGGTTGCCAAATTGCATTATCTCTTATAGTTTCCGAGATATGGACTATCGGTAATTTACACCTTAGGCTCTGCTTCTAACTTGGGCCCAAATTGCAAAATCGTCTTATCTATTGGCGATTTCGTTCCAATTCACATTCCAAGTAATATTCGGCATGCTAATTACATTGCCGGTTGCCAAATTGCATTATCTCTTATAGTTTCCGAGATATGGACTATCGATAATTTACACCTTAGGCTCTGCTTCTAACTTGGGCCCAAATTGTAAAATGGTCTTATCTATTGGCGATTTCATTCCAATTCACATTCCAAGTAATATTCGGCATGCTAATTACATTGCCGGTTGCCAAATTGCATTATCTCTTATAGTTTCCGAGATATGGACTATCGATAATTTACACCTTAGGCTCTGCTTCTAACTTGGGCCCAAATTGTAAAATGGTCTTATCTATTGGCGATTTCGTTCCAATTCACATTCCAAGTAATATTCGTCATGCTAATTACATTGCCGGTTGCCAAATTGCATTATCTCTTATAGTTTCCGAGATATGGACTATCGATAATTTACACCTTAGGCTCTGCTTCTAACTTGGGCCCAAATTGTAAAATGGTCTTATCTATTGGCGATTTCGTCCCAATTCACATTCCAAGTAATATTCGGCATGCTAATTACATTGCCGGTTGCGAAACTGCATTATCTCTTATAGTTTCCGAGATATGGACTATCGATAATTTACACCTTAGGCTCTGCTTCTAACTTGGGCCCAAATTGTAAAATGGTCTTATCTATTGGCGATTTCGTTCCAATTCACATTCCAAGTAATATTCGGCATGCTAATTACATTGCCGGTTGCCAAATTGCATTATCTCTTTTAGTTTCCGAGATATGGACTATCGATAATTTACACCTTAGGCTCTGCTTCTAACTTGGGCCCAAATTGTAAAATCGTCTTATCTATTGGCGATTTCGTTCCAATTCACATTCCAAGTAATATTCGGCATGCTAATTACATTCCCGGTTGCCAAATTGCATTATCTCTTATAGTTTCCGAGATATGGACTATCGATAATTTACACCTTAGGCTCTGCTTCTAACTTGGGCCCAAATTGTAAAATGGTCTTATCTATTGGCGATTTCGTTCCAATTCACATTCCAAGTAATATTCGGCATGCTAATTATATTGCCGGTTGCCAAATTGAATTATCTCTTATAGTTTCCGAGATATGGACTATCGATAATTTACACCTTAGGCTCTGCTTCTAGCTTGGGCCCAAATTGTAAAATGGTCTTATCTATTGGCGATTTCGTTCCAATTCACATTCCAAGTGGTATTCGGCATGCTAATTACATTGCCGGTTGCCAAATTGCATTATCTCTTATAGTTTCCGAGATATGGACTATCGATAATTTACACCTTAGGCTCTGCTTCTAACTTGGGCCCAAATTGTAAAATCGCCTTATCTATTGGCGATTTCGTTCCAATTCACATTCCAAGTAATATTCGGCATGCTAATTACATTGCCGGTTGCCAAATTGCATTATCTCTTATAGTTTCCGAGATATGGACTATCGATAATTTACACCTTAGGCTCTGCTTCTAACTTGGGCCCAAATTGTAAAATGGTCTTATCTATTGGCGATATCGTTCCAATTCACATTCCAAGTAATATTCGGCATGCTAATTACATTGCCGGTTGCCAAATTGCATTATCTCTTATAGTTTCCGAGATATGGACTATCGATAATTTACACCTTAGGCTCTGCTTCTAACTTGGGCCCAAATTGTAAAATCGTCTTATCTATTGGCGATTTCGTTCCAATTCACATTCCAAGTAATACTCGGCATGCTAATTACATTGCCGGTTGCCAAATTGCATTATCTCTTATAGTTTCCGAGATATGGACTATCGATAATTTACACCTTAGGCTCTGCTTCTAACTTTTGCCCAAATTGTAAAATGGTCTTATCTATTGGCGATTTCGTTCCAATTCACATTCCAAGTAATATTCGGCATGCTAATTACATTGCCGGTTGCCAAATTGAATTATCTCTTATAGTTTCCGAGATATGGACTATCGATAATTTACACCTTAGGCTCTGCTTCTAACTTGGGCCCAAATTGTAAAATGGTCTTATCTATTGGCGATTTCGTTCCAATTCACATTCCAAGTAGTACTCGGCATGCTAATTACATTGCCGGTTGCCAAATTGCATTATCTCTTATAGTTTCCGAGATATGGACTATCGATTATTTACACCTTAGGCTCTGCTTCTAACTTGGGCCCAAATTGTAAAATGGTCTTATCTATTGGCGATTTCGTTCCAATTCACATTCCAAGTAATATTCGGCATGCTAATTACATTGCCGGTTGCCAAATTGCATTATCTCTTATAGTTTCCGAGATATGGACTATGGATAATTTACACCTTAGGCTCTGCTTCTAACTTGGGCCCAAATTGTAAAATGGTCTTATCTATTGGCGATTTCGTTCCAATTTACATTCCAAGTAATATTCGGCATGCTAATTACATTGCCGGTGGCCAAGTTGCATTATCTCTTATAGTTTCCGAGATATGGTCTATCGATAATTTACACCTTAGGCTCTGCTTCTAACTTGGGCCCAAATTGTAAAATGGTCTTATCTATTGGCGATTTCGTTCCAATTCACATTCCAAGTAATATTCGGCATGCTAATTACATTGCCGGTTCCCAAATTTCATTATCTCTTATAGTTTCCGAGATATGGACTATCGATTATTTTTAACCTTAGGCTCTGCTTCTAACTTGGGCCCAAACTGTAAAATGGTCTTATCTATTGGCGATTTCGTTCCAATTCACATTCCAAGTAGTATTCGGCATGCTAATTACATTGCCGGTTACCAAATTGAATTATCTCCTATAGTTTCCGAGATATGGACTATCGATAATTTACACCTTAGGCTCTGCTTCTAACTTGTGCCCAAATTGTAAAATGGTCTTACCTATTGGCGATTTCGTTCCAATTCACATTCCAAGTAATATTCGGCATGCTAATTACATTGCCGGTGGCCAAGTTGCATTATCTCTTATAGTTTCCGAGATATGGACTATCGATAATTTACACCTTAGGCTCTGCTTCTAACTTGGGCCCAAATTGTAAAATGGTCTTATCTATTGGCGATTTCGTTCCAATTCACATTCCAAGTATTATTCGGCATGCTAATTACATTGCCGGTTCCCAAATTGCATTATCTCTTATAGTTTCCGAGATATGGACTATCGATTATTTTTAACCTTAGGCTCTGCTTCTAACTTGGGCCCAAACTGTAAAATGGTCTTATCTATTGACGATTTCGTTCCAATTCACATTCCAAGTAGTATTCGGCATGCTAATTACATTGCCGGTTGCCAAATTGCATTATCTCTTATAGTTTCCGAGATATGGACTAT